>NW_026889757.1:1535000-2135000 GCF_033153115.1 Saccostrea echinata | reverse complement strand
AATACCACATTATGTTTTAAAAACATAATATTTTTGCCAAGAAATCCTCAGAAAAGTTTTGTTTATCATAATTTCATAAATAAAATATGCATTAAAAAGAATTCTTCTTCATCAAAATAAAAATAATAAACGTTATTTGTTAAAATTATTCGTAATAATTAAAGAATTTAAATAAGGGGCAGCAACTCGTACAATCGAGACCTAAAATAGATTTACTAAAATGAAAATATTTTCATTTCAATTTAACACAATACCAAGAAGCATGGTCAGCAATATGAAGCAAGAAAAAAAGGGGGGGGGGCAAAAAAGAAAGGAATAATAATTAGAAAAAAATTTTTTTTTTTGGTAACAATAAATTTGTTTGATCAATAACTGTGAAATTATTGAAATGACCTGTAATTTACACTAGTATCAATATTTTTTAAATTTATTTAACGTTCAAAATATTAATATTTTAAATATTTACAAATATAAATTAAACAGTATTACCAGGTATTGGTTTTTTAAATTGGTTTGAAAAATAACTTATTTTTTCATAATCGATAACAATAAACTTAACTTTGTTAAAATTTCATGTGTCTGGTTCCGCAAGATAGTTTTGTTGATGCTTCAACTGCCCTCGAAATGTGCGGCAAAAAGACACAGTATTCCAAAGGAATGAAGGGCTGTTATAACAGAGCTGTCTGTAAGGATCTCCTGACGTGGATTTTCTTTGTATTAAATGCAAATATAAGTGCTATTACTACCTCAAAGAAAAAGATCAACCCAATTCTGCCAGAACAAAGACCATGGTAGGCTCGAACCGTCATCAGCACCTCCATTTAGCTCACCGTCTATTACACTGCCTTTTCCATGCACATCAAGGGTACATGCTATGTGCTGCAGCTGTAAACGACCTGGTCCCAAATTAGTTGTAGTTCTAATTGACGGACATTATAAGGCACTCCATCTTTATTTCAAGGGAAGTTATTAACCATCTTTAACAAAACATCTAAGATCTCAATCATGTTGCTGCAACCACCACTTTCAACAAAACATCTAATGATTTTATGGTCAGGAATCATGAGAAGTGAGAAAACTAGGCTGAATTGTAACAACAAGTAAAAAAAAATTGTCAGACACTGAAAACATGTACATAGAATCTCCACAGAATTAGTAAAGCTGCATTTCGAGACTAATTTACATATATTGAGGAAATGAAAGTGAGATCCACTTCAGCAAGAAGTGTTCGAACCAGTCTGGTCATATTTTTAATGAAGCCCAGAGGAGGCGATTCAAACTGTCTTTGTCGAATTTAATTTTTTTCCTAGAATTAGAATTGTTTAATTCCTAGGAGCAGAGAAGAAGATTTTCAAGGAATTAATGCATTTTCACTGTATAATCAATATAGCCCTCCCCCCTTTTTTTTCACCAGAACTCCTGACCCTGGGACCATGAATATCACAATTTTGGAGGAGGAATCCTCGATTGTTATGGCAGAGATGAAGTTTTTCAAAGAATTAATGCATATTCACTATATAATCAATAGAGCCCCGCCCTAAAACCAGAACCCCTGACCCTGGGGCCATCAATTTCACAATTTTGGTAGAGGGCTCAATGCTTATTACAATAATGATAACAGTTTGACTGCTTGATGAGCAGGAGTAAAGAAGGAGATTTTTTAAGATTGCACTAATTTTGTTGGTTTTAGCCCCATCCCTCGGGCCCCCCCGGGGGGGGGCAGGAACCATAAAATTCACAATTTGTATTCTTCTTTAACAATAGATGCAAAAATTGGTTGAAATTGGCTTAGCGGTTCCAGAGAAGAAGTTGAAAATGTTCAAATGTTGACGGACGGGCGACAGACAAAAACGGATAGCAATAGGTCACCTGAGTGACCCAGGTGACCTAATAATAGGTAAATATAATATATGTTGAGAATACACGTCAATTTCAAAATGTTTTTTTAGATTCTTAACATTAAAACATTTAATGGAAGAAATCCTAAGGAAACCCGGTATCCCCTATGCTTTCATAGACTTTTCTCGCATGAAATGTGGCGAGAAAAGCATTACTTGTGCATTTGAGAACATGAAGATTGATTGTATGTTGTTTAACGTCCCTCTCGAGAATTTTTCACTCATAAGGAGACGCCACCACTTGCCGGTGGAGAGCTGCAAATTTTGTCCTATACTCGGCACTTACGGCCATTGAGCAGTGAGGGATCTTTTTCGTGCCAGCACCTACTGCGACACGGGACCTCGATTTATACGGTCTCTTCCGAAGGACCGGTCTCCACGTCCCACAGTTGGATTCGAACCCGCGACGTAAATATCAACTCCTTACTTCGCGACTCTAGAGCAGACGTTCTAACCACTGCGCCACGCGGGCGACGAGAACATGAAGAAGCGACAGTTTAAATTAGGCCAATGTCATGAGACCATTTGCCAAACCATCCTTCTTGCCTGACATGAGAAAATGGTAACAAGACAATTAGAGAGGCAACTGCTTTTCCACTGTATGATGACGAAGAATGGCAATAGGACCCAGGCGATATCTTCTCATCAGCACTTAAATCTTGCATGACCAACGGAAAGGCGACAGCACCATGCGTTCATGTATCTGGAGTAAATAGGAAAATGATCGAGGAAATTCCAATCAACAGCACTAGCCCTACCGAGAAAATTTGAGAACCAAACTTTGGATTCAAAGTTGTTTCCTTCATTTTCATTGCCCCTAGTATGAGACGCGGGTTGCAAAGAGCGACTTTGGTGGCAGTCACCAAAGAACAGAGGTTAAAATTCATAGAACATGTCGAGAGGTTCGAGAAAGAAATTTGTAGCACATAAGAACTTTGATACGACGAGACCCAGGGTCTTAGTGTCACATGAGTATAATACAACACTATTAAGGATAAACAAAAGTATAAAATAAAACAAAATAAACTGATAGATTTAGCTATGTTGCCCAAAAGGAAGAGAATTAAGATGATCACGGATCAACAAAATAATTTGTCTTGTGCTGAGTAAAAAATCTTAGATTCATTTCCTTGTCCAATTTGTTACCATCATGATGTAAGCTAAACACAATAGTAGTACTCGAGAACTATATATTATTAAAACTATTTCTTTCCCTATCACTTTGGCCTCTCTTGATATTTGAAGTACAAGGGCAAGACATATATATATATAATTATATATATATATATATATATATATATATATATATATATATATATATATATATATATATATATATATATATATATTACATACAAGTCTATTTGACTATTAAAAACTATGAAAGTACTTTTTATATTATATATAAGAAGTCTTCTGTAATTTTCTTATTCCATTACATTAAATACAGGGATTACATGTAATAAGCAAACGGACTTCCCTCACTAACATACAAATCAATACAGCCCTTCTCAGCACCAGAACACTCGATCAAGTGGTCCAGAATTTCAAAACAAATCTGGTAAAATACTCTTATTTATTACGACTTTGTACTTTATTTGACTCCTAGATGCCTAGGATCAGGGAGGAAGAGTTACATAGAAATAATGCATTTTTAACATTAGATACAGTCCAGCTCTAGCACCAGAACCCCTGATCCAGGGGCCATGAAATTCACAATTTGAAAGAGGCATCCTTGCTCATCATAATTACAGTTAGTTTTTCTACTAAATATCAAGGAACAGAGAAGGAAAATTTCGTAGAATTTTTTTCTAAATAATGAAAAGAGACCCGTCCTGTCCCTAGAGCCGAGAAATTCATATTTTTCGAAGAGGCACCATTAATTATCATAATATCAAAACCATGCACTTTGCATGTTTGCTTAATACTCAGGAGCAGAGAAGGTTTTCATACATAGAAAGCATTTTCGCTAAATAATCAAAAGAGTCCCGCCCTAGCACCAAAACCCCTGACCCAGGAGATTCAGAAATACATCCTTACTCATGATCACTATGCATTTAGTTTTCCTTTTAAAGAAGAAGATATTTCAAGAATTTATGCATATTCACTATCTTATCTATGAAGCCCTGCCTTACACCAGAGCCACAACCCAGAAACCATTAAATTCACAATACCGAAAGAAGCTCATGCTAACACTTGCTCCTCTTAATCATGCATGTAGATCGTTTGCTTAATACCAAGAAAAAAAGGAAGAAAATTATCTAAAGAAATAATGCAATTTTATTAATTAATGGAGCCTCTCCTCCTACACCAAAACCCCAGACCCTGTGAAAACAATTTTCACAATTTTGGAAGAGGCACACTTTTGCACTATAAATATGCACCTAGTTTATCTGCTTGATACTCAGGAGCAGATTTAATGATTTTCAAAGAAATATAGGATCTCTACCTATATTATCAATGGAGAACCCCCTAACACCAGAACCCCTGAACCAGGGGCCATGAATTCACAAAATAGGAGGAGACAGCCTTGTTCATCACAACCATGCAATTAGTTTGTTTGCTTACATGTAATAATACTCAGGATCAGAGAAGATTTTCCGATAAATAAATAAATGTACTTTCATTGCTATTTATAATCAATACCCCCCCCCCTTTTTTCTTTTCGCAGAACCCCTGACCCTTGTGCCACAATTTTCAAAATTTTGGAGAGGCACTATTGATCATCATTATCATGTAATTAGTTAATTTGCTTTATACATGTACACTGGAGGAGAGAAGAAGATTTATAAATAATTTGTTCATTTTCACTATATGATTCATAGAGCCACACCCTAACTCCAGAACTCCTGACCCTGAGGCCATAAATTTTATAATTTTGAGAGCTTAATGTTTATTACAATCACGCCAACAGTTTGACTGCTTGATTTCCAGGAGTAAAGAAGATTCTTAAAGATAACACTAATTTTGATAATTTTAGATCCACTCCTTTGGCCTTAGGGGGCAGGGACCATGAAATTCACAATTTTTGTACCCCTTTATGCTATATGCCACAATTAGTTGAAATTAGTTCAGTGCTTCAAGAGAAGCTAGAAATGTCCAAAAGTGTTCGACCGACACACGACGACGGGCGGAAACAGATAACAATAGGTCAGCTGAATGACTCAGGTGACCTAAAAGATGAAAAGTTTTTGATATGATCCCAATGTTAAACGTATTCTCAAGGAGAATAAGATTTTTAAGATAAGTTAATAAGATAGTGAATTTGGATATGCCTACAAAACTCAGAATCTGAGGAGTTTAGGTTTATAGCCTTTCCCGGAAAGCTGATTACTGCTTTGGTAGGAAATTTGTCTCTGACGAGACTGAAGCTTTTCTGATTTATACTTATAACAAAGGAATAAAAAAAAGTAGCATATGCACTTAAATCTACGCAACAACAATAAACAGAGTAATGGACTTTCTATTAGTCTCTGTTCGTGGCAAGAATTATTGCAATCAAACTAAAACTCTTGGAGGAGTTGCATTTTGAAAGTATTTTACAGAATTTTTTATTTTTACCAACAAGTGCAACACCGCTCACCAAAATAAAAAAAAAACAAAACATACACAATAATTATTTATCCGAGTTTAAAATCTCCTTGCAATTGCGTGCCAAGTTATGTTGAAACCAGACCAAAACTAATTGGAGGAGTAGTGTTTTGAAAGTACTTCGCAGAAATTTCTATTTTTAGTAATCATGGCAACACCGCTCACCAAATCCAAAACCGATAAATAGATTTAAATATCTTAGTGTAGTCTACTTGGATGCCAAGTTATATTGAAATCAGACTAAACTGTAGGAGAAGTAGCATTTTAAGGTTTTAAACAAAAATTTCTATTCCTAGTAACCATAGCAATAACGGTCACCAAAATCAAAAACCGATGCAGAGAATTATGCATCGTACTGTAGTCTACTTGTGTGCCAAGTTATACTGAAATCAGACTAAAACTGTAGGAGGAGTAGCATTCTGGAAAAAAAAAATGTTTAGAGAAAGACGGACAGACGACGACACCTTGCTATCACGGAAGCCCCCCTGGTCTCGACCAGTAGAGCTGAAAAGGGTAAAAGAGCATGAAGTTTCACAGAAGGGAATCTAATTGTTTAGGAATCAATGCACCTTGTGCCATATCCTCGGCCTAATAATAAATTATTGTAAAAAATGCCAATGAATTATCAATAACTCGGATAAAATAAGGAAAATAAACCTTTGAGACTGTTGTCCGTTAAAGAGTACTATTTTCTTGTAACCTATTTCAGTTTTCCGTAATATTTATTTTAAAATACGAAACCAATAATTTATATTCTTTATTTTATAATGGTATCTAACCATCTGTTTGCTTTCATATTACCATTTATTCTCTTTTCTGATTAAGTTCCCATTCAACTGTGACAAAAATCAAGTGGAGCGATTGGCATAGCAGTTTGAGAGAGTTGGGGCAATTCAGTATCACTGATTTCCCAGCTGGATTCCTAGACATTGCTTCTCTCACACCCGGAGAGATTTATGTTCAAGATTCATGTTAAGTCTAAAGTTTCACAAAGAGCTTAGTTAATTCTTCAACGATCAATATTATGCAAGTATGAATATACATGTATATTCAACCAAAATTTTAATTATTTTCTTTATGGTTAATAAATGTTTTTTGCCAAAAAGGAAAAATATTGGGTGTCTTTCTTTTACACAATTTGTCTATGATTATGTGGCACTGCTAGAATCCACACTGCCCATAATACTTCTTAAAATTAAGAAACGGAAATTAAGGCAGAGGAAATTCAATCTAAATATCTGATGTTCTCGTAAAGAAACCCTGAAAACTAAACTTTGGCCAGTGAAAATTGAAACGTACGTATAATGAAATGCTATAGTGGTTACAGACACAACTTTATGAGAACTTACCAAATTCAAATCTACTCTTACTTCTTACAAGCATCAATAAGAGGACAAATCTGTATTTACTAACCATTCTCTGTAACTACTTCAACTTTTTTGGCCTTCATAGTCACCGATTTCTTTCAAATGTGGCTGGAGTAGACTACTTCATAAACTACTCCAAATATGTTGCTAGCCAATCTTACCATGGAAACGATTTGCAAAGTTATTTTTTCCCCTGATATATTGAAACTTTTAATGTTATTGAATGTTATGCAGCTAATTCAAATCTAGCTGCAAATAATGTAGCCCTCTCCGATTTTTTTTTAATCTGATATTTTCAAGAGAGGGCTACAATTCCACTGCGTAATGGTGCAAATATGTTTTTTAGATACAGGCGACGACAGGCAAAATAAATTGTTTTTGCATTCAACTTACTTCCAATAAGACGGAATTTTTATTCACTATCAACATCATAGCCCTTTATACGCGAAAACCAAGTAAAATAAATCTGCGTGTTTACCAGTCGTTCTCTTCAGCAGCCATGATAGTTCTCGCGTGATGTACTGAGAAGTGCGCTTTAAATTTAGAAGCACTTGATAAAGTAAATGTCGGTGTTGATAAATGTTTGTGTTGTATGATATCACTCGATAAATAAAACCATTCCATGGGGTATTTTTTCATAAACATTGATATTTATGCTTAAAATAAGGGAAATCCTAAACGATCCTCTCCCCTAGATCCCGAATTCTCATTGGTTGTCCCAAAATAAAATTGATCAAGGTCAGTAAAAATGGCGGATAAATTTAAGTTGTGATGTTGACATACACGAAAAATAACCGATATACGGATTGCTCTGTACACTATTGCAGCTAATTCAAATCATATCCGCCCGTTATACAAATTATCCCACTTTTCGAATTGTCATTAGACAGTGATTTCTTAAACGGAATATGGAGTTAACGAACAGTAATCAAGCTCAAAAGTCCATTGAAACAATACAAATCAGGAACGGGCAAACACCGACCTCTAAAAGCGGGATCAGGTGCCATGGAGGAGAAAGCATCCTCTGACGACCGGTCAAAACCGCAGAGTGTTCCTTGTCATGATCGGGCAAACAGAAAAATCAGTAGAGAATTCAGCGTGTAAATATTGGCCAAACAATCGAATTTATGATAGATTGTATTCACTGACAAGGCCAGTCTCCCAGTAAATCAAGAACAACTTCATTTAAATTCATGCTAACCTGAATAGTTTGGAGCTCCATTTGAAATTGCACGTGTTCGATATTGTGTGTGTGTTCGATATGTATGTATATATAAAATGAGCGGCCAATTCAGGCATGACACTATTATGACACAATCATGGGGAGAGTTCATTTTTAAATCATTGATTTGATTGGGTGGGGTTCTGTTCTGTCAGTAAGATCATATTAAGAGAAATATTCGTCATGAAGAACCTGGCCATTCTTGATTTGATCTTACTATTACGATGTCATCACGTTTATCATAAAGTATTGTTGTTAGGTTACCATCAATGTCATTTCTAGTAAAATATCCAAAAATGAATCAGATGTGTCAGACTATGTAGTATCTTTTATCTCAAGTTCACTGGGATATAACCAGTCGACATATGAATAGAAGTAACTACTGTTAGTTTGTTATACGTCGTCGATACATTTAAATGTCGATTCGAAGGCCACAGCAAGTGTTTTCTACTTCTCGTGTTTAAGTTTTTGAATAAATTCTGCATCATATAAATACAAAAATAGGTCTGCTAATAACGGGGTCCAATTGGAACCAGAGGAATTCCGACAGATTATTGGAAGACTTAATCTCCAAAAACTACACTAACTATTAGTCTATGCTTATATAAGATGGACTGTTCTAATCGATAAAACGATAGATGTAATACCCGGTTTAACGAAAGAATGCGTTCTGTGTATTGCAATGTTTATTTTTTCCAACATTGTTTTGGAGCGATTCTGCAATTCCCTGCTACATTGTGGGTATAAGGGAGGCATTCTAACTGTGGCCAAGGCCTGTTTCGAGACACAGTTAGATTATCTTAAATATGATTATATCAAAGGGTTTACAATAGGAACTCCCCATCATGGGAATGTATAAGATTAGCTCCAGAACTGTAGCGTTATGGTTTTATATTTTAGTCTTCGATCACAACGCTACAGATCCTGTAACGCAAATATGGTGCAATTTACGGCGCAAGATCTTCTGCGCACGGTTGGGGTTGTAAATCTCCCATTTTCGAGCACTGAACTATCAACTACCATTCATTCCTTAATCCTAGACATATTCCATGATCAACCTGTATATTTTATCCATGCCACCTCCTTTCCCTTTATAGTAGTATCTACAGACCAGTAAACTCGCTTATTTTCAATTTTCTGTCATCCGACAAAAAATTCAAAACAAGAGAGTTCATTGGTCCGTAAAAACGATTTTAAGGGTCAAGAGGTGGATGAAATATACAGGTTGGTCATATAATATATCTAGCCATAAAATGTGTGAAATTCTATGGCTATATTTAAATATTTCAGGTACTAATTGGCTTGGAATAATCAAACATTGTCAGTTGATGCATCTTGGGTCCTTTGAGTACATCAAATGAAAAGTTGGTTAACGTGACCTACTTTTAAAATTTTATGCTATATATAAATATTTTAGGTACTAATTGGCTTAGAATCATCATTGTCAGTTGATGCATGTTAAGTCTTCAAAGTAGGTCAATTGAAAAGTAGGTCACCGTGACCTACTTTTAAAATTCTATGGCCATGTTTAAATATTTCAGGTCCTAACAGACTTAGAATCATCAAACTTTGTCAGTTGATGCATCTTGGCTCCTCAAAGTAGGTCAACTGAAAAGTAGGTCACAGTGACTTACTTTCTGAATTTCAAGGCAAATACTAACGAAATGTTTGTGAAACACTTATCCCCCCCCCCCCGCTCATACATTAAAGGGTGCCCAAGCCTTTATTAAGGACAGTATACATCATAGGCAGTGTACATGGAAATAAAATTGACCTTTCGAACATAAAATCAATAGGGTCATCTACCGGTACTATCTTAGATGCATCAACCAGAAATAGTCTTCTACATCACATCTTTGGCAAAAACACGTTTCTCATGATATACACGTATCAGTAATTAATTTGTTTAATCTTTGCCGAGATAATTAACGGAAAGCAAAAAATTGGAATTTTTCTAAGTCCAAGAAGCATAACTGTCAAAAATTGCTCCATCGTACCCAAAACAGAATTTGACTTAGATATTCTTATGATAAATCTGTATGCCAAATTTCATTTCAGTATATGCAACCTCTGCGAAGAAAATGAACGGAAACTGTTTGTGGACCGACAGACAGACCGACCGACAGACATTCAGACAGCAGCAAAGCATTATGTCCTCCCTTCTTCAAAAGGGGGGGGGCATAAATATTTAAAATAATAAAAGACTTAAATGGCAAACTTTGTCATTTGAGGCATTTTTGGGTCTCGGAGTGTGTTAACCATGGCCTACTTTTGGAATCTCATAGCTATATCTGAATATTTAAGATAATAAGGGGCATAGAATCATTAAACATTGTCAGTTGATTTATTCATCTTGAGTTCTCAGAGTCTTTTAACCAAAATGTGGGTCATGATGACCTACTTTTGGAATTTCAAGGCTTTATCTAAATCTACAGGATACTTAGAGACTTCAAATAGAAGTGATAGGTTGTACAATTAATCAGAAGAGCGATTCAAGGCCCTTGGGCCTCTTGTTTCTTTTCATGAAGACAACCTTAAATAATAAAATATTCACCCTTGTGAAAGTATTGTTTTTAAAAGTTGCTTAATTTTCTTCGGGGCCAATGTATATTGTTCACCTTAATTGACATTATGGGAATGATAGCAAACCACGTGAGCGCGTGACATGATACCACAACCTTGGCTATCACTTCATATAGGTCAAATAATACATTTATTTCTTAATTATTGCATTGTCACTAATGGGATTTATCAGGGACTCCCAGATTGGCAATCTCCTCTTAGACACCAAATATAGAAACTTTAATTATTGTCTCCGGTGAGTCGACGTAACATTTCAATCACACGTACATGCCGTGGTCTGTTTACACGAATGTATCCGTGACGAAAATGTGTAACCATGGATAAAAGCATATCGTGATCTGGACATACACTTTTTGAAATCAAAACGATCACTTCGGGGTCAGCACATTAATAAGGATTTGATGCTCTTTATTCAATAAATTTGATTTAAGAAATATATCTTTAAACAAAAGCTTTTCATTCAAATAGTTTCAGGCAGGTAGAACGCGGGGGTGGGGTGGGGGCACGTTTTCGAAGTGTAGTATTTTGCTTCTGTAAATATTCCTTAAATGCTGCCCCGCATCCTTTTTGTTGCTTGCTGTTAGGCCGAGCACTGGCAAATTGAAGGATGTGGACATTTAATTAGGTTTTGTTTTGCTTGTCAGATTATTTTGGGAATTTGCCCCCCCCCCTTTTTTTTGGAAACCATTACCACGGACCTGAACTTTGTAAACTGTGGTTCAAATAATTAGAAAAAATATCGTATGAGGGTCCTAGATAAATAGATGACCCATCATCTGCTTCCAAGATGTAAGTCAACCACGGATTGTTTTGTATTGAATGAAGTTAATGCGCTTTAATGGAACCCAACAAACAGCTGAGATTGCGTATCTTTACTCCCTTCATCCTAAATCATCCGCAATGTTTAAACGTGCCTCTTGATTAATTGTGGCATGTATATTAAATATTTGCAAAAATAATTTGGGCCAGGAATGCTCTACATTAATCATAGATTTCATGTAGAAATCGATGAGATTACTTCATGAGAAAAAAATTATAATGGATTGTATTGACTCGAGCATAATATGGTACTAGGTTGGATGTTTCTCTATGTCAGGATTGTATGTTGACATTAGGATGACTTTTGCAGAAAAATTAGACTATCATAAATGTTGTCCATTCGTCTGCAAAATAACATGAATAATTATTTTTCTCTTTAAAAAAAGCTAATTCCATGAAATTCATATTATTAATTAAATAGAATGCTAACACCATAAAGAATAAAGCGTTGCTGACATTTTCCATTTGATTCACATGTATTCAAATCTAATGTTACCACAATATGCTTTTAAGGCTTATTACACCTTAGAAGCTTACACGTAAAATGATCTCTCACTGCTTATGCCGAATATAGTTCTTAATTTGCAGCCTTCCACTGGCAATTGTTGGCGTCTCAATATAAGTGAAAATTCACAAAGGGACGTAAAACAAACAAAAAACCTTTTCAACCAAATCATGCAAGGTGTTTTAGCTCACCTCAGCTGTATGTTGATTACCCGTTGTCCGGCGTCCTCCCGACAGCAAATTTTTCACATATACTCAAAAACCTTTGGGCTAATTTTAACCAAAATGATCCAAAGTATCATGAGTAGAGGGAATTCAGTTCAGTTAAAGGGTTGAGCCTTTCTCAAGGGGTAGATAATCATGAAGGTGGAAATAGGGAGTGGTTATTAAATACTGTGAAATCACTAATTTTCGTGGGGGTTAATTTTCGTTGGGTTGAAGATACCCACGAATTCATATCTCCCAAGGCATGTTAAAATCCCTTACTTCAGTATGATGTTTCTCCCTTATCCACGAAATCAAATCCCCTTGAATCATGCAGTCATTTCTCCTCAATCCACGAAAATTTGACCCCACGAAAATAAGAGATTTTACAGTATTAACTTTAAGAAATGTCATGCACCACTGAGTACGGAAAGATCAAACGTATGTGAAAGCTTACTGACAAAGAGTAGATACAAGATTGTTTTACAATATAGCAATATAGAAAGGATATGGCTTCAATTGGAGATGAAAGTTTCACTTACAATATATAGTAAACAGTCTAAGAACCACTAGACCAGAAAAGATGAAACATATTCAAGCTTCCTGACATACTGTAAATACCGAATTGTTCATAAGATGGCCCCCAGGTGGAAGTTGGGGCTGAAATACGGGAATATGTAAGAAAAAATCATTAAAATCTTCTTAAGTAGAACATCGTCGCCCGCGTGGCGCAGTAGATTGAGCGTTTGCTGTAGAGTCGCGGTGTAAGGAGTTGATCCTTACGTCGCAGGTTCGAATCCCATTGCGGAACGTGGAGACCGTACAAACCAAAGTCCCGTGTCGCAGTAGGTGCTGGCACGAAAAAGATCCCTCACTGCTCAATAGACGAATTTCACATTCTTAAGAGTTATTCTCACTATATCCTTTGTAACTTACCTGTAAATATTTTCAACCTTCAAACGCCATCTGACAATTTTGATTCATACCTGTATTGCCATAGTATGGGGCAACATAAAAATCATAATGAACATTTTCAAACAGATTTCATTTGTAAAACATTGCCCCGTAAAGTTGGTAATATTATAGAGAGAAAACAGTGCCTTACGCCGATTGACCCCAGAATGACCCCGCAAAGGGAAATAACTTTTGTAAATATGAAAGTCGTCTATGGCCTTGGGTGCCGAGTATAGGTCTAAATTTGGGGCCCTCCACCGTGAAGTGGTTGCGTCTTTATGTGAGTGAAAAAAATCTCGAAAGGGACAGGGAAAGGGAAACAAGAATATCTGACAGGGGCATGATAAGCAACCATTCCTCCAGCTATTCTAAATAATGTTTTGCAAGGTGTTCAAAGGGAATTAAATTTTTTAGCAAGGCGTTCATAAGATTTCATTTACGGTTTAGCTAGATGTTCGTCAAGATCTCATACCACACATTCTGGAAGACTATCCTCAATAAGTGGCCTTTTATCCCAGGCTCTCTAGGGCCTTTTATCCCAGGCTCTCCAGACGATATTTCTAGCCAGATGTGCTTGCGTACTATCTTGTCCTGCTTAATTTAAGATCTTCTCTAAGTGTTGTTAAAGACTTTTCTCGGTTTATCACCATCTGCCTTGGAGATTTTTTTACGATAATTTTTTGTAAGACTTTTTCTTAGAAATTGTTGAAGACTTTTCTCACGAGGGGTTAGAAACTTCATTAGCTGTGTTCTTTGCCTGATGTTATTTTAGCAGCTACCACTTCTTTGTCCCAAATAGGTAGCTTGTATTGTTGTTTAATATTAATTTTATGTCACATATTCTTTTTTATACCGCCGTTATCGGAGATTCGAGGGCAAATAATTTTTTGTATGTCCCTCTGTCTGTTTTTTTTTTTTTAAACTTTAACCTTAGCCATAACTATTGAAAGGTTGGAGCAAGGGCTTTCATATTACACTTGTGAATTCCTTGTAACCCCTACTCATCAATTTGAAAATATGTGCCATTCCTGTTCCTGAGAAGAATTGTAACAATTTAAGCCCTGTCACTTAGGTTTGCTAAATTGTTAGATTTCCTGATACTAGTATGGTTCCATTCTGGCGCAAGGGTATATGTTAGAACGTTTAAGGAAATAATTCATACATTTCCCTATATGTTGAGGTAGGTAATTGATTTTAGAGACCATGAAAAGACCAAACAAAATAGGTTGAATAAAGTTTTAAAAGTTCTTGGAGGAAACCTGAAAGATCCTAGCGTCGCTAATTTGATAAGAATTGTCCGATATTTTTGCATTAGATTTCAAAACCTAAAAGGCGATGTTTTAAGGATATAATGACTGAGATAGTTTCCAGTAGTTTTTCTGAATGGTTTATCTGGCTTTGTAATCAGTTACAGAAAGAAATGCTTTACTAGAAAATACTACTTTCTTTATCCAAATTATGTTTTCCAAACTTAGTCTATAAATATCACAAGATCAATGTCTAGACAACTTGTTTCTTGTGCAGGTTAAAGAATGTTAGATTAACAATTTTTGACAATGGAGGAAAAATATAACGGTAGTAATTAAAAAGAGAATTGAGATTGGAAACAAGCTAAAAGGTTCATATTAATCCCACTGTTTAAAAATGCAAGAAGTGAGAATGTTTAAGATAGGAACCTATATAAGAACGAAGGCAAATGTTTCCTATATTGTGAAGTCCTACAGGAATTAAAACTTACAGAAATGAAGTGAACAAAATTTATATAAATATAAATACACATGTATGCTCATTCATTCTTTCTAGATCACAAATAGATTAAATTTCCACTAAGAATAATTAAATCAAAATCATTTGTATCGATAATGATCATGTATGTATTTTTTAAACTTAATCGTAAAATCTCCTTATTTATGTAGTATTCCGCTATCACCTGCATATGGGGTTAATGTTTCCAACTTATTTGATACTCAAGAGGATCCTCTGATAACGATCAGTTTTGAAACCGCGACAGAATACTGACAAATATAAGTTGAAAAGTTGATATTACAGGGATTTCAACAACCTCGTTTAAAGTCAGCATTTCGTAAATTCTTTGGTCGTTATCAAGACCTTGTTAGTAAATATAACCTATCATTTGGTCTTTATTTCATACCAATTGTTAGGCCTTTGTTTTTACACTAAATTTGTTTACAGAATATTCCGTCTTCCTGATCAATACTTAGGGCTCACAGCGGGTGTGACCTGACAATAGGGGATGCCTACTCCTCCTAGGCACCAGATCCCACCTTTGGAATTTCCAGGGGTCCTTGTTTTATGTCCTGTTCAAATATTTGTATTGTTTGTGGAATTTTTCGAGATTTATCACTGTTCGTTATCTTCACCTTGTTCATTCTAGTAAAAAAAGGTTGCAGTGTATTAAAAAAATTCTAAAGAGTTTCAACCGCAAAAGAACAAAATGGCAGATTACACCGATTTCTATAGAAACAAAAAGTCTGTGAGCCAATGCTCACTCGTAATACCCCCGCTTTGATGTGAATTTACACAAGTTCAGTTATGGACAGACACAACGATGAACAAGAAGTTGACTTCAGATTCGTACAAAAATGAATCCCACCATGTTGCAGGCCTAAACAAAGAGTGTGCTAAATTTTCAAGCATCTGCAATAAGTAGTTGCTGAGAAAACTGCGACCAAAATTTGTTCTGTATGGTACAGACAGACGCACGGATAAACAGGTAGTTGACATCGGATTCGTACAAAAATTAATCCCATCATATGGCATGCCTAAACTAGGAATGTGCTAAAATTTCAAGCATCTGCAATCAGTAGTTGCTGAGAAAACTGCGACCAAAATTTGTTATGTATGGTACAGAAACGCACGGATAAACACGAAGTTGACATTGGATTCGTACAAAATTTAATACAACCATATGGCGTATGCCTAAACAAAGAATGTGCTAAAATTTAAAGCATCTACAATCAGTAGTTGCTGAGAAAACTGCGACCAAATTTTGTAATGTATGGTACGGACAGACGCAAGGATAGACAGGAATTTGACATCGGATTCGTACAAAAATTAATCCTATCATATGGCATGACTCAACGAAGTGTGTGCTAAAATTTCAAGCATCTGCGACGAGTAGTTGCTGAGAAAACTGTGACGAAAAATTTGTTACGGACAGACAGACACACAGACAGATATACAAGGGTAAAACAGTATACCCCCTCTACTTCGGAACGGGGGTTTAAATATGTAAATTCAGAGACCAAAATTCGAGTGTATGTAGAACTGCTAATCTTACTCCTCCCCCCCCCCCCCCCCCCAAAAAAAAATAGGTGTACTATTTAATGCTCAAAAACACAGGCACTTGTTTCTGTAATAATTTTTTTAACCCATAGTATAATAACACAAGGTAACTAACTCCGAATTACATGGAGTACCCACCTACACAAAATCGCAGTAATTATACTTTCAGAGAAAACGCACTTTAAAACTGTTTATCTATTAAAATTTATCTACACAACCATATATGGCCTGCTTGTCTTTCATCTCCGTTAACCGCGTCAAAACTTTGTTCGTCGGCTGGAAAATTCGACTCGCACCATTAGAAGGTATGTACTAATCTCGAGCAGGGAGAAATTTCTAAAAGAGTGGGTTTAAAAATTAAACTCTAATGTATAAATATTTAAGTCAATAAACCATAACGACATTTTTCCTATATAATTTATAAACATATTTTTAGCCAATCAAAATCCAAGAACATACTCCGCCAGAGATTAGCACATACCACTTCACGGTGTGAGACGAATCACTAACCCCCCCCCCCCCTTCCACACACACACACAAGCAATCGGCAGATGTACAAAAGCTAAAAACAAAAAAAATTTGGCTTGGTTTTTCTTTCTAAAAATTGATTTTATTTCGACAATGTTATTTTCTTGGAAAGCGGATATTATCCCTAAGTGTATGGATTTTTCTATTTAACAGCTCATGCTGTTCTTTTATCTTTTGTTAACGATAAGCCTAAAAAAAATCAAGAAGTGAAATGCTGAGTAATAAACCAAATGAATACATGAAGCTTTTTCATCGATGCTGCAAGTGGCCAACTGACATTTATGGCTTTTTTATCTGAAAATATTTTGCTCATTTGTATTCATACTCACTAGTTGCTGAATGCATGTCTTGTTTCGCGAGTGTTTATTGCTACGGTTTACTACGCTTTTATTGGATGATAAATTTTGTTTATGTAAATTCAGAATCTTTAAAACTGATCTTGGATCCCTCGTCCAGTCTGAAAAAGATTAATGTTCTCTCTTTGGCAAGGTGCCAGAAATTTACTTAAAAATTGGACCCAGCGCACCGTTTAAGATAGAGCCACGCAGAGGGCAAATAAAACCAGGGCGTGACAAAGGCTTTTAAAATCCAAATACCAGAACACCGACAAAGGCATCCCATCTTGCAACAAACCCAAATCATCAGCAAAATTTTCTTCAGAGAGCTGCTATCCCATCTTTGGTAAGAAGTAACCCATCTGTCAAGCCTCACCAGTGACAGTACCTACATGTATTAAGGTCTGACGACACGTTCCTCAAATATCGGTGTTTTGTATCTCATCGTAATATACTATAATTATCATTATCGTGCGATTTCTAAACTGTTTTCAAAATATATTAAGAAATAAATACACCAAGCACTGATATTGGCAATGCTAGTGATTTCCGATAGAGTTATATAAGAAACACCATCATCTGGTATCTTGCACAAATGCCTGGTAAGGTACCTCAATTTTTTAAAGGAAATTTGTTAAAGTAGTAATTTGACAAATTCTTGGGGAAAATTGTATATTATTGAGGAACGTGTCATCTGACTTTAAGATGGCAGGTGTTGATGCAGGAGTAGTACATCTATTTTCAGTCAGTAACCGAAGTACCTCTATCACACACTCTGAAGTCATCGAAAGACAGCGTAATTAATTCTTTTTAATGACTACGAGCTCGTGGGCTATTCGGAAAATATTGAGACATTTACTTTTACTCTATAATTGATTTATTGTATGTTGTCTTACGTCCCATTGATGAATATTTCACCCATATAGAGACGTCACAATATACCGGTGAAGGGCTTCAAATTTAGATCTTTTCTTGGCACTCAGTGACATTAAGCAATGAGGCCTACCGTGACACGGGGTGTCGGATTTTAAGGTCTCATCCGAAGGACCCGCAACTTTCACTTCAAAGTGTCGAGCGCTTGGCAAAGGAACAGTTGCTACCTATTTTTTATTTGCTGAGCATAAAGCACACAATCATTTTTTAACACTTCAGTAGTTATTCTATATATGTGAATTCCTCGATTAGTGAAGCGATTTAATGCGCTCGCTTGACTTGTTTGAATGAAAAAGGTGAAGATAACGAACAGTGATCGATCTCAAAAAATATATAAACAATACAAATCTGTGAAGAGGGCAAAACACACGGACCCATGGAAATTCCAGAGGTGGGATCAGGTGCCTAGGAGGAGTAATCATTCCCTGTTAACCGGCCACACCCGCTGTGAGCCCTATGTTTTGATCAGGCAGACGGAACATTCCGTAGTCAAATTCAGTATAAAATTAAAACCAGAAATCTCTGACGAGACTGTAGCTCTACTGGTTGAACTTATGAAGGAAGATAAAAGTAGCACTTGGACTTGAAACTTTGCAACAGCAATAAAAGAATAACGATCCTTGGTTTAGTCTCTTTTTGTGGCAGGATTTATTGCAATCAGATTAAAACTGTAGGAGGAGTAGTCTTTGAAAACAATTTTACAGATATTTCGATTTAAGTAACCATTGCAACATCATTTAACAAAAAACAATAACGCCAATTATGTATCTCAGTGTAGTCTACTTCTATACCAAGTAATACTGAAATCAGACAAAAAGTGTAGGAGGAGTAGCGTTTTGAAAGTATTTCAAGAAAATGTTTATTTTTAGTAACCATGGCAACACTGTTCATCGAAATCCAGAGAATTATGTATCGTAGTGTAGTCTACTTGTGTGCTAAGTTATACTAAAATCAGACCAAAACTATAGGAGGAGTAGCATTTTGAAAGTACATGTATTTCAAGTAAATTTCTATTTTTAGTAACCATGGCGACAACGTTCATCGAAATCAAAAACGGATAAAAAAATCTATTGGAGGAGTAGCGTTTTGAAAGTATTTACAAGAAATCTCTGTTTTTAGTAACCATGGAAACACCTTTCATTGAAATCATAAACCGATACAGAGTATCATGTATCT
The DNA here is from genome assembly GCF_033153115.1 of Saccostrea echinata. Classification (NCBI taxonomy): domain Eukaryota; kingdom Metazoa; phylum Mollusca; class Bivalvia; order Ostreida; family Ostreidae; genus Saccostrea; species Saccostrea echinata. Next base: position 2,115,580 of record NW_026889757.1, on the reverse strand, counting down.
TAGTGTAGTGTACTTGTGTGCCAGATTATATTGAAATCGGACAAAAGCTGTAGGAGGTGTAGGGCTTTGAATGTATTTCACAGAAATTTCTATTTTTAGTAACCATGGCAACACCTTTGATTGAAATCAAAAACCGATAAACAGAATTATGCATCTTATTATAGTCTACTTGCGTGCCAAATAATATTGAAATCAGATCAAAACTGTACGAGGAATAGCGTTTTGAAAGTTTTTCAAAGAAATTTCTACTTTTAGTAACCATGACAACACCTTACATTGAAATCTAAAACCGATATACAGAATTGTGTATCTTATTATAGTCTACTTGTGTGTCAAGTTATATTGAGATCAGATCAAAACTGTAGGAGGAGTAGGATTTTGAATGTATTTCACAGAAATTTCTAGTTTTAGTTTTTAATTTAGTAACCATGGCAACACCTTTGATTGAAATCAAAAACCCATACACAGAATTATGCATCTTATTATGTCACCCCGAACGAAGTCGGGGGACATACTGCTATTGTACGCATGAAAACATTGTTCACGGACTTTCTCGCAGATGGCTGGGGCAATGTTGCTGAAACTTTCCATAAAAAGATGATGACCAACTGTATTTATGCGGAAAATATTTTTCAGTTTCAACATGGCTACCGTTGCCATGGAAACGTACGAAAAGTGAAGAATTTTGTCCAGAAGTGTTCTCACTGATATCTTAGACAATCGTAATGAATCTTCATAGAAATGATAACCCATCGTTGCCATGGAAACAGAAGAAAAGTAAAAATTGCTACACTTTGATTTTCTCACAAACTGCTCAGGCAATTATTTTGAAACTTGTAGGGATTGTTCCTTACATTCTGTCAAAATAATTTCTATTTTAAAAATTAGAATCTTTTGCAAACAGTTGCCATAGGAATGAAATAAACAGAAAAAGGTGAATATACACACAGACTTTTTCCCAGGTGGCTCGGACAACTGTGATGAAAATTTACAGAAATTATGATTAGACACTATATTTGTTCAGTCAACATTCAAAAATTCCTAAATGCCCATTGTTGCCATGGAAACAGGAAAAAGGTATTTTTTTTTTAAATTTTCATTTTTCTCGGTAACTTACAAAGCAAACTTTTCAAAACTTTATTGGTTTAATCCTTTCAATGTATCAAAGTGGTTTCTGCATAAAATGGAATTGATGGTCAGCTGAAGGAAGCCGGGACGACTAATTGTTTTTTAGTCACCCTAGTTCTGTTTTCAAATTGGAGAGTTCTCGTAGAAGGCTTAGAAAATCTTTATTAAACTTGACAGAAATAAAGGTCAATACCTATAGTTGTGCGGATATTTCTATATGTCGATGTCTATTTTAAAAACTGGGAAAAAAAATCATAACTGCATTTTCTTCGTACGAGTGGCCAAAAACATTGTATATATGTTTATGTTTGATCTTTTTAAATCCATTAATTATTCAATTTCTTTGTCTTCCTAATTTCTTTTTCCTGTAATATTCCTAGAGTACATAAAGGTACATCTATGAAGCTTTTATATATTACTAGTTTTTTGATATGATTAAGAAGAAATACAATATCATTTCCCCAAAACGTAGAACCAACGTTTCTTAAACACTAAAAATTATTCATTTTATTTTCATGTATGTAGTTTACGGGGACTGCACTGGATTAATACACATAGTACGAAGTGTACAGAAAAAAAGTTCTCTGGTGACGGAGACTTCGTTTTGCCGCAGAAATGAATTTTTATTGAATAAAAATACTAGTATATAGTATATATTAGGCGGGAGCATTTTTATTTCCTTCATTTCAAATTTAGAAGACCAAATCACAGTTTTCACCCCACCCCCCTTCTCTCTCTATATATACATATATATCTTTTTCTAATTGCAAGTTTTGCTTTATGTCTTGGATTCTAAATAAAATGACCGTCACCTTCATAAGCAACCCTTCATCACAAAGTTCTCAAAATGCTAAGGCTTAATAATTCTACAAAATGATGGCTAATTAACAGGTCTATTTTCAAGATCACTCCCCCCCTCCCTTTCCTCGAGATAGCGAGGTAGAAACGCAGATATAAAAAATACAACTGACAGGGATGATTTTAAGAGTCTCGTGAATAAAATTCAGTTCCGCTGATGTGATCCGATATTTTCCCAGCATTCATTTTCCTCTTCTTTTGTCTATAGAATTTATAATTATTTTATTTAGAATTTTTATCTTTGAAAAGTAGTGACTGTCAGCCGTATTCATTAGCATTTCGCGTTTTCTTGTGAATGTATTACTTGCATACGAATAATTTCATTCATTGATGGTTAGAATTATTTCATTTAATTTCAATCTTTTACTCATAAAGAGATTTAACCATATACCGGTGAAGGGCTTCAAAGTTAGACCTTTACTCGGCACGCAGGGCCATTGAGCAGTGAGGGTTCTTTATCTTGCCAATCTCGAATTTTAAGGTCTCATCAGAAAGACCCACAACTTTCACTTCAAAAGCCGAGCGTTTGGCGAAGGAACAGTTGCTACCTATTTTTTTTATCGACTTAGGTCAGTCGCAGCCGTTGCAAGCATTTTGAAATGAGCGTTGTAGTCTAACTGCAAGGTTAATACGTCATAGCTTAAGGTGTAAGTGGGCTAGGCTTGTTATTTTCAATCATAAATTCAAAATATGAATTACATGTAGCGACAATTACTGGTATATTTAAACAAAATCCTAAATTGGGCTGATGTGAATGGTTTTAACTTGACCATCTGTGATAGGGTTGGGCCACAGTAAGGAATCGGAGTTTCATCAGATTTAGTTGGAATCTTTTATCACGAACGCAGGGGTATGATTAGTCAAAATATTATGCGAACACCCTCAGACACCGTGGAATTCACATTTGTTCAAATCATGACCACCGCGGAAAGGTTGGCCACAATGGGGATCAAACTTTTAATTAAAAATATGTAATAGAAAACTTTGAAAAAGCTCCTAATGAAGTACAGGAAGGCCACGATCACTCTTATTAATGTGGAAGCATTCTCAGGTAAAGCAGATTCAAAGGTCAAATCAACAACCTCTGGAGTTGGGAGGGACCACAATGGGAGATCAAAGTTTTGCATTAGAAGATACGCTTTATTCAGAAAATATTAAAAATCTTTTGAACAACACGGCAATGGTTTGTAATGTTAACATTCAGACGTTCTCAGGTAGTTCAGACTGAAGATCCCGAGTCGTAGGGTAGAATCTATGGAGTCAAAAAATGTTCAGGAAACAAAAAATTCTTTAAACAGAAGTGCAATTGTGACTTGGGTTAGTGTTGTGACCCATGCCCCTTATTTTGATTGGTTGGTTGGTTTGTTTTTGTTCTTTGTTTTGAATATCAGGGTATTGGGTTTAGATTATGCCATTGGCCTGTCACCAACATTTGATGTATGTTATGTGAGATATAAGTACAAATAATGATGGAATTTTTTTGATAGAGGCTCAAATTGTCCGTCAGCAATGATTAAGACCCTGTAAACGAACCCCAACTACCTTACCCAGCTTCCCCCTGCTGATTGTTCTAATTTAAATGAGGCCGTTTTTTTATACTCTCGCTAAAATTAAATTAGATTCAGATGTTTGAAACGTTGTTCAAACACTAAGGAAAACATTTGATGGAGAAAGACTGAAACTTAATTCGCATACTATTAATTGGATCTAGGGAATTTCACTTCACATATATGTTTACATATAATGTCAACAGGGAATGCTCACTCCTCCTAGGTACCTGATCCCCCCTCTGGAATTTTCAGGGGTCTGTGTTTTATGCCCTCTTCACATATTTGTATTGTTAATAGATTTTTTGAGATCGATCACTGTTCCTTATCTTTACCTTTTACATGTAGTAAAATATAAACTCCCGGTATCCTTCAAAATATCCATTCTTATCCAAATTGAAAACAAGTAGTATTTTACATGAAGTATATTTAATATGGCTTAAAGTCGAGAGTAATTTACTAGCAAACATGAAATAAAATAATTTTTAAAATCGATCTTTCTTCAGTTATTAATGAGTTTTTCTCGATGGCGAGAAGATATTTACTACTGCTACTGAATCAAAGTGTTAATGTGACAAATTTCAATTACAAACATCATTTACAATTCCTCAAACTTTAACAAGTTCTTAAAAGCTTGGAAGGAAAGCAATACGCAAACGCAACGAGACAGCTTTAGTTATATTCTGATTGATACAGTTTTCAGTCTCTGTTAGTCGGTGTAGACGGAACTTTTTTGTCATCTGAGGATAACAAAGAAAATTGAATTTGTATCAAAATTTGATACGTGTCATGAATTCTGTTTATTGTCAGGTTATGGTTTTTAGGTCTGAAATACATCATGGACTGGTGGCGCTGTCCTTATAATTTACCGCAGATGCACCAATAAACACAAAGATTGAAGTGTAATACATTAGGTATTTGATATTGTTTTATCAAATAACTTCGATAATTTCATTTGCGTTTTATTTTTCGCAGTAGATTTCATTGGTAGCAGGTGGACCTCTTGATAGATAGCTCTAAAATACAACTGAACTTCCGAATGAGATAATCAACAAAACTTTAACTCGCAGACTGTGAGAAAGAGAATCCAAATTTATCGTTAGATTTCAATCCGGTAAGGAAGGCCCGAGGATAGAAAAAAAACTACTCTTTTCTTTGAATAACAATTATAATTTTTTTGATGTTGCTGTATATCAATTTCACAGAAAAGCATACCGATATAATTTTACATCAGAAATACATCCTCAACGTTATAATACTATGAGAGAGTGCAGGAAAAAATTTTCCAACTATATGGAAATTACTTGACACATATTTTCTTTGTGTTATCTTGATTTCATCTCTAGGAAAAATTATGAACAGAATAACCTAATATTTTGCAACAAAACATAACTGTATTCAGTCAGAATATCACTGCAATTTTATGACCGGGAATATACTTCATCATCATCAGTTTCACAAGAAATCTGTCATTTCTACATTACTAAGCTACTCTAATTGATCTAAATCCGACGAACATATCTCGTTATTGTAAAGCGATTGCGCCTGCTTCTTAAGGATAGCGTGGTACAGAATCACTTGAGTTCTAACGTTCCATCACAACAAGTACATGGAATTTAGTTTTGCCCGCTATTCATCCCACTCTAAGTAAAATCTTCCGGAACTGCTACTATATAAAGACGTACGGGTAAGCAAGATTTTCTATTTAAAACCAAAACTGATACACGTGCATAAAATAAATTATGCATTTCTTGCTTTAGAAGTTTTTAACCTTCTTCTATTCAGTCAGAGGTATTTTGGGGACTACATTTACAGGAAAAATTGGTGTTTTATTTTCTTCGTCATCATTCTTGCATAGTGAAGAGAATTTTATTTGTATCTGTTGAATATGTATACAACTTACTAATTTAGAAAAAGTGAAATAAAGTATATGTGAATAACAAAAAAAAAAAAAAAATCATTATTTGAAAAATATTTCAAATTGAAAAAACCGTCCAAATTTTGTCTAATACTTTGTTAAAGTTAATTTATATGTCCTTTTTAAGTTTTAAGGTGCAAAGCAGATATCTGTCTTATTTGAAACAAATCCTACACTATAATAATAATGATTAATTAATTAAGCAATAAACACTGCAACCGATCGATTTAATTCGAATTCTGTCAAGGTTAGAAATTAACGAAACCGTATTACACAGCTTGTATATAAAATATTACAACATGCAAGTCATTGATTGTTTTTATCTTTTTCAAATCAGTATAAATCAGAACAATTCAAACAGGATGTCAAGCTTATCTGCACATCGATAATCTTATACACAGTCGACGGGATAGTTTCTGTGTAATACATTGTTTCCAGCTTAATTAAATTGTCCATTGATGTTATTATAAAAGATTGAACCTCAAAGCATCCCTTCCTCCGGACCACTTTTCGATAAAGAAGAAAGCTTTAGCATACTTTTCATGTTTAGTATGGCAGGAATATTAAGCATTTCTCATTTTCTGCAGTAAATTAAATTTTACTTCCTTAGGAAGTAAGGTTTACCTTCCCACCCCCTTTTCCACCGATTTCACATGCGTTAACTGCCACTACACTGTATGCGCAATTATAAAATAAAAGATCGTTATTCTATAATTTAACAGAAAATGACAATAATTGATTATTGTAGTGTTATCTCCTTGTAGGATTATTTCACTAATACGAGACATCACCAGATAGAAAAGGGCTTCAATATTATAACATTTATTCGTCACTTAGGGTCATTGAGCAGTGGGGTTCTTAAGCTTGCTAACACCAACCGTGACACGGGGCCTTGCATTCATTTTAAGGTGTCGTTCGAAGAACCACAGCTTTCACTTTAAATCAATTGAAGGAACTTTTGCTACCTATTTTTGTGTCGTTTGCAGAGCAGAGTAACACTAAGAGATCACTTTGCGCGGGGGTTGTTTCCTTCCAACTGTCACACCTTGTATTTCAAGACGTGGTAGAGGTAGGGATTTTGATCATGACTTGATTGGAACAATTGCCAAGATGACCATCCTCACGACCTTTGAACTTGACCTATGACATTTCCAGATTTTTTTTACCTAGAAAGTAAGTCTATATACATTATTTGTTAAGTGCCCAGGGTGTTGAATGAAATTAAGTTACTGTCCGCTTGACCTTTGACCTACTTTTAAAGAATGTTCCGAACCATTAATTTGTGTCCTGAATTTTGTGATAAAGGGCTTTCATCATTAATCATAACAGAAAGAAATTTTCTCGCCTTAACGGAAACGCTTGATGTTCTCGACGTGATGAAAAAGGCCTATTGATGTTCCATTGATGTATATTTATCTACACGAAAGACCGTTTGTTCAGTTAGTTGTCTGGAATTAAATCGGGTTCGATATACCGGCGTTATTCTTATGATAAAACTTATAAGAAGCATCTGGCAAATGTGACCATTTGCGCGTCGTAGATAACTGACTTTGTCTGCTATATAAGAGGTTTCTGTAATTCTTTCATATCATTCAATTTTTTTTTAAATCAGTAGGAAGATTTTTTTCTCAAAACATTGTGTGATCTATATGTTTCTTGCTGTACGAAACGAATATCTTTAAAGTCGATCCTGGAGGTTACACCGAGAAATTTTACATGCATATGTGAATATACAAAATGGTTAAACATTTCTATTTTTCAACACTGTTGGGTTTATGAGCAAGTTGAAATTATCAAACTATTGGTTTACTCAAGTAAACTAATGATAGTGTACTGCAGTATACCTTATAGTTAAAATGTTTTGATTCTCTAATTTGATTTTAAGTTTAATGTGCGCAAGAGTGTTTATCCTTGGCATCGTTAAGTGATCTGGAAAACCGATGAAGGTGTCTCAGAGAGAACTTTCAAAACATTTTACTTGCTTTTTCTCGCGATAGCGACTGAAATCAAGGCTAGAAAACCAATGTTACCGAAATTTATTTTTAAAAAAATGATAATTGTTTCCATTAAAATAAAACTCATGATGTTGCAGACATGAGTAATTTAATTTTTCTAAGCGAAGTCTTGCAACACCTTTAAAAAAGGCGAGAAATTCACACACCCCCATCATTTATTTAAAAAAAAAAAGAGGCCCCATGGGCCACAACGTTCACCTGAGTAAATATAGTCTTTCCTTTTCTTCATCAGCAGATTCTTTTTCCTATACATCCCTACGTAAAACTTTGATTCCTCATTGTAGCCCCAACCTACCCCCGGGGTCAGGATTTGAACAAACTTGAATCTACACTACCTGATGAATGGTTTCATATTAATATGACTAAACAGGGCTTTCCTGTTCTTGAAAAGATTTTTCGGATGTATTCCTATTGTCCATTGTGGACTCGCCTTACAGTCTACCCCGAGGGTCATGATTTGAACAAACTTGAATCAGCACTACCTGAGAATGCTTCCATATGATGATTTATCATGACTTTACTGTTCAAGAGAATTTTTTTAAAAAGATTATTATAATTTGTTTTTTTTTAATATGAATTGATGTGTAAAACTTCTGACCCACCCAACTCTCGGGGTCATGATTTGAAAAAACTTGAAGCTACACTCCCTGAGAATGTTTCCATATAAAATATAAAATGACTGAACATGGCTTTGCTGTTCTTAAGAAGAAGATTAAATTATTCAAGTTTTATATATATATATATATATATATATATATATATATATATATATATATATATATATATATATATATAACTTTTTTTCACCTAAAGTGGGCCACCCTACCCCTTTATTTGAGCAAACTTGAATCCCCTGTACCCTAGGATACTCTGTTCCACGTTTTCTTGAAATTAGCCGAGTGGTTCTGGAGAAGATAAATTGTAAAAGTGTTCGACGCCGACAACAACGACAGACAACGGACACATTTTGGTCAGAAAAACTCACTTAAGCCTTCGGCTCAGGTCACCTAAATATACTTTTTTTCTTTGTTTGAAATAAAATGCCAGTATGCAACTTAAAGGACCATTCTCGCCTTTATGTATTCAATGATGCTATTTCACATGCGTTCCTGATTGACACTACCCAGCTGTTTTTTTCATTCGGTGATGTAGAGGGAGTTGGGTGGGTCCGGACCCTTTCTGGAATTTGCAGTGTTATTAAAGGTTTATAATTAAGCAATAAAAAATGACTAGGTAGCAATTTCAGTTGGGGGGGGGGGGGGCACAGCCATACATTTTCAGTTGACATGAGGGGGTACTACCAAAAATTTCCTGACAAGCAAAAAAATAAATAAATAAATAAATAAATAAACAAACAAACAAACAAGGTCATCAGACGTTTTTATTGAGGGGGCACAAGCATATTAGTATCTATGCTTACTATAGTAATCTATATATCGGCAAAATTAGTGGGAGGCACGCCTCCCCCCCCCCCCCCCCCCCGGTCTCTACGGCCATGTAACAAGCTGAAGGTGCTTTACAGTTTTATTGTTTTTCTCTAAACTTTGAAGCTAAGTGTCAAGTTTTGTCAGACCAGATACAGATACCTAATTTTTTACACTGATAAAGGAAGATAAATGACAGCACCAAAATGTCCTTTATTATTTTCAACAGTCTTTGATCTCACAAGAACTAGTATCTTTTCTAAGGATAGGGAGTGTCTTCTAATCGATCATCGTCACCCTGTGGACATCTCTGCTGTTTTTGTTACTTTCACCTTGGTACAGCTTTTCTCGATTTTTTTTAAAAACTTGCAACAAGCTCAACTTTTCAGACGGTTAGTTGGACTGATGTTTTCTTGTAAGATATCGGTCCAGAGAGCTTTTTACTGACCTTGCCTACAGGACTGAGTGTTTTTGACAACTCTGCAGAGATGATTTATTTAAGAAAGAAGCAAAAGGGTGATTTCAGATGAAATTAGGTTTTAATATTTTTTATGATTAAATTTCAGCATTCAGTGGGTCATGCACGCGTATAACACTAAAGTTGAAAAATGGGTGTGGCATTTTTTAAATGCATCTCAATATGTCTCCATAAAAATGAGTTGAATTAGTACGTTATCATTAAATCGTTTTATTTCATTTAAAAAATAAATTCAATGGTTTATTAAATTACCAAGGATCGATCTTTAAGAAAGATCCTCAACTCAACATTTATATTTTTTATTATAGTTCCTTAAACTGTGTCTGATTTTTTAAAATTCAAATGAAAATAAAATCTATTTTTTTAATTAATTGATACATTTGTCAAACTCAGTTATTTAGTATTCCTGACATTCAGTCACATTGAAATTCGTATCAAATCATTATCACAAGAGGTTAATATAGCCTGCGTGGCGCAGTGTTTAAAGCGTTTGCTCTAGAGTTGCGGAGTAAGGAGCTGATCTTTACGTCGTGGGTTTGAATCCCACTGTGGGTGTGGAGACCGTATAAACCGAGGTCCCTCTTCGCAGACGCAGTAGGTGCTGGCACGAAAAATATCTCTTACTGCTCCAAAGCACAGGTCTAAATTTGCAGTCCTCCACATGCAAGTAGAGGCATCTCAATATGAGTTAAAAATTCTTGAAAGGATATTAAACAAAGAAAGAAAATGTAAATCATATATTATCGTATTCAATCATTCTTGCACCTACATGTCACTAGGCTTTCTTCTTCAAATGATGTAGAAAATGATACTGAATTAAAAGCATTTTATCAACAGATGGATGACTCAGCAGATGATAATTTCAAATTTGGACTGGGGAATTTTTAATGAAAAAAATGAAGCTGTGCATCCATTTACACAATTTACTTAAGAGATGAAAGTATTTGGAGATGGAAATTAAAATCGTGTGATATAAAGCACCAATTAAGTTGTGAAGATAAAAAAAAGATATGTTCAAGAATGAAATGAAGTACAAAACTCTATCAACAATTATGTGTCTGACAACAATGCCTGAAAAATTTTATCAACTTCTTATTCCAATCAGAGAGAGAGAGAGAGAGAGAGAGAGAAAGACAATCTTTTGTCTGATGATGATACAGGGCATATGGAGAAATGGTGTGCAGTTTATTCATGAGATTGCTTCCACGTGATTTATTTCTCATTAATATTCATAAGATCCTGCGTAAACTCGAAATTCCATTTCTTTAAAGTTTTATATTAAAACCTGCAAGCCCGTTTCGTTTTGTTTTTTCTTCAAGCCTCCTACATAGTTGTATGGGTAGAATTTTGTGTGATTAACAGCTGACGACTCATGATACCGTTTTCTGATAATAAGTAGGTCACACTGATGCAAGAAATTGCCGTTTTCAAATTAAAAAGGCGGTCGTAACTCTTCATGAAATGGTAAATGATCTGTATTTTGTAAAAATAGGCACTCTCCTGCACCTATTAATCGGCGGAAGAACTCTGTCAACTTGCAATAAACACTTACATATCATAATCAAAAATGATAAAAACACCACTTCTGTGCTCTTTCCTTCAATAAAACAATATACTCTCGCTTCGAATTTTCAAATCGAAAAGGCGGTCGCAACTTTCACTTTGGTATCAACAATCTTGTCATTTCCGGTAGACGATATTAAGAAGAATCAAACATTCGGCGGAAGAACTTTATCCGAAATAGTTAATATATAAAAATTGCGATTTTTTGTATTTCCTCTATATAAACCTTTATGGAATCGGCCGCCATTACAGCTCCAATATGGCCGATATGCAAATACGACTTAAAATTATCACCTTATAAAATTTCAATAATGCACCATCTGAAAGATACCGATATTTCCTCCCGTCTTTGTTTTGCTAAGTGGATGTTGAAAAACATTTTTTAACCGACGTCATATGGTTCTCAGATGAAGCACATTTTACACTTGATGGACATGTAAACAAGCAAAACATGCGTTTTGGGGAACTGCAAAGCCTGACTTCTATGAAGAGAGACCACTACATAGCCAGAAGGTAACAGTCTGGGCGGCAATGAGCAGTACCGGTATCATAGGCCCTTTTTTCTATGAAGAGGATGGTGAAACCACAACGGTAACATCTCAACGCTACCTGATTATTCTGAGAACCAAATTTCTGCCTGAGCTAATGAGAAGAGGAAAAGAAATTAACGAAGTATGGTTTCAGCAAGATGGTGCTACTCCTCACACCGCAAATATTGTGCTTGAATGGCTTTCTCACAGGTTTGGAGAAAGTTTATATCCCTTCACTCAAACATTGAGTGGCCACCACATTCACCCGATCTTAACCCTTTAGATTATTTTTATGGGGATATTTAAATGATCGTGTTTATTCACCACCCTCACAAGATACAAGTGCTCTGAAAATGGCTATCAGAAGAGAAGTTAGACGCATATCCTTGGACTCTTGCAGAAATGTTATCAGAAACTTTAGAGACAGAATGAAATTGGTGATGGAAAAAAACGGTGGACATTTGGAACACGTTATAAAATGACGTCAGATCAAAACCTGCCTGTAGTGACCATCTTCTTAAAATGTCTGTCTTTAAAATAAATGATCCATCTTGTTTAAAACTCTTGAATTGATTAAATTGTATAACTTTGTTCTTTATTTTTCCGAAAACTTTCCTTTCATAAATGCTACATAACTTTTTTTTTTTTTTTTTATAAAACTGCAAAGTCGGGACATGTTCGTCGAAACACCTTGTAACACAGAAATTAAAAGTGGGTGTTTGGTAGTTTGCGCCAATTTTACAATTTAAGAAGGGAGAAGAGGAAGGTATTGTGTATCAAATGCTCTCATTAGTACTTTGTACAAGAATATCAATGTAAAGGAAGTTAAAGATTTGAGCCCAGGGGATATAATTTTTAAGAAATGGGGATGAACTGTATCAGCATGTTAGTCAATTTTGAACCCATTCATATTTACTTCCAAATGATTTACTTTTGTTTTTACTAAGCTTACTACTGTTTGTTTTTGTGACCTTCACCTTGGTACAACTTTTCCCGATTTTTTTTAAAACTTGCAACAAGCTCAACTTTTCAAACGGTTTGTTGGACTGATGTTTTCTTGTAAGATATCGGTCCAGAGAGCTTTTTACTGACCTTGCCTACAGGACTGAGTGTTTTTGACAACTCTGCAGAGATGATTTATTTAAGAAAGAAGCAAAAGGATGATTTCAGATGAAACTAGGGGTTTTAATGTTTTTCTTGATTAAATTTCAGGTTTCAGTGGGTCATGCACGCGTATAACACTGAAGTTGAAAAATGGGTCTGGTGATGAAAACACAGAAATTAAAAAGTGCCTGTTTGGTAGTTTGCGCCAATTTTACAAATTAAGAAGGTAGAAGAGGAAGGCATTGTGTATCAAATGCTCTCATTAGTGCTTTGTACAAGAATATCAATGTAAAGGAAGTTAAAGATTTGAGCCCAAGGGGATATAAATTTTATTTTAAGAAATGGGGATGAGCTGTATCAGCATGTTAGTCAATTTTAAACCCATTCATACTTACTTCCAAATGATTTACTTTTGTTTTCACTAAACTTACTACAATAGAACCATTAGTATGCAAACATTTCGAAGTTGTGTGGACTCAGTTTGTTTTTCAAATAAAGGATCCTAGGTTAGAATTGGCTACAACTGGGATTAAGGTTGAATTTATGTGAACAGAAAAAAATACTTCATAACTGCAAGGCATTGTTAATCATTTTGATTTTAAAGCACCACCATGTTTAGAGACCCCTCAGATTTAAGATATTGCCATATTAATTTATGCTGACACATTTTTTTCATAGGAATATCAAGGGGTGTGTGTGAAAATCCGAATAAGAAACGGTAGAGTTAATGTTACTAAAGTTAATCAGGTGATGAGGATGAGTAGCTCATGAGCCTCGTTATTCAAATGCTTTTGAAATCATTTCTTATGTTTGGTGTTGTATTTCTTTCAAATATCTGCTCGGCACTTTGAAGTGAAAATTGCGGGTCCTTGGGGAGACCCCGTGTCACGGTAGGCGTTCGCACGATAAAGAACTCTCACTGCTCAATGGCACTGAGTGCCGAGTAAAGTCTAAATTTGAAGCCCTTCACCGGTACATGGTGGCGTCTCTATACGAGTGAAAAATTCTCGAACGGGACGTAAAACAAGATACAATCTATCAAATATCTTATTGATTTCTATCTAAAAGCACGCTAACGTGTTATCACTAGACCCCCCCCCTTTTCCTTGTAAACATGTTCAATTCCCATGAGTAGTTTTATTTTTGGAAGCCATCTTTCATACTCGCTTACTTGGCCGTAGGAACCGGGGGGGGGGGCAATATAATTTTGCCGATATATAGTATACTATAGAAAGTATAGCTACTATATGCTTGTCCCCCCCCTCCCCCCCTCAATAATAACCTCTGATAATTTTTTTTTTCTTGTCAAGGAATTTAGGAAAGGCGACATTATTTGAACGTCTCATTAACACTATATACGCCCCATTTTCAAGCAAGAGATATCACCAAAAAAGGGGGGGGGGAATCTTCAGAAAACACGAGATTTTGATCAGGTGCCTCATTCCCTGTCGCCCTATGTATTGATCAGGTAACGGAGTAATCTGTTGTCAAAATTATTATGAAGATAGTTTGGTTTTGCAAACAATGTCGATATAACGACCATAGATTTCCTAAATGCTTACTTAAGACGAGACTGTTGAAAGCCCTATAGCATTTGTAAATAACCTGCTTCGTTGTACACACACCACGCTCTTTTGCGTACCGATTCCTCTGGGGGACATAAACACCATATGCAGGTGATAATGGAATGTCACTTCATTAATTGGCCGGACTGACAGGGAAAAAGCTGGGGTCATTCCGTTTTACATGTAGCTTAGTTGTTAGTTTGCCTTTAAAGTCTCGGTGTAAACGTGGATGTTGCGGTTTCTTCAAGAATATCGCGTTCTATGGGATATGCATGTAGCGCGTCGACATTTATTTTAGTTGATATATCTTAAAGTCGAATGGAATATCGTTATTACCCGCATATGGTATTTAAGTCTCCCAACTACGAGTACTTATGTAATCTGAAGTTGGATGTTTTAGAGATACATGATTTCTTCCTTTATAAATTCTTTGTTTACACGTCTTTTGTAGTCCAGGTCTTCTATCAATCTTTTAGAATTCATTATAAGCACTAATTTGTCAGCTAAACTTCATATTACGTGTACTTAGAACCAGAATGATTTTAAAGAAGGTAATTCTGTAGATGACCAAACACACAAAAAATAGAAGTGTCAGAGTTTCATTTTGAGGACGGAGCGTTGTCTATGTAGCATTGTCAATATACCTGGTCTTTAATTGATTGTTAGGAATGGTTGCATCGAGTGTTGAAAAGATACTGTTGATTCAAAAAAAAGAGTGACTTCAAATTACTTAAAAGTTCTTTGGAATTTTTTGAGAATCTACTTTTGATTGAATTTTTTAAGTATGTTGTAGCACAGTGCGTCTGAAGTGCATGTCTCCTTGACAGCTGTTAATATTTTTGTACGGGATAAAGATATATAGGGGGTTTGCATTGGTAGAATACTTACTCGATCCTGCAATGTATAATTGTTTTTAAGGATTTTGTGGGAAATTTTTTAATTAGTAATGACGAGTATAGGTACGATAACTAAAATTCATATCAGTTGACAGGGATACAAAAATGTATTGAAAACTGTAACGTGATTTTGCGGTTATAGCGTTTAAAATATATATAATTTTGTTTATTAGTTAGATTACATGTATACGAGTCTGGAATTACAGCCATGTTCTAATGAATTGCAGTTGTAATAATGAGTCTTACAAAAGCTTCGTTCTTACACGTTTGTCAGCTGGAACTATTACATTTTCTTCAAATATATCGAAAAAGAATATTTACATCATCCGTTATTGTTTCCAGCAAAAGTATAGTTGAAATACGAGGAAAAACGAGAACACAATGTATCTAAGCACTGTTTAGTAAATTTAATAGATCTGAACACTGAATTGAAACTTTTGTTTCAGAAATTACCATGTTGTCAACGTTCCTTGATGATAGGTGCCACGTAGCTGTGCTTTAAGGATCAACTTCATTGCGAAGCAAGAAATATCTAATTTAATTCTGAGTTCATCCTCATTGGCTAAAATTAGGTTACATGTATAATTAGACCTAGCGCCGTAAAAATTGTTTAATTCGGATGTTTTAATATTTCCATGCCATATACAGAAGATATTAAAGTACCATTCAGTAAATTCAATTGATTTAAATGTCTAATCCAGAATGCTAATATAAGTCCGCATTAGACAAGTTTCACTGTAATTTACAAATAAAAAAGAAAAAAAAACGCATGTTGCCATTGAACCCAGTCAATAAATGTATTATGTTAGATAGGGATTTTTTTGTCTCATTTTTATTTAGCTATTATTTACAAATCTACCTGACCCAAAAAACAAAACCAAAAAAAAAAAAAAACCAAACCCCCCCCCCCCCCAAAAAAAAAAAACCACACACACACACACAGGTATACGTACTCCTTATATTTTACATTAAAAATTCTCGTTTGATTCTTTTATTTGATTGACTTATCGACTACATTATGTACAGTGATTATCATAAGTGAGTAAAAAAAGGCGGGAAATAACTTCTCTCAAAATCGATTCTAAATTTTCCTACATGATTAGTAGAAACAATTAATGATTAATAGAAACCCAACACCATAACCCTGGCTCAAACGGTTAAAAATTTCACAAATCTGGTTAAAATAAACTTGCTCAATATTCCGCTATAAATCCAGGAGCAGAGAAGGATTTTCAAAGAGTAAATCAATAATCATTCTAAGGTAAAAGAGCCCTGTCCTACCACAAGAACTCCTGGCCCCACCTTAACAAAAATTTACTTTTAATAGTTTTCTATAGTTTACTATAGGTAGATATAATACATGTCATTTATTGTTTGTTTTTTTAGATTGAGGGCCAGAGTATTTTTACAGGTGCCAACCCAAATAATGATAAAATTTTTTACAAACAATCACAGGATAAACCTAGATTAATGAAAATCTCAATAATTACCTACCCTTTTCTGCAGATTAACTGTTTTCAAATATCCAATATTTGTATTGATTTCACCAAACACAGATATACATTTTTCATAAAATGACTCAGGTATTTCATTACTGAAGAAATGGATCCCCTAATAGAGATATTGGTGATCAGGAAAGTAAACCTCAGATACATGTCCATTTAATTAAGGTGGTATGGGATACCAAACGAAACTTCTCCTACATATTTATGTACCCAAATTAGAAGGATTTGAAATACCCCCATCTTTCAGTATATTAAAGTGTAATTTTAATAATTTTTTTATTATTTTAATGAGAAATACAAAAACAATATTTTTTCTTGCATAATTCTTTTTTCATAAGCTTAATATTATAGACAGGCGTTTGCTAATATAAAGTGTTTATAAAAACAAAAATGACAAGAAATATGTCTTAGTATTTTTTTAATTTTCAACAAAAAATAAGCGTAAAAAACTGGGAAAACTTTATTTCTTGAAAACAGACGGATAACATTTCATGAAAGTCTACAATAAGAATGTATCTTAATATGTTAGCAAAGTGAAATAAACAAATTGAAAAAAAATATATATATGGAAAATATAAAATGCATTTAAAATTTTTGAATTAAAAGATCCGAGCGGAAGAGTTTTCCTTCTTTATTTTCCAAGGGTTGAAAAAACCTGGGTGCTATTTTAGAAATGATGAGCATTTTTTCCCAACCATAAAAAATCGCACTTTGTAGTTTTCAACTTTGAGCGGTTTTGAAAACAATGCATGGACAATCGCTTTCCAGGACGTGTCTTGTTCAGAGCAATTGCATTCATCTGAACGTTTTGGGACTATATACAACAGCCAGCTGATTTGTGACCAAACAGTTACTTCTTGAATTAAATAACAAAAAAGTCCAGCTCTGGTTAACGTGATAATTGATTGGTGATAATTCAGCACAATGTGAAGTAATCGCACTTATCCATGCCTCACCGCACACAAGGTGCTGTACAGTTACTCAAAGAATTGCTTTTGCTTAAAAGTGTTCAAAAGCAGCAATGTTGAAACTACCTTTTACAGGGGTTTGCTTTTTTAAATGTCCGTTGTACAATTATAAGTAAATTTATATACTTGCGATTTTTTTGTCTGTTTTTACTTAAAATGCCGACTTGTGAGAACTTGCATTGAAATAGGCTTCAGAGTGTTCTTTTCAACGGTGTATCTACAAATTTTGACCCGATAATAAGCACTCATGCAAATCAAAACAATACTTCAAACGGAAATACGTCATAACGTGGAGGTATCCCATACTACCTTAATTAATAAAACATTTGATGAACTCGTCTCGTGAAATAAAATGAATATCGAACCCGAGAAAAAATACACTTGAAAGACTTGTGAGTAGAGCTTAAGGTTGCTTGAATGATTGGAATATAGATATTCTTAACATAATGTGTTTTTTTTAATCAAGGGAGGAATTTATTTTCCAGCGTAAAGAGTCAAATGAAAGTGAAACACTAGGAAATACGAAAAAGACAGACTGTTGATTAGAACATATTTGTAGCTGAACACATTTATAGCCGAAATATTGTACATTTTTTTCTATTTCTAAAAAAATACTTTTGTTAAATTTTTGTCAACACTTTTCTGTTAGGAGGCAAAATAAATCCATGTTGATACATGTAACAAGTATTCAAAATCGAAAATATCTTATAAGAGAGATGTTGAGGATGGACTATTCTCAGCTGTATAGGAGGTGTTATTTATTTATTTATTTACTTGTTTTTGAAAATCTAATTTACTCAGTTTCAAATGAAGATTTAAGGATTGAATTTAAAAGCTACCAGATTTAAACTGTAAAACCTGGGTTTGGGAAGTTAACGAGGATTTGTTCAATTTTGACGCGAACAACAACAGATTATGCAATGAGAAAGGGTGATGATAGCGAACAGTGATCATTCTCATAAAAAGTATAAACAAGGCCATTGTTGAAAAAAAAAGGTTGCCCTCTCTCGACCGACTGGCTAAAACTGGCCAAACTTTTTTTTCAAAGAAGTAGTCCGAGGAAAATGACCATGATTCGACCAGTATAATGTACTCGTAGGTTAAATCTCTCACTCGCACAAATGTGGAATAAAGTCGCCTATGAAATAGCATGCTTAAATCAAAAGATGGCAAAAATGATCATTTCTTCCTGCTATGCCTATTTTCCATACTAGTGGGTCTTCGATCGTTCTATTACGTCAAAAGTATGCGTAAAAATATACAATTTTCGGTTGACAAAAAAAATATGCAGCTAGGACCCACTAAACCTTAAAAATACACTTTAATGACACAACATTCGTAATTTTTGTTAAATCTGATGAAGTCCAATTATTCAAAGGTCATATAAGAAAAAATGCAAGGCCAGTTGTGAGTTGGGTTTTCTCTTAGAAAAAATATTTAGGATTTTTATCGCTTTTATTGAGATCCGAAGAAAACTGCAATGTTTTTGCCATAGAATACTATTTGCAGAAGGAATTTTTCGCGAGAAGGTAATTTCATTCGTCGTACTTTCGTGTCTCTCAAGAAGAACTTTCTTCTAACTAAACGTAGTTCACAAATAGAATTTGATTTTTATATACTTGAAGCAACAGGCATTACAACGCCTTCTTCGACCATTTTTTTTTTCTTATAATTTTACAAACAGGATTAAATTATTTGTACATAATGCAGTGATTTCAGGTATTTCAAATATGCAAAAGAAAAAAATCTGCAATGGGGATTCTATTTGTTCTTACATATATACTGAAAGGTACACTGTTTGTTTTGCAATTTCTAATCTTGAATCATTATCTCGTAAACAGATGATTGCAATTGCAGAAATACCTAGGACTCTGTAAAATATATATAAATAACATCATTTAACATTTTATCAACATCTTTATCTTAATGCTTAATAAAAAGAAATGATTGTATTTCTTATAATTTTGACGTTTATTGAAAACGTCTGTCTTGTTTTCCTGTCAGCTTAAGACAAAAATAAATATGAACGCTATATCACATTAGGGAAACATAAACAATTATAAAAAGGTTTTGATAACTAACTTGTTTGGTTTCAGATCATCATATGCTTGTTGCGTTTCTGAATTTTTAGGGACCAGGTATGACAATTACAAAGAATGATGGAACAGGTACTTGTTAAGATATGATGGGACAGGTATACCTGTTAGGGTATTCAAATAGAGTGTACAACAGTAATGCACATGTAGATAGAAAATTCATATTTTTCCTCTATAAAGCTGTATGAAACAAAAAGTAACACTAAGTAAATTAGCAAATCATAAAAGTAGTATACAAGTACCTTCCTATAGAGCCTGCATGTAATATTGATTTTTGAATATTTTTATATAACTGCATTTTATGAAAGTGAGAGAACACTTCAAAGTTTTTTTATGATTAGTAATTTATAACCTTTGAAATAAACCTCAAATCAGTTTTCTCTTTTTTAAAAACAATTTAGTCTTAGCCTTGAGTGAAAAAAACTGTACTTTATCTTCCTTAATATTTCCAAACTGTCTGGAAATTAAAATATTGTGTCGCTAGCAGAGCCACACTTAGGGATCACTTTATCTGGCGTCTGTCTTCCGTCTGTCACATCTTATATCTTCAGAACTGAAAGAGGTATGGATTTTGCACTTATATTGCTTGGTAATATGGCTTTTGCAAAATACCTTGGTCACCGACCTTGTTACCTTTGAACTTGACCTTTTTAAGACAGTTTATAGTGCCGATATTAAGCATAATTTTGACATTTAAGATAGTCCGATCCTGAGGTTCATATGGTCAGAAGTTAATTGAAAGTGCTCACAAAAATATCTCTGAATTCACAAAGTAATGTATGTTTACACACATTATTTCTTAAGTTAGCCATTATAGATTATTCTTTTTGTTCTTTATCCCTTTTTTCTAGTAAGAAAACATTTCAAATTTGTCATACATACATACTATTAAATTCCCCCTTCAAATTTATTCAGGTCAAAAGTCAAAGAATCTGGATGCGTCTGTTTGTCAGTTGTTTATATATATATATATATATATATATATATATATATATATATATATATATATATATATATATATATATATATATATATATATATATATATAATTTAGGGATGTCAACGAATATTCGAGTACTCGACTATCGTTCGATCATACCGACTATCGACTAAAATTTTTTTAGTCGGTTATTCGTTAAAAATTTGCTACTTAATAGAAATCTTAAGTTCAAGGTAAAAAAATTGGATTTGCTCATTTCATTTATTAAAGTTTCATTGCTCAGTGCTTTCGTGAATAAACCTCAGAGAAAGGCTTAACTGGTCTTTGTTAATGTTCAAAGGATTTTTTTGTTTGGCAAACATGCATTGGCATACTTTAAAAACTGTCAGATCCAAATTGTAAAATTTCAACCTGCAATTCTGTATGATCTCCTATAATGCAACTGTCAATTAATGAATAATAATTAAACAGCTGTTACATATTTGTAAACAAGCAAATTGGGGGGGGGGGGGGGCGTGTCTTTCTCTGATATTAATATCTATCATTTCAAAATTGTATTGATTGTTTGCAAAAAATCTCGTACTTATAATTTATCGCAAGCTCTCTTTGTTTTTATAAGAGTTACGCTTTAATTGTTTAACAATCACGGTTCACTGTCAAGACACATTCAAATGGCTTCAGGTAACAAATCAACAACGGGTACATGTACTAGCAGCATGAAAACAAGGGATAAATGTGAGAGCTTGATTTTCTGTATATAGATAAAATGTGCAGTAAATATTATATTTGAAATCAAATACATTGGATACATATATTTATTACTACGAAAATGTTAACGGTTCAATAATTTGTTGTATAATGGTGATAGCGTAAATTAAATATTGTACATGCTAACAGTCTGTTAAAGACAATAAGGAAATACGACATGAAAAATTAATTTAAATTTCAACGAGTACTCGACTATCGTTCGACTAAAGCCTCCGACTATTCGACTATGCTGTCCGAGTAAAATTGAGATCCCTTATATATATATATATATATATATATATATATATATATATATATATATATATATATATATATATATATATATATACATCTGCAAATGTTTTCCTTTAAATAACACTACTAAAGGCAATGCGTATCTATATCCGTATAAATACAGGTTCCTCGCGTCATAAACGCACGACGTAATTTCTCAGTGACGTCATAAAGGGTCGACGCGCAATCAATGGATTAAAAACGCGCCGTTCAGTTTGAAAAATAAAAACATTCCACACGTTAAAGATTATAAACAGGCAAGTATAAAATATAGATAGGTCACAAATGTAAATATAAGTAATAAAGTATCATTTTAAAACATCCATCGGGCTATAAATACGGGTTGGTACGAAATAAAAATTACCATAAAGCCCTTCGGGCTTTATGGAATTTGATCTTGTGACCAACCCGTATTTATATCCCGATAGATGTTTTAAAATGATACCTTATTTCTTAAATATATATATATATATATATATATATATATATATATATATATATATATATATATATATATATATATATATATATATATATGCAAATGTTTTCTTTTATGTAACGTTGAAAGCAACGGGTTCCTAACGTCATAAATGTTCGACGTTATTTCTCAGTGACGTCATAAAGGGTTGACGCGCAATCAACAGATCAAAAACGTGCCGTTGAGTTTGAAAAATAAAACATTTCACGTGTCAAATATTATAATCAGGAAAATATGAAATATGAACAAGTCAAAAATGTGAATATAAGTAATAAGGTACCATTTTAAAACATCTATCGGGATATTAAAACGGGTTGGTACGAGATCAAATTTACCATAAAGCCCTTCGGGCTATATGGAATTTGATCTCGTGACCAACTCATATTTATATCCCGATAGATGTTTAAAAATGATACCTTATTTCTGAAGTGTAATCAACTAATGTGACGTCATAATATATTTTGAAATGTATTTTGTTCCCAAAACGTCATAATACCATCTGTTCAGTATACTGACCATGAAATAACATCGAATGAGAATAGTTTGATCACATGACTTCGGTATTAGGGTTGAAAAAAAACCTTCTAAAGACTTTTCATCAAACATTTGCATAGACCTAGGTAAATTCGCATGATGTGGTAAAAAGCAGTTTCAGATTCCTTGTAGTGGTTGGTTAGCAAAACACAAATTTATGGCCGGAAAATTTAGTTGTCATTGATAATTTTTATTCCTGTGATATTGGTCGACGATCTCTCAAGATCTATTAATGGCGTTCCATCAAAGCGCACGAAACAATCAGAATATAACTGGCTTAGTACAATGGAGTGTCCTGGAATTATAACACCGGTATAATTATGTGCTCTTAGCATTTATAGTTAACCATCCTCTTCTTCGATGAATTAATAGTAGGGTCATCATACTGAACACGCGATATAATGACGTCATTTTATGTCATTAAACAAGTGCGTCACAAAAAGTAACGTCACAATGCATGCATATTTTTCCTGATGTTTTAGATGTCAATATTGTCTCATTTGTCTGTAAAATATTTTATAGAACAATTATTATAACTATTCAAACGGGTGTTTCAAGAGTGAAGTAAATAGAGGATATTCAATGTTTTGTAGATTAATAAGGAATTTATTTCACGAGTGGGACAGGATTTTTTTGATATTTTCACGAGTGCGCAACACGAGTAAAAATATCAAAAATCCTGTCCCACGAGTTAATTAAATTCCATATTCATCTACAAAACATTGAATTTTCTGTTAATTATATTTTCTTAGAGTTTGTAACGCACTGTCATAGGCTGTGACGTCATAGCTCAGCGGTTGAGACGTCATAGCTATAAGCGATTGCAAGATTGAAAAAAGTTGTAAACATGGATTTTAACGCAGTATGACTATTAATCTTGTCAGGATGGCTTATTATCTTATAACAGGCCATTGATTTTTTTGTAAAAAACACTCTTCGTGAAGGGACGGAAAATCGTAAGTTTTGCTGCTCTTCTGATATTCTCACACTGTGAGAATACCATTTTAATACCCTTTCACACCTTTTTGTTTGATTGTTTATTGTTTAACGTCCCTCTCGAGAATTTTTCACTCATATGGAGACGCCACCACTTGCCGGTGGAGAGCTACAAATTTTCGGCACTCAGGGCCATTGAGGGATCTTTTTCGTGCCAGCACCTACTGCGACACGGGACCTCGGTTTATACTGTCTCATCCGAAGGACTGGTCTCCACGACCCACAGTGGGATTCGAACCCGTGACGTAAGGATCAAATCCTTACTCCGCCACTCTAGAGCGAACGCTCTAACCACTGCGCCACGCGATACCCTTTCACACTGTGTCAGAATATCACTTTTATTCAGTAAATGAATTACAGCATTTCACTGTTGAAAATGTAAAAAATTATATATTCACATGTATATTATATTTTTTTTATTTGCCTCTATCACCTTTTAAAGCCGTGTCTTTACAAGGCAGAGACGTGAGCTTTGAGCTATTAGAAAAGTGGCTGTGAGTTTTACCATCATGAAGTTTAAAGTGGATTTTAACAAAACAATTCGGTGAATCTCAGTATCCCAGATTACCAATCAATGTCAGGATGATTTATTTCACTGCAATGAACAGGGGATATTTTTTAAGCACTTTTTGGAAGGGACGGAAGATGGGGAGTTTTGCCGCAAACTTATTTCACACTTTTACTTTTTTTAACAAACTGCGAAATAGACACTTGCAAAAGTATCAGTTTGATTCATTGGATAAATTACCGTACATCAGAGTGGAAATGAATTAAAAATTGCACATGTATTTTAGTCAGAAATTAGTTCTAAAGGCACAAATTGTTTACGATAACCTGCTACATGTATATCTGTATATTAAGTATTTTCTTCTTATAGTATTGATCTTTTCATTCATAAAATTATATGTATTAAAGTGAATAAATTAAAATGAAAGCTATTAAACATTTATTTTTTCAATCATATTATCCACAAGATACATCTTGTTTGAAAATCTATCCTAATTTGATTTAATGAAATTAAAAACAAGGTTGTCAAATGAAAGCTATCAAATGAATGAATTTTGTTTTTAATTTCAATAATCCACACGATACACCATTTTTGAAAATCTATACTTACTACATTTCTTGAAAGCAATCATTGGAGTAATTTTTTTAAATTTCAATTATCCACATGATACACCGTTTTGAAATAGATTATTTCAGATGATTCAGTGTTCTTCTATTGAGAAGTCTTCCATTTGGAATGAGGAACGAAATAACATATTATGTATGAACAGTGACAATGGGGAGATAATGAAAATAATTATGATGCAAAGCAAAATTATTACAAACTGCTAATAACACGCACTTCTGACAATATTGCTCTAATAGAAGCGTAAGTGAAAGAGAAATTGCTAATCTTTTTTTTTTATACTAAAGCTCCGTTCAGAGAAAGATGGCATTCAGATTTAAAATAGAATAGCTCCATAGATAATATAATTTTTAATTAATTTATTTACATTTTTAACAGTGAAAAACCGTAATTTATTTATTGAATAAAAGTGATTTAGAATATCGGAAAGGTGGCAAAACCCGATTTTCCAGGGAAAAAAACTCCCTTAGATGTTATAAAATGGAGAGAGTAAATAAGCCATCCTAAAAGAGATTAAGTGCAAAAGTTGTTGAAATCCATGAATACACAATCACAACCGCTCAACTATGACGTCACAGTCTCAGTATGACACTCTGAACATTACGAAAGGACAAAGGAAACGAAAAATTCAAAGAAAATTAAAGAAACAGAAATTCAATGTTTTCTGCAGTTGAATATGGAATTTATTTCACTCAGGAGACAGAATATTTTTCTTTCTTTTTTTCACTCGCGCTTCGCTTTCGTGAAAATATATTTTATTTTATTTTTTTTTTTTTTAAAATCCGGTCCCAGAAATAGATTTAATATCCAAAATACAAAACATTAAATATCTTCTAATTATCTTAAAATAACACGTTTTAGGTTTCTAAGATTTCAAAACATGCACTTAAAACATTAAATATTTAATTAAAAAAATAATTTGTTCTGCACGCATTTATAGAAGAATAGAATACAGAGGATGTAAGCTAAGTATCTAAGTTATGTACTTTCATTCCACACTTTCTTTTAGTAAATACACTGTAGACTTTTAATCATTATAAATCGAACAGCTATTGGTGGATCCGATTGTTCTCGGTATTGACAAGTTTGACCAAGTATAAAGTAGGAATACAGTAACACGTTCCTCCAAAGCAAATTGCACAAATAGGTATTAAGGTCTGAAATATTGATCATATCTGATTAAAACAACAAGAAAATGCGACGGACCAGTCCAAGAGTCGAAACTCTAAATAGATGCTCTTTCAACTGTTTTCTGGCCACGGTGGCTATAACAGTCAAATGAGAAGGTCGTCTTTACAGGGAGGATAAAATTGCATTTCTAAATTCTTCTCAGAAAATGCATGTATATGTGTTAAAAAATCAATTCGCAGATGGAAATCACAAAAATGCAATTCCAATTCCTACAAATTTTCTTCTGTAATGTTATATCCTTTGAGTTCAAATATAAGTGAACGAATTAAAAAATATGATTTTATAAGAGTAATGCCTTCCTCTTAACTTGGAAAAGACATGCAGAGATTTGTAGTGTTTATACTTCTCAATTTATAGAGATCAATTATTATACCCCCTAAAACGAAGTTTGGGGGGGGGGTATTGGAATCAGCTTGTCCGTCTGTCTGTCCGTCTGTCTGTAGACGAGATTTTGTCCGGACCATTTCTTGGAAACTGTTGCAAGGATTTGTCTGAAAATTTGTACACTTATTCTTCGCCATATGAAGGTGTGCACCTGGTATTTTCATCATGATTGGATAATTTTTTTGCATTTTACAGGTGTGTTTTTTAATTTTTATTATGTGGTTTTGTCCGGATCTATTCCCAGAGACTATTGCATAGATTTGTATGAAAATTTGTACACTTATTATTTACTGTATGAAGATGTGCACCTGATATTTTCAACATTATTTGATAATTTTTCTGCATTTTACAGGTTTTTTTTCATTTTTATTGACTTGCTCATTTCAGGTTCATGTCTAAGGTTTGAGACATAGAATCTACAACATCTGTACAAAAATGTGAACTACAGCTTAAAACTCTCATTAGAACTAAAAAAAAGATCACAAAGTATTAAAAACAGTTTTTACATTACACAGCAGATAGTGTAAATCCATTTGTCCCTTGGGAGTAATGAGTGGACATGCATCCAGTTAAAGATTAATTCATGAGTTCAGTGTGGGAAGCTGTTAGGGCAACTCTGATCAAGCAGGTCTTATCTATATCTCCAGGGAAATAAAGATCTCTGTTGTCTAAGTCTCTTAATTGTAATTTATGTCTGTCAAAATACATAGTTACTGGAACCAGCCTTTTATTTTTAAAATGAGTTTGATATAAAGGTATTAAGATCAATTTGATTTTGTATAATTAATTATGATTTTTTTTTCAACAATCAATTTGCAGAGTGTCATGTCTCACAAAGATGACAGATAGTTGCAAACTATTTTTTCAATGTAATAAAAAACACTGTAATTACTAGTATTGATGTTTTACATGTATTAGGCTGCACCTTAGTTTCATTCATTAAAAAAATATAATGAGTAATTAAATTTTCACTCTAAATGTTTAAGCAAATTGTGAACACCTCTCACATCTAGAAAACATTAGTGATTTGGTACCTTCTCTGAAAAACCCAGCGGTGGGTATTTGTCCCTTTTCGACAGTTCTAGTTTTTACAGATGTTATCTTCATTTTATCATGGTCAACAAGTGTTCTTTGAATACTGTTAGTCAGCAACTGCCTGATACAAAATTCAGCAAATCAAATACACATGATTATTGTACTAGTACATGTATATGAATAACAAACATTAAAGTTCAGATACTTGAATATCCCTATTCACGTGTCTTTTACATGCATTATATTTGGAGAAAATAAATCGATAGTCCTTCCAGTAAAGCATTTTATATAAAAATTCCTATTTATTGACTACAAATACAATTTTTCATCAAATATCATTTTTGCCATGTACTTAATCTGGTAAAAATACAATAATTTCTACTTAAAAAGTAAGATAATGTGAAGATAAAGAACAATTTTCATGCTAAAAAGTCCAATTAAACAATACAAATTATGAGCGGAGCAACATGAACCTCTAAAATCAGTTTGGGTCCGGTGTCACCACCACCGGACACACCCGCCATGTGCCCCTTTTCATGATCGCAAAAACGGGAAAATATATAGACAGTCCAGTGTGATAAGTGCGTAACAATGCATGAAACACGTCAATCAACAATTTAAAAAAAATAAGATGAATTTGCAAACAATGCCATTATATTGACCATAGAATTTGCAAAATGTTGACTTTAAATGAAGTTATTAAAATCCCTGTATCATCAATTTCTTTGTCAGTAGCCGTCACGGTAGCTCAGTCAGTAGAGCGCTCGTTCCGTGATCGGAAGGTCGTGTGTTCGAATCACGGCCGCGACTGACCTAAGTCGATAAAAAAAATTAGGTAGTAACTGTTCTTTCGCCAAGCGCTCGGTATTTTGAAGTGAGAGTTGCGGGTCCTTCGGATGAGACCGTAAAAACCGAGGCTCCGTGTCACGGTAGGCGTTGGCACGATTAGGAACCCTCACTGCTCAGTGGCCCTGAGTGTCGAGTAAAGGTCTAAATTTGAAGCCCTTCACCGGGATATGGTGACGTTTTTATATGAGTGAAAAATTCTCGAACGGGACGTAAAACAACATACAATCAATCATCTTTACAACGTAGGTATTTATTGCCAGGCTTTCTGTTGGAGGACACTACATATAAAATTCACCTTTACAAGTAGGTATTTATTGCAAACCGTTTACGGTAGCTCAGTCGGTAGAGCGCTCGCTCTGTGATCGGGAGGTCGTGTGAGTTCGAATATCGGCCGCAACTGACCTAAGTCGATAAAAAATGGGTAGCAACTGTTCCTTCGCCTTGAGCTCGGCACTTTGAAGTGAAAGTTGCGGGTCCTTCGGATGAGACCTTAAAAACCGAAGCCCCGTGTCACGGTAGGCGTTGGCACGATAAAGATCCCTCACTGCTCAATGGCCCAGAGTGCCGAGTAAAGGTCAAAATTTGAAGCCCTTCACCAGTATATGGTGGCGTCTCTATATGAGTTAAAAATTCTCGAATGGGCGTTAACAACATACAATCAATCAATCAATCAATCATATTTATTGCAAGCTTCTTTGTTGGCTTCGTCGCAAACCACGGCGAAAACCTACGATCCTTTCCCATGCGGACTCTGAACCGTGGCTGGAGATGATGCTTTGTTGGAGGACACTAAATATAAAATTCATCTGTACAAGAAAGTATTTATTGCCAGGCTTCTTTGTTGGAGGACACTCAATATAAAATTCATCTTTACACTAAGGTATTTATTGCCAGGCTTCTCTGTTGGAGGACACTCAATATAAAATTCATCTTTACATGTAGGTATTTATTGCCAGGCTGTGTTAAATTTATTAATAAATATCATCCCATCCCACACTCGTCTGACAAAAAAAAATACCGATAGACACTTTAAAGAAGATAATTATGTTTTTAATCGAAATTCATGAAAATTTATGAATGAAAAAGATATATTAAAGAAAAAAGTTTTAAGAATTTATTTATTTATACATGTATCTATCAATACATGTATCTGTATATTAGACGCGTTTAAACGATTACAATTTTACAGATTTTTAGCATATAATATACTTTTATCCTACGAAGTAAATAATATATAAATGACATTGCTTATGAAAAAGTTGAAGATAACGAACAGTGACCGATCTCAATCATGAAGGCATTTCTTTTCGGCTCTCCATTACCTCTTGTCTGTTTTTGACATGAGATTTTCTTGAATGTTTTTTTTTTTTCTAATGATGAATAACATCTAAATTATTTTGCAGCAACTGGGCGCTTTTGAGGGAATCTTCTTTAAAAAGATAAAAACTGTTGATATCTGACAATTAATAACTAAGATTCACTTGTAGAATTAATGGCGCTCAATGTTTTCATATATAAGCTTTAATTTGTTTTTCATCGAATTGAACGGGGGAATAGAGAACATAATTATGTTGAAAGATGAAAACTTTATGGATGTAAAAAAAATATTGACAATGCGGCTTAAAAGACACGTATCTCAATTAATTGTGAACTTTGTTGAATTTTGAATCGGTTTAAATAGCCATACATTGTAACATGTTTTCTACATTTAGCTGAGAAAAAAAAGATACATGTATGTATTTAATATGCTAAAATATGGAGATAACGAACAATATTCAAGCTCAAAGTCCATTAAAACAATACAAATTGGGAGCAGAGCAAACACGGACCTCCAAAAGGTGGGATCAGGTGCCATGGAGGAGTAAGCATCCCCTGCCGGCCGGTCACACCCGCCGTGTGCTCCTTGTCATGATCGGTAAATATTAAATTAGACCTTCCTTTGAATAAAACAAAAACACTTTCACACCTCTGCGGTCTCCCCGAGAGTGAGAACAATATCGACAGTACTTATCAGTAAATGTCAGTACTTATCTACGTTTTTCAGCAGGGACATTAAAAGGGGTCAGTAATTGTTAACTTTATCGGCACCGACCAAGATTGTCAGCACTTTTCTAAGTTAATCAGCACCAGCAGTAAAATGGTCAGTGATTGTCAGCACATTGTCAGTAATTGTCTAAGTTTGTCAGTAAAAGATGGGAATGTCAGTGCGTTTCTGAATTAGTAGTATAACGGAAAAATCCGTCGACAATTCAGTGTGAAAATAATGGCATAACAATCAGTATGAAAAACGTCAGTCAGCATATGACTTAATGATAGATTTTATTTGCTGACAGCGTCATTGTATCGACCATAGAACTTGCGAAATGATGACTTTAAACGAGACTGTTGATATTCTTGTTTCATCAACTTGTTTGTCAATAACTTACCTCGTTTTAGAAATTGATCATAGGTAGAGCATGCTCTTGCATATCGAATCAATTGAGTGATATAAACCCCTTACTTATGCAGGTGATAAGAGTATACTGCTGCATAAGTAAGGGAAGTTGACGGTTGAGAAGTTAGTCATCACGTTTATCATAAAGCTTTGATGTTAGATTACCATTAACATAATGACCGTAAAAATCTTTTTTTTATTTTGAAATTAAAGATTAAGTATTGAGATGTTTTAAACAACGGAAAATTATCCGTAAAAATATGCTCTTTAAGCGGAGTACACCAAATGTGGATACTTAAAAACTCCCCAGAATTTTTGGAAAAAAATTTACACCGCAAAACATTTCAAAAATCAATAGATTCAAAGCACATGCTTTTTCAACGCTTTATACAACCATTCCTCAAAATTAAAAATTTGTCAGAGACCAGAAGAGCTTATGCGATAGTAAGGTGTCTGTCTGTCTGTTTGTCCGTCTGTAAACAATTTTTCAAAACGCTACTCCACCTACAGTTTTGGTCTGATTTCAATATAACTTGGCATATAAGTAGTCTACACTAAGATACATAATTCTGTGTATCGGTTTTTGATTTCAATAAACGATGTTGCCATGGTTACTAAAAATTCAAATTTCTGTGAAAAACTTTCAAAACGCTACTCCTCCTACAGCTTTGATCTGATTTCAATATATCTTGGCACACAAGTAGACTATACTATGATACATAATTCTGTGTATCGTTGATTTCAATGGTGTTGCCATGATTTCTAAAGTAGAAATTTCTGTGAGATACTTTCAAAACGCTACTTCTCCTACACTTTTGGTCTGATTTCAATATAACTTGGCACACAAGTAGACTACATATTTCTTTTAATGGGTTTTTGATTTTGATGAACGATGTTGCTATAGTACTAAAAATAGAAATTTCCTTGAAATACTTTGAAAATGCAACTCCTCCTACAGTTTTCGTCTGATTTCAGTATAACATGGCACACAAGTAGACTACACTAAGATACATAATTCTCTCAACCACTTTTGGATTTCAATGAACAGTGTTGCCATGGTTACCAAAAATAGAAATTGTCTTGAAATACTCTCAAAACGCTACTCCTGCTACACTTTTCGTCTGATTTCAGTATAACTCGGCATATAAGTAGACAAGGAGATTGCACTGAGATACATAATTGTTATTTTTGTTTTTTGATTTTGTTGAATGATGTTGCTATGGTTACTTAAATTGAAGTTTCTGTAAAATTGTTTTAAAAGGCTACTCCTCCTACAGTTTTAGTCTGATTGCAATCTTGCCACAAAAAGAGACTGAACCAAGGATCATTATTCTATTTATTGCTGTTGCAAAGTTTCACGTCTAAGTGCTACTTTATAAGTACAATAAGTAGAGCTACAGTCTCGTCAGGGACTTCTGTTTTTTTTAATTCTGTCTGATTCTACACAAGTACTCTAAAGTTGATAATAAAAAGATGCTGGAGTTCCACATTGACAATTTTTATGTAGAACAGATGTTTCAAAAATTTGGAATGAATATGAAGATAACGAACAGTAATTAATCTCGAAAATTCAATGAAACAATACAAATTTGGAACAGAGCAAACACGGACCTCAAAATTTAGAGGTGGAATCAGGTGCCATGGAGGAGTGAGCATTCCCTGCCGAAAAGTCACACCCGCCGTGTGCTCCTTGTCTTGATCGGAAAAAAAACCCAGAAAAATCCGTAGACAGTTCAGTGTATTAATAATGGCCTAACAATTAGTATGAACAAGGTCATTATATCGATCTTAAAACAGGCGAAATGATGACTTCAAACGAGACTGTTGATTTAATACGATGGGCTTTTTAGTAGCGGACATACTCTTATATTTTGGGGTATTTATTCAAGAACTTCTACTTGAGTAGAATTCTCTTGTTTTGGCATTTAATTCAACAATTCAATATACGAAATATCGACGACGTTTCATCAATTAAGAATTGATATTTTCTTTCTTTTGTCAACTCGCTATATTCCCGTGAACTCGAAATGACCGACTTCACAGACTCTGCCACATCTGCTTCATACTTGGACATCTTACTGACTATAAATGTCATTGGCCGACTAACAACAAAACTTTGTAACAAAATGAAATAATCTTCAACTTTCCCTATATTTGTAAAAGTATTTCACAATCACCTTCATGTGGTTTTAATATCTCCAAACTGATTCGATATATAAGAGCATCTTCTGAATACGATCAATTTTTAAATAGAAGCAAGCTACTAAAAAATACGTTGATTTTAAAGGGTTTTCAATCATTTCGTTTAAAGCCTGTATTTCGCAAAGGACCGAATTTGGTAATGGCCAATATCTGCCAGAAAAATTTAAACTGATGAGGAAATCTTAAAGCAAGCCAGGAGGATATACATGTATGAAGACTACAAAGCATTAAACCTTTCATTAGTTGAGGTCTAAGTTAGATATGACGTCAGAGAATGACATTGATTCAACATTTGAATGATTTAAAAAGAAATCGATTATTTGACTGGTAAATACCGAGTGCAGGTCTGCTTAGACTCCATCTTTTGAAATAATGTGTAGAATGGTATCAATGAAATTTGTGGTAATAAATCCTGAGCAAGTTTGCGCTCTATAAAAACTAAAGTCAAAATTTATGCATTCTCTTTTAAAAGGGGGAATCGCAATACTTTGTGTTGTCAAAGAGACAAAAATGTCCTTTTTTCTCAATAAATAATGTGTTTTATTAATTCAGATATATTTTATAAAATATACTAGTAGTATACAATTGTGCACAAATATTCTTTTTTTTTCTTCAAAATTTGACTTTTATCGGGGCAGGGACATTCCTTTACCTGTAATAATCTTGCATGCAAATACGAACTCCGGTTGGGCCATACTTTTATTAGCTCACCTGAACTGAAATATCAAGTGAGCTTTTCTGATCAACCGTTTTCCGGCACCCGCCCGTCTGTCTGTATGTCCGTTTAATTTTTCCACATTTTCGACTTCTTCTCAAAAACCACTGGGCCAAATTTAATCAAAGCTGACAGAAAGCATTCTTGAGTTAAGGGAATTCTGAATTGTTCAAATGAAGAGCTAAGTCCTATTCCAAGAAGAGATAATCAAGAAAAGGCAACATGTTGGGGACATTAAAATTTCTCAAGAACCACTCGGTCAGAAGAGTTGAAACCTGAGTGAAAGCTTTATGAGGTAAACGAAGATTCTAAATTGTTCAAATCATGGCCCCGCGGGTTGGGTGGGGCACAATAGGGGATGAAAGTTTTACATTGAAATATACAAGAAAAAAAACTTCGAAAATCTCCTCAAGAACCACAGGGCCAAAAGAGGTGAAACGTGTGAATACGGGGCCAGAAGAGATGAGACATACATAAACGCTCCCTGGGGTAGTGTAAACACAAAATTATTCAAATCATGCTCCTAATCGGATGGGACCACGACAGGGGATCAGAGTTTTATATTGAAATAAATAGGGGGAAAAAATCTTTAAAAAATCTTCTCAAGAACGACTGGGCCAAAGAGAGTGAATGTTTCATGAGGTAGTGTAGATTCTAAATTGTTCAAATCATGACCTTTGGGGGGGGGGGGGACAACAGGGGATCAATTTGTACATTGAAATATATGAGAAAAAGTCTTTAAAAATCTTCTTCTCAAGAACCACTGGGCCAGAAGAGATGAAATATAAATAAAAGCTTCCAGAGGTAGTGTAAATTTTAAATAAATCAAAAGGATCAAAGTTTTACATTGATATATGTAGGAAAAATTCTTTTAAAAGTTTTCTTCTCAAGAACTACTGAATCAGAAGAGGTGAAACATAAAGACGCTTCCTTAAATAGTGTAGATTCTAAATTGTTCAAATCATGACCCATGGGGGTTTAGGTGGAGCCACAATAGGGGATCAAAGTTTTGCACTGAAATATGTAGGACACATTCTTTAAAAATCTTAAGAACCACTGGACCAAAAAGGTGAAACTTAAATGCAAACTTCCTAAGGTACTTTTAATTATAAATTATACACATCATGACCCCCGGGGCAGGGTGGGCCAAAATATTTTTACGTTGAAATACATTTGAAAAAAATCGTTAAAAATCTTCTGAAGAACAACTGGGCTAGAAGAGATAAAACTTACACGAAAGTTTTCTGAGGTAATGTAGATTCTAAATTGTTTAATTCATGCCCCCCTTCCCCCCGGGAAGAGGGTGGGACCACAATTATAGAAGATCAAAGTTTTTCAATGAAACATATATATTTTAAAAAACTAAAATCTTTTTTCTGAAGAACCACTTGTGCAGAAGAAATGAGACTACTAAGAAAACTTTCTGAGGTAATGTAGATTCTAATTTAAATAAATCATGGCCCCTGTGGGTAGGGTGCTGTCACAAAAAGAGTAACATTCTACGTAGTGTAATATGAGACGATACATAAACTGAAACTATGTATATGCACAAATTATTGTCCAGTAGTTCAACTGCACTGCATTTCTTTTGCTGACCATATATAACTATGAGAAATATTGACTCTGGATCTATGGGTATGAAACTACACTTAGTTATACGTCATTATTATAACACACTTATAATTAATTGAAACAATAGTTTTGATATTAAGCATTTTAGTAACACTCAGTATTATTAATTTCTTTGAAACAAAAAAGCTTTGAAAGGCAGAATTATCCACCAAACAAGGGCCAATGTCTGGCATTAACTGTGGGCAGACTTAAGTCCGTAAAAAAGTATCCATTTCTTACAATTTTATTTTTACCAAAGAATAAACCTTATATTAAGGGCCGGTACATATGATGAGGCTTGCCTTTTTTAAATACACGTTTTTTTTTTCCGAATCTTATAAGTCTAACTTACGAATAGAGCACTGCTCTCTTTCTTAGTAGGGAACTTAGCCAGCCTTTTCTTTTTAGACAATGAAAATTTATCACCCAAATGTCAACCTATTTGTGTAGATTGGAGAATTCGAAAGAGGTAATTGCCGTCTAAACAAAAGAATCAGTAGAGAAACTCATTAGTTAGTGGAAGAAAGAGGAAAGTATCTGTTCTAGTTACTTCGTCTTCCATGTTGAGAACCGAATACATTGCCTTGGAATAAAAACACGTGGACTTTATGGTAATATTTGTTATAATCTTGCGAGGCTTGCCTTGTGTGTACACGAGAGCCATATGGATTGCAAAACTTAAGTTTTGACCTATAAGACAAGCCTTATTGTGTGTACCGGCCCTAAAGCCACACATTAATTTTTTATTGTCGACTAAACCTACTCAAATTTATGTTTCAAATGACGCTCGACTATAGGCCAGTAAAACTAGTAGTCACCCACGCTCTAACGATGACACTGAAATCATGTCAGAACAAGTGCTGAATGTATGTCACACTTTGCTCTTGGTTGATTAATTTATTTTAAAACTCATTTGTACTCACCGTAGCAGATGTTTGGGAATAAAACCTTGGTATGAAGAGAATTCCATTGTACTGGCTGAAGGGCAACTTTGTTACCAGCGAAAGCTAATTTCCATTATACCGTTATAGAGAGAGAGAGAGAGAGAGGAAACTGAAGATTGAAAATGAAACCGTTAGAGTTTATTTCGGTGTTGTGTTTTTTGTTTTTTTGATCTACGACTACGTGTGTTGATTTATACTAAACGAGAAAGAGAGATACATATACTTCCAATCAGCCACCTATTGAATAATCATGAATAATGTAGTTTCTAAGATCGGCAAAATGATCTCGGAATTGTAACACGTTATGTTCATTTATTTATAGTTTACTGTAGGTATGGTTTACGAAGGCTGCTTTTATCTAGAAGTTTTTCCCAATTAATTAATTACTTTTGATGTATGTTTGTTAGCAAAGAAATACACTTGTTCCTCTTGTTCTTTCTTCAATTCGAGTTTCTTTACTTATTCAATTGTCAAAAGATAATAAAAAATAAGGAACGAAAGTAAAAGTGAAGAAGAAAGTTAAAGATCACATATTGAAACCTTCTTGTGTTGCAAAAACTGTTTTCTTCAAAGTTAAAGTTCTTTATTCATTACTTTGCGAAGACAAAATATAAAAGTCGCCTGCGTGGCACAGTGGAAGAGCGTCTGCCCTAGAGTCGCGGAGTAAGGAGTTAATCCTTACGTCGCGGGTTCGAATCCTACTGTGGGGACGTGGAGACCGGTCCTTCGGATGAGAACGTCTCGTGTTGCAGTAGATGTTAGCACGAAACAGATCCCTCACTGCTCAATGGCCCTAAGTGCCTAGTGTATGTCAAAATTTGCAGCTCTCCACCGGCAAGTGGTGGCGTCTCCACGAGTGAAAAATTCTCAAGAGGGACGTTAAACAAACAAAATATAAAATACTGCGTTGATCATAGCAATCAAATGAGTGACAGGGGGTTCCCTCAGAAATTATAGAAAAATCATTTTTACAGTATTCACAGTATTGCCTAAGCAATACTGAGCCACTATCGATATGGGCGTAATTTCGTGAAGAATTTATGGAAGCGAAATGAAATGCTAAGTAGATCTGAAAATCCTTAAGATAAACTTAATTGCAAGCGTCTATTTAAGAAGTCAGGAAAACCGATACATTAATTGACAGACGTGAAATCTGTACATGTAGCCTCCTCCGGTTTCACTGTAGGAGACTAATAGTTGTGATGGAGTTGTGAAACATATAGCAGCACTGGAAATATGAAATTAAAAAATTGCATTTGCGCAACAAGGCGACGACGGCGTGATGCTCACAACCCGCCTTCATGCAAACGCAACTTTACACAACAGTCATCACACAAAGGCAACTGTGCACAGCATTCTGCTGACGCAACTTTAAACAAAACTTATAGTCGTGCTTACACAAAACACGCCGTCATGCTAACGCAACTAGCTTATTGTGTTAGCGCGACGTGGTGTTGTGTAAAATTGCATTAGCGTGAAGGCGTATTGTTTAAAGATGCGTTATTGCGACGGCGTATTGTGTGAAGGTTTATTGCGCGATGGATCTTGTTATAAACGTGCCGTTTCCCTTTGCAAATGGTTCAATCGGAACACAATATTTTTTGTTGATTTTCCTATGATTTATTTATTTATATTTTTTCATCTTGCTATTGACAAAAAGGCGTGTAACATGGTCTTTCTGTAATTGCATCCTCCTTAACGATTGTAAATTGTTCAAATTATGAAATTTCCATGAAATGAGTATCATTAGTGTTGGCTTTTACATGCATCAGGAAAAGTTTACGAGTGAATAAGTTTTAAATAGGAAAATGTATCTAATAACGTTTATAAAGTTAGTCCGAAACACGTTAATTTTTATTTATCTATTTGTTTGTTTGTTGATCATAACTTTTTTCTGCTGACTTTGGTTAAAGTCTAGATAAGATTGCTCCTTTCTATACATTACATCGTGCATATACAAGCTCAAGTAAGTGTTTGGTGAGGGACAAGACCGGTTATCTCTACAATCACTACTAATCTACATAATAAGGATAATTCCATACACGACAAGATCTTAGCTCGTGTAATGCCATTAGTCGGACTTTATGTATCATCATTTTTAAACAGAGGTGGATGCTTTGTTATGTATATAATTTTATGATTATACCACTTCCAATTTATCATGATTTCCCCGGAGTAAAGGGATACACATTTGAATTTTTCTGAATTGAAGGGTTTGATATTGAATTTGTTTCCAATTTATTGCAACCTTTTACGAGCAAAAATGAAATGTTATTTAATCAATTAGATTTTCTTGTGTGATGAATCGACTTTTTTGTAATATATATTACTTGTCACATCTG
This sequence comes from Saccostrea echinata, assembly GCF_033153115.1. Classification (NCBI taxonomy): domain Eukaryota; kingdom Metazoa; phylum Mollusca; class Bivalvia; order Ostreida; family Ostreidae; genus Saccostrea; species Saccostrea echinata. The sequence goes on along the minus strand of NW_026889757.1, from coordinate 2,077,157 downwards.
AATAACAATGTCATTTTAATCTTTACAACTGTGTGCTTCTAGAATGTTGTTAGCAAGTCCGTTTTCTTTGGTCCTGAGAAAAAAAAATTGTTGAAAATTAACAAGGCGGAAAATAACCCCTGATGTTAATAATTGGTGTATTTGCACTCTCAATAATCGCACACTCAATGAATAATCTATATGTTGTTATTTATTATAGAGAGATTGAATACTATTTAATATTTTCGCAAATCCAAAAACTTGTTAAAGCGAAAATATAGACCTCCCAAATTAAAATTCCTTTATAGTACATTAATACATTAGATAGTTCTTAACTCTTTTCCTCCAGACCTCAAATCCAGAAATGACAAAATTCCAAAATGACGAAAAATATGTTAACCATAGATTCAAATCACGGAGCGAGCACTCTAGCGACTGAGCCACCGAAATAAACTACACAAATCTCAGATTCACATACTTAAGACTAACAAACATACAGTCCGCAATATAAAAAGTAAAAAAAAAAATTTCAGTATTAATTTTATTTAAAAGAATTCATATTTCAGGAGTGTCACTTCAATGTATTGAATGTGACAACCCTCTTGAACACAAAATTTCAGAGGTTTACATTAATTACCGTAACGTTAAATGCACAGTTTCCACAATTACAAAAATATGCCTTACAAAAAGGGCTATCGGAATAATTTTGCTATAGCAACTATGTTTTAAATGCTGCAACACACCCTCAAATATTTGCCACGAGGTTAACTGATATATATATATATATATATATATATATATATATATATATATATATATATATATATATATATATATATATATATATATATACTGTATAGGGGGAAAATAACTTTCGGTGTTAATATTCGCTATATTCACGGTGTTAATAAATCCGTGAATTCAAGAAACAATGAATAAGATTTAAATATTAAACCTCAATGTTTTACTTGAGAATAGACTATGATTGGTATATATAATTATGTACCTGGTACAATACATGGTCTTCAGTAATTATGAGTAGTAGTTGTCAATTATCTTAATTATCACCCTTTACTTTAATTCAAATAAGCAACTATTAACTTGTGCTTATAATTAAAAAAAACTGTTTTAATAGATACTTGTTTCATCAATCAAAACACTTGGGTCATGAGTTTTGATTACCCGTGCGTAACGTTACCACACGTGTTTGTTACCTGCATTAGCATTATGCGTACAAGTTTTAAAGGAAATTTTGGATTAAAAAAATATCATTCGAATAACTATCGAACTTGCTGAAGATATGGAAGGATATTATTACGTCTACCTACATTAATATATTTATTAGCGTCCAGTTTTTTTCTCTCGCTGCGATGCGTTATACATTCGGAAAGATGTGTACACATGACTCATCGTAATTTAAGCATATAGGAAAGTCTTTTGACGTTTATAGTAAAAAAAATTAATAACGGCACTTGTTTTGATTAAGTATTAATTAATTAATTAACTACTAAATCTTATCACTTTATATAAACCTACCTTGTTGATCGTGAAGTGAATACATAACGCTGATAAAATGTCATTTCTAGCTATACCATGGATTACACGGATAAAGACGGGAGGTAACTTTTATTATATACCGATTCCGTGAATTCAACAAACCGCGATCGTGTCCGAGGAGAGAAAAACGTGAAAATTACAACCCGTGAAATTAATCCCCTGTACAGTATATATATATATTATACTTTCATGTAAATTTGTTGAATCTGATTCGTCGAGAAACATTTGTTAAAAACACTATTACATGTACCTGCTAAATGATAAAGCCACGCCCTCAAGCGTAGCAACAGTCAACATTGCTTGACGACGGGTGATATTCCAAAAAATAGTGACTGCGCATATTTATGCGCGCAAAGTTCACTGTTATATGTATTTGTATAAAACATTCAGTATAATATAATAAATATTGCATGTAGTGAGTGTAACATTGAAAATTTTCACCCCTCGAAAACCACTGTCAACCTCGGCTACGCCTCGGTTGACAATGGTTTTCTTGGAGTGAAAATTTCCAATGTTACACTCAACTACATGCAATATATATATATATATATATATATATATATATATATATATATATATATATATATATATATATATATATATATATATCCACAATATATTACTTGATCAATTCTACGCAAAAACCATTGTGACGTCACAACCGTGGATATGACCCATATCCACTGCGGAAAGGACTAATAAAGACATACATATGTACATGTAAATAAATGGTCACCAAGCTCCTAAATGTTTTACTAAAACGATCAACTTACTGGGCAAGTATCCTCCACACATGTACATATATGAAATAGCATATTAAGGCTCATTTTTACCTTATAGTTGATTGCAGAAAGAAAGCCATAACCAACAGATAAAAAAGTTGGCTGTCTTCTTTATTAGATAAATCAAGCAAAGTACTCGTACAAATTGACAGTTTTGCAAGACAGTGTCATCAAACAAAATAATAAAAATAAAAGGCTTCAGTGGCATCTAGAATGAAAAAAAATTCTTAACATATTCAATGTAAAAAAAAGTATAAACAAAATATAAAAGTTGTTGTTATCAAGGTTCAAATTAAATATTGTCCTAATTAATCTGACAACCCGTTAGTAATGGTGCTTAAACTTATTTTTATCACGTTCAACTTCAGACAAAATAGATCGTTAACTTCCTTAGGAGATGATTATTTATTTATGATCAACAACCTAACACTTTTACACGAACACAAGGTTAAATAAAACAGATCTCTCCTCCAGCAGCCATTGCTGAATCAATTTAATATAACTACATTTGTTAGTTCATGTAAGAAATGTAAATAAGAAAGTCAGTATCTGATTTGAGCCAAAATCTTTGCGAGAGTTCATCACATCCGCAGTTATAGCCCGATTTAAAAAATGTGTGATGCATGTCTCAGAACCTGAATTTCATTTGACGGCCCTGCAGTCAACATTCGGTTTTAAAAGCTGGCCAGTTTCCGTTATTGCTCTACAATGAGCCCAGCTACACAAAATATAGTTCTCTTGAATATATTTAATGTAAACAGCCATGCAAAATTAAGTTCCAACTCAACATTGCTTTTGTAGAAGGTTTATCACAGACTTTACTTAGATTGAAGATAAGTTTTCCTTGGTTATGAATATACGTACATAAAAATATATATTTTGTCTATTTTACACTTAAATAAAAACTAAAAATGTAACCGATATATCTATTTATATCTTAATATGTAGGACCAATGATGTGACCCTTGGCATATTTGAGGTAACTGAGCGAGGTCTACATTAGCAGTTCGTTATTGCAGTGATAATAACTAATCAGTGTACAGCTGTTAATTTCACGGAATATATAAATCGATCGATCCCCACTCATACTCATTCCGAGGTATGTCTGCGATCTGAGCTGATGGTAGGTCCTTGTTCTTCAATTATTTCTTGGTCTTGCAAGATATGATAACTATAATCATTTTTTAATGTATTTTTTAATATATATATATATAAATAAGCCTATCATCTAGTTACTACGTACTCTATTTTATTTTCAAATTTAATTTTGTAACATTATAAATAATATCTTGTTCCTACGTATGCATTAAGTTATTTGCCTTTTTAAAAAAGCAAAAAATCTGAAGTTGATTTTATAAATAATATATAATTCAATACTCGGAGATTTATTTCTTCATTTGAAGGTTTGAAAGATAGTTTTTTTTTTTTGGAAGAAAATATTGGTAGAAACTTTAGACTATAAATATTCATTTGTTTTGCGAACTGTTCACAGATTTGTGTTGTTTGTATTTTTTTTGTTTGAGATTGATCACTTTTCGTTATCTTTGCCTATTTCATATTCATTTTTAATTTATTTTTCTTGGATACATATAGGAAATCATATAGTCTTAAATACTAATATCTCAAGTTTTTATCAGATCTCTAATAATACGAGTTACAAAGCAGTCGAGATACATTGACTAACATTTATTAAATAAATTGTATTCTTATTTCTAAATGCAATCAATATATCAAATCATGTAATCTATTGTTTATAAGATTGCCTAACACAAGACGTGTTGTTCATAGAAGAAAAAACACGTAGACATAAAAACATACTTCTTATTTTCATTTTTTTTTTTTTGCGTCTGTTGTGTAAAGATGTTTCTCCTGGTTTTTGATACTGTTGTTTTAATCTGAAGTATTATGTTGATATATGGGGGCTACCATGATATTAATTGTAATAAAATATGATATTATGCGTTTATCTTTAAAAGTAATACATGTAAAGGGGTTGATAAAAGAATTTTTGTGCATTATATTTTAATAGGAGACATAATTTATACAAGTAAAAAAAAAAGCTGTCCGAGTGTTTTCCAGACATATTTTCTATTTATCAATAAACATCTTCACTTTGACTACTTTAATACGTGTACGAAAAAAAGACTCTAAATTAAATAAAAAATAAATTGTTAGAAACATACGAGTTTCTAGCTTCTTTAAGTAAAATACTGGTATAATATGATGTTGAAAAAATCTTTCTTGTTAAGTTACTGCGTTCCGCTGCAGAGCTAACACTTTGTGACATTATACTTTGAATTTAACTTCAAGGGGGAAAAGTGTGCTAAAAAATCCGCTTGTTTAAAAACAGATAAAACTCTTAATAAGCAAGTACCAGCTTGCATACTTATTTTAATCAATCATGTCACAAACATTAAAAAACAGTTGTGGGATTAAGTAATCAGTTCGAGAAATATATATGCATGAAAACCTGATTAAAATCAAAGATAAATATCGGTTCCACGATATAATATCCGGGATCAACTTCAATTAGTAAGCTGTTCTGATGTTAGGTGACGTGGCAGCGATCACAGCTCGTCGAAACGACGTACATATTGTTGTTTTAATACACCGGCTTCTTCTCATTCTTACATTCTTTGTCGATTTGTTTTTTGTATTACACGTAAAGACCTTATCTTGATTAAAGAATATTAACAGACATGAAACTTAAATATTATTTAACCCATTTTTTTTCAGATGGAGTGGAACACAGCAATGGACAATTACACATTTTTAGAGAATGAAACGGGGCCGAGCTGCAATTCCTCCAACTGCTTCCTTAGAGGGACCATGAACGATACTCAGTCTATTTATCGCTTTCTCCAAGTCTATATTCTCCCTGTGATCGTTTTCTCCGGTCTTATCGGGAACACTTTGTCAGCATGTGCATTTCTCGTCAAAGAACTTCGACGTATATCGTCAACAGTTTACGTAATTGCCGTCCTCACAGCCGATAATGGAGTTTTGATTTCTCTTTTGTTTGTCTGGCTGGAGGTTCTTGGTTTTCGATTCAATCACGAGGAAGGGATGTGTCAGTTTCAAGTTTATTGGAGTTACATTTGTACCTTTTTGTCAATCTGGTTTGTGGTTTGCATAACGGTCGAAAACTACATCACTATTTGCCATCCAACCCGGATTACTTCGATGTGCACAGTTCGGCGTGCTGTGATTACAACAGTGTCATTGCTTGGCTTTGCTTTGAGTTTCTATTCCGTATTTATTGTGACAACGACCGTCAATGTTCACAATTTTGGTGCGAGATTGGTCAAAATGTGTGAAATTGGCAGCAAGTTCACCAAACTAGTGGTCCTTTTTGTCAATGCAGATACTGCCATAACATTTATAATACCCTTGGTTTTAATCATGTTCATGCTCATAGCTATTTCTCTCTCCGTCATCAAGTCTGTACAACTGAAAAAGAAACGAAGTCTTAATCAGAAAAATACTAACAATAACAGAGCCAAGTCTATACCGCAAGTACGTGTGGCCAAAATGCTGTATATTCTCTCTCTGACCTTCGTGATTTTAAGTGTGCCTAGTCATGCTCTGCGAACATACATCTCATTTGGACCAGATTCTCTGAAGGTTTCAGAGCAAATCGTTTTAATTCATGCTGTTTTACAATTTGTTTACTACACAAACTTTTCTATCAAATTCATATTGTTTGCATGCTGTAGTAAAAATTTTCGTAAATCTTTGCTCTTAGCTATGAATTGTCACCATCAGTTATACTCTCCGGTCAGCAGTACCGGAAGTACTAGATGTCAATAAACTTATTAACTTTGCAATTTTGTGGTTTTTTTCTATTACACCAACGCATTTTCGATGACGTAATGTAGAAAATCACGAAAAAATGAACACTATATATACAAATGGATTACAAAATGTATAAACTGTAGTTCATTTTAAAAAAGAAATTAACGAGAGTATCCTATCTTCGATCGTCATGTAGGTGGTTTATAAGTTCATTGTTTTCTCAGTGTTTACTTTAAGTCTGGTACAAATCAAATTTTAGAAAATTTCAGAATGTAAACTATTCTGAACTATGAAAAAGGTATTAATAGAATATAATAAACTAAAGCTTCTTTCTTAACGAGCATCTTTCTGCGGAATCAACAACGCCCTCATATGTGACGGGGGGGGGGGGGTTCTTCCCGTCCTTTGAAACTACAAAAATTATTGTTTTACATAACAACACTAAACATAATATACAATAATCCACAATACAATAATTTAAAAGGCCCGACTCGAAACTATTTAAAAACATCTAGGAAACGATTTTTAAAAATTCATTCCGGAATTTCTTGGACTGAATGAAATATTGTACGGTATTAAAGTCATTTTCACTTACGCTTGAACCCAGATTGGATGTTATTCACTCGGACACGTAGCCATGGTAGACATTTGGGGAGTAATCCATACGGTCTCTTCAAGTCAAGCGGTGCCCTGTGTAGCAAACACTCATCCTTTTGCGGATTAATTTTCCGACATTAAACCCGTTTTACATTCTTTAGAGATAGTTGTTAAACTTGAAAATTCCCATGTCTAGAGGATCTAGTAGCTATATTTGAATTTTACTTATCGGTATAATGGTTTTTATACGGCGACTTTGTGTTATTTTGGCTGTTTTTTAAGCACAGTTCAAGCCTGATCTACCCCAGAAGAAGTCAACATATGTATTCAACCTATTAAAATAAAAAGGCGAAGATTACGAACACTGAAGATCTTAAAAAATCTTTTTAACTATACAAATTTATAAACTTTCTTGCGAGGATTGGATAATACATCATCTGGGATGTTTATCAGAAATCTTTCCAAATCAAGTCAAGGTTTTTTGTCCGCTCTGCTTTCCAGGGATCTTATGCATAAAGAAATGCAACAAATATAGGTGCAACCTTAATCAGATACATATATATTAATTACAAACATGCATCACTCGTAATAATTTTTTGATTAATTTCAAACTCATCCATTGTTACCTTCTTGCAAGATTGAGCAAATGTGTGAATTTAGCACCTAGTCACGTGTCTGAGTTGTTTCATCGATCATGTAAATCGATTGAAGTCAGATACGTTAGCAGGTGGAGGTAGACTCCGATTAATGTGTAAATGATGCAACATTTCGATGTTGGCGCCAACCTTGACCTACAGCTTGCGAAACTGACTCAAAATTAAACGTACTCGATGATTCAGCAAACGATATTGATACAAGGGGTTCTGATTGAGACCTAAATAGTTGGACTGTGACCAAATTCGAACTTGACTTGCATATTCCTATGACGTATCCATAAGTCAAATTTGAGTTGAATGTGTGCAATTGTTGCAGAGATAATGAACGGAAAGTGAATGATGACGGAACAGGGTAATACTATATGCCCCGGCCATTTCATGGCAGGGGCATAAAAATATCTATCGTTAAGTCAAATGTTGTCTGACGTCTTTCATACAAATTATTAGGCTGTTATTTTCACACTGAATTTTCTGCTGATTTCTTCGATTACCCGATAATGACAGAGCACACGGTGGCTGTGACTGGTCGACAGGGAATGCTCACTCTACCATGATACCTGATCTCACCTCTGTTGTCAGAGGTCCGTGTTTTCTCTGCTCACAATTTGTAGTATTTTTTGGACTTTTGAGCAAGATTACTTTTCTTTATAATTTTCAAATTTCATTATTTACTTGTAGTTCATTAGTATTTCTGACATCGACAAACGTTTGTACCCGAACTGGGTAGTTCCACACCTTCATTTGGTCACTGGAGTCACTCAGGTGATCTATTGTTATCTGTTTTTGTCCATCGTTGTGCCATGTGCGTCATGTGTAAACTTTTCACATTTTCAACTTCTCAAGAATCACTGGACCAATTTCAATCAAACTTGCCACAAAGTATCCCTGGGTGAAGGGGATTCGGGTTTTCAAATGAATGGCAGTGCCCCCTTCAAAGGGGTTATCAAGAAAAGACGAACATAGGATGGGGCATTTAAAAATCTTCTCAATAACCACTGGGCCAGAGGAAATGAAACTTTTAAGATATTCCAAATATAGTATAGATTCAAGCTTGTTAAAATGTAAGGTGCGGACACAAGACGATCAAATTTTACATGGAAATATATAGGAACAGATTTTGTAAAATATTCTTTTAAGAACAGAAAAGCCATGATTGGTCATATTAATATGAAATGATCCTCAGATAGTCTAGATTAAAGTTTGTTCATATCATGACTCCCAGGGGAAGGGTGGAGCCACAATGGGAGATCAAAGTTGTACATAGGAATATATAGAAAAATTAAAGTCTTTTTTTAGAAATAATTTATTGTATTTTTCATTGTTTTACAAAGAAAAACATGAGAGAGAGGGAAAGAGAGAGAGAAACTGATTCAAATAAATAAATTCTTCTCTCTGTAGAAATTGAACCAAAGATGGAAAAGAGAGGAGAAAGCAAAGAAAGGGATAGAAAGACAGAAGAAAAAAGCGTAGAAAAAGAAATAAAAGGCATACAACAAAACAGTTCAAAAATATGCGAGCGTCTTTGTTCGAATTGCTGTCCGAGGCCAATGTTTTGTCAGCCAGCGGGCTGACTAGTTACGGTGGGATGAAACTGCAAGTGCGCTTGCGTAATTTGGAATTCTGGGAAAAAGATGTACACGACTTGTTCTAAAGAAACTCGTTCTATTTACTCCACGAAAGGGCGTGATTCTTCACAAACACCCTCTGAACAAAGAAGCGACCTCGATCTATTTATAGACTGCATTGTTCTTCGTCGTTCTCGGCGAAAAATTAAAGAAGAGATTGTTCTAAGTGGGAAATATGATACTATGAAAATATTTCAGTGCTTCTTATAGAAGATGAGAAGTTTATATGCAGAGTACATTTAACACTTGATATATATACCCTCAATCGCCGTTGCAAGTTCACGGATTTGTGTGTATTCCTCTGAATGATTGATGCAAGACTCCCTCGATCAATACCTTGCATAAGACATGTACGGGTCGGAATTCACACAATATTCCACTTGCACAAAGGTCCCAAAACAGTGAAAAAAAGAATCTCTTTTCACTTTAATCATGAAAGTTATGAAAACGTCAGAAGATCAATTAAGATGTGTAAAGTCTTATAATTTACACGATGGTAGACATAAGTGCCGCTTGTGCACTTGAACCGCACCCACAGGTGAGAAACTGACCACAGTAGAACTTGAGAGTTGAGAGAAACTGCGCGGATTTATAGACAGCCCCCCCCCCCCCCCAATTAGAGAGAGTGAGCGAGATGAAATCCAGTATCATTTTAGGGTATACGTACTGTATGTATAAAATATTTTGAATTTCCAGTTTATTACTTTATTTTGGAAGTAATTCTTTTCTTTCCTAATAACACTAAAATGAATGCTTAAATTTAGAAATTGAATTAAATATACATACAGTATGCACCCCTCCCCCTTCCCCTATCATGCATTGCCTCGAACCTGCACGATTAAAAACTTTTATCTAATAATAATTAACACAATCTAACCCAAGGTCTACCTTCCTTTTAAGCATAATAATCTATATCATTTATAGAATTTAACAGTAAAATTGAAAATGTATACATTCTTCAACGTTCAATGATTGGGATCATTATAGTGGCTTTGTTCATTTCTGAGACGAACTTTATCTCATGGCCGTAGGAACCGGGGAGGGGGGCACGGGGGGGGGGGGGGGGGCGCGTGCCCCCTCCCCCCAATAATTGTTCCGATATATAGACTACTATAGAAAACATAGCTACTATATGCTTGTGCCCCCTCAATAAAAACGTCTGATGACTCTTTTTTTATTATTATTTATTTATTTTTTATTTATTTTTTTGCTTGTCTAGGAATTTTTGGTAGTTAATAGTGCCCCTCCAACTGAAAATGTATGGTTGTCCCCCCCCCCCCCCAACTGAAATTGCTTCCTACGGGCCTGTATCTGATGTCCGCGTCCAAGAGAAATTAATTGGAGGTCATCATAAAGATCACAATGTAGTCTAACTAAAATTTATTCTATGCTTTATTTAAGGAATAACCGTCTAATTTTTTTGGATTCATGATGTGATCAATCGAGTGGCTTGCGTGATAATTTGCATAAACGCCGAAGGCGTTTATGCATAAAATTATCACGCAAGCCAATCGATTGATCATCGTCATGAATCCAAAAATCTGACAGTTATTACTTATGTTTACATGCTCCTGATTCTGCAAATTCCCGTGCTAATAGTCCCGCTTCTGTCTCTATTTGTCACGCCCCGCACGTGATTTTTTTTTAACCGCGCCTATCGATGAACCAGTAGATTTATGTAGAAATAAAGTATTTTTACAATTTGTAATTTTATCTCGGACAAAGACATTGGAAATGTAAATATTATCTATTATGTACAGCATTATGTTACAAATAAGAAAACGACTGGGCGAATTTTAACTTAGACGACAATGACTTTTAATGAACACAACATGATGGATAAAACAAATCATATACCATCACAAACCAAGAAAGAAACTTTCTGTATTCGAGTGGTTGACTGTGAGCTTTTTTTTTTAAAAAAAAGCTAACCTTGTTACTCATCACTCTCTACCATCGGCTCATACATTCACCTCTGTCGTTGGCTCGCGTATATCACAGTGATAAGCACGAGAAATAGTGCGTTAGTTTAAATTCATTATAATTAAATGCCTGCACTAAAGTTCCTCTTTTAAGGTAGATATTTACTATGTATATCTAAAACTATTAGTTTAATTTGAAATAATCCTTGTAATATCATGTTTTATTACGTTATGTCAAAAGTCTTGACGTGAGCCCATCGCAGAGGTGTCCGAGAGAGAAACGAACGACAACTCTGCAAAGGAGATTGGTTACTGGTTGCACAACAGTATTAAATTTTGCTATATATTCTTACCAAAAATGCGCAACTTTGAGTAGATGGTATTAAATGAAAACAAACTTTTGAGAAGTTTCCTTTTCAGATCTTGTAAAACAATTCTTTATAAAGATTTTAGTACCAAAAAATACATAGCCATCCAGCAAGGCACGCAAGTTTGTCTCGCTCGAAGTCGAGCAGGTGCTTGAAAATCAAGTCCAGGACCTAATCACTCCCCACTCAAATACAGTATATAGAAAATTCAGCACGCCCTAAATTTTAATGAATCTAGTCAATATAGGAAGTTTACATATTGTTTTTCATCTCATAAAAAAATTCAGCTCCAGTCTCGTGTTAAAATGCCCGAATCGGAAGGGAAGATTCAGGAATTATTTTGCGTCAGCCATGATTTGACGTGAACCTCAAGTGAAATACTGTTACGACACCTGCAATTTCGCCGGGTGCATCATCGGAAATCGTTAGTAAACGCTAACTTCCGAATGTGGAATGTACAATACAGAAAATTCCGGATTGTTAATCACCTTTTTCAATCTTCTCGATCTTTTCATCAATATTGTCAAAGAGTTCGAACTTCATTCTTGTACCATCTTTTTCGCCATATAAACTGTCGTTAAAGTACCAGGCATTTTCAATTTCCGGATGATCCATAAGTCGTTTTAACAGAAGGGCATTCAGTTTGGTAACATCATCTGTCAAAAAACAATGTCCATTGGGGTTTTTCTTGATGATAGACCTTTTTCGCATTATGGTAGCTTTTGCGACGTTTTTCATTTTGACTAAAATAGGTTTCGGCTCTCCGACTTTTCCAGGAATTCGGTGGATAGCGATGATGTTTTCATCTAGTTTGACTCCTCCCTCCATTTAAAGGAACTTCTTGGCAACCTCTGTTATATTTTCTTTTGTGTCTTGTTTTATTCCGTTTATCTTAAAGGTATTTTTTCTTGAATATTGCTCGTTTCTATTTGCCGCCACATATGCAGTCGTTGCGAGTCGTTTTGCGTCCTCTAGATCCGCCTATAACTCCACCACTCTCTTTTTTCAAATTTTCAATAGTTTGATTTTGTTCGTCCACTTTCTGATGTAATGTTTGCAGGGCATGCGAATTATCTTTAATGGATTCAAGTATAGAACTTGTCTTCTCTTCAAACATTTTTGTAACGATACTTTCTAGGTCTTTTTTAGTAACAATTTCTGTCTTTAAACGGCGTATCTCTTCCACGATAGCTTTATTTGAAGTCTGCAAACTTTGGGGACTAGACTCAGTTTTCGTAGAGGCAGATGCCCAAGTGGCTCTTTCCGACATAATGGCAGCAAAATGGTTAACAACTAAACAAAAACACACAAATAAACACACACTGGACACACAAGAACATTCACGATCTCGTGTTTCACTTGAGGTGTTCTGTTACGTATTCTATAAATAGAAAGTAACCACTACTCACGATAAAGTCAATGTCAAATATATCGTGTGTCCTATACCTCCTATATCTCCAAAAAAACATCAAAAGTCACACATTTCAGATACAGAAGACAGGGAAGGTCGCACTAGACGTCCATATGGCGATAAATATAACTCGTTTAAGGCCCCAAACACGACCAAGCTCACTATGCGTCCCACCCGATCGGCGCCGTTTTTAAACTCCAAAAATTAAAATCTTTAAAAATCTCTTTTTCAAGAACAGCAAAGCCATGAACAGTAATATTAATATAGAATTCTGAAGTAGTGTAGGTTTATCTTTGTTCAACCATGACCTCCAGGTTCAGGATGGGGCCACAATGGGCGATCAAAGTTTTACATGGAAATCTAAAACTCCTTATGCAGTTTCAAGTCTGTTCTAGTCATGGTCTTGGAGGAGGGTTGGGTCACAATTTTTGGTTAAATTTTTATGTTGGATTAGGAAAAAATCAAAACAATTCTTCGCGAAGGGGGATCATATGTTGAATTTATTATACATTGTTTCATATTTCATTTATTCACAAATTTATTGGGAACAAGCGGCAGGAATTTGTTGACGATTAAAGAGTTCTCATCAAACTGTAAAATGTACAAAATATGTCTAAGCCAAAGTGATCACAGCCTGAAAAACCTATGATATTCAGGTGATAGTTAAGGCCCATGGGCCGTTGTTTTTTATGTATGTCAATCGGGTTGTATTAAAGTCGCTTATAATTGTATACATATTGTATACATACTGTATTTAAGAAAAATGGGCCGATAAAGGTGTAAAAATATATCCGATGTTTGTTCATTCTGATGGCCAACTCTGTTTTGAAGAATTTTGTGAACTATGCAAATTAACACGTTCTGGTGTCTACTAAAATTTTTAAAAACATTAATATTTAACCTATTTTACAACGAAATACATGTAATATGTTTTTGTTTTTAAATTTCCATCCCCAGTTCTTCAAAACCAATTTAAGAGTCAGAAAGGATCCAGAGACTTAGTCAATTTTAAAATTCCAAATATAAAAGTTTTATCATGATGATGCACAAAGTTTGTTTGCTTCATACACAGGAGAAGAGAAGATTTTCAAAATAAATTTGCACTATACATTTAACGGAGCCCCGCCCTTGCACCAAAATCCCTGACCTAGAGGCTATGAATTTCATGTTTTAGAATAAGGCATCGATGCTCATCATAACCATGCAGTTATTTTGTTCTCTAAACAGAAAAGAAAGTGAAAGAATTCATGCACTATCACCATCTGGTCCATAAATTCACGCTCTAATGCCAGATCTAGGGCCAAGAAACTTTAAGGTTGTGGAAGGCGCATCCTTGCTCATCATAATCCTGCACTTAGTTTATCTGCTAAATATCCGGAAGAAGAGAAGATTTTAAAGATTTGATGCATTTTAACTCTGTAATTCAGTATAGCCCCGCCCTAATACCAGAAGCCTTGACGCAAGAGCCATGTTATTTACAATTTTAAGAGAAACTACTGCTCGCCATAACTACGCCCTTTGTTTGCCTTATACCCAGAAGCAGAGGCAAAGATTTTCGAAGAAATAAATGCATTTGTACTATACAGGTCCAGTGCAATCACTATATTTAGATACGTAGCTAAAAATACATACATAGGTATTCAAACCTACCAAAAATAGACGTATTTATTAATGTTACTCAAACACGTGTTTGTGTTTGTTTATTCTCGTCATCTATTGGCTGTTAATATTGTCACCTAGTCAGGTGACATAAATATTCATAGCACAGGCTATTAGTGACCATGAAAGAAATTTTGTATAGAGAAAGCCATTCGAAGGCTCTGTTTCGTGCAGTCTTATAAGCCCCACCCACCCGCCCATTGCTACGTTTTGAATATTGTAGATTTATACTTTGTAGTAAATTTTTTATTCTCTATTTTGTAGAATTTGGAGATGCATGCATGCGGACATAGTGTAGAAAAAGAAAAATTGAATGTTATGTGTGTTGATAATTTAACTGCACTTTCAGAGCGCCTCACATCCTACCTCACGAGTTTGTGTTTATTTCATAAATGTTTTATGTTCGTTTGAGTGAAACGAATAAGAACATAACTTGATTTACCTACCAAGTGTCATTAGTTCACATAAAAATCAAAATAAAATAATCTCACAAAGAAAACTTGTTGTCAATGCTGGCAGGAAAATGTAGTGAATTCACGAAAATAACAATGCGTTGTCATTCAGTTGAGAGTAAAGTAAGCTAACTTCGGGAATAACAAGCACCTACATGGTGATTCTTTGAGTGTTATGTGTTGTTTATGGTAATAATGAAGATAAATTTGTGGAGATTCTGAGTTTGGACCATAGGGAACGTTGTTGTGCAGCTCGGAAGTAGATTGCGGTAAGTAGCGTTAATGAGGCAGACGCAATAAAAATAGAGATACCCGTCTTTGGATGATATGTACGGCGGAACGTTAGTGCAATATACTAACAATTGAAATGAGTAGATAAAAACGTTACTGAAGTATGGATAATTTTAGAATCATGATGTATATTCTTATAAGATGAATAGAAATAAAAATCATTAATACATTAGGGCGTATATAATGTTGCATTATTATGCAAATCAAGTGATTTATGTCATACAGTGTTATGATTGATACAATATACGAAGTTTTGTGATTTGCATTCCAGGTCGGTAGCAACCTTTTTGATTTTCTGAAGGGGGGGGGGGGGGCAACTCTCTTTTCTGTATTTTTTGTTTCAGATCCTGCAATTTGTCTGTGTTCATCCGTACACAAAAAAGAGGTGGGAGCACCTTCCAGTTGAAAATTTACATAGTATAACTACATTTAAAAAAACAGTTGTCATAAAAAGGGTGGCAACTCCTCAGTCAGGAACAATAAGTCTTAAAATTATTATTAAATTGGTTGTATATTTCGACATAATGTAATTGTGATAAGAAACACCTATTTAAAAATGCCGAGTTGAAGAAAAAAATTAATAATAATAAGACATACCACAAATTACCTACTTTTATTGAAGAAAATGCTACCAGTGTGTAGCTGTAAAAAACACAATGAAATTACTAAAAATGAACAAAGTTTACAAAATATCGAGTGAAATGTATAAAAATGTGTCCTGGAAGCACTACAGGCAGCAGATTATTTGTGTGAGCAATCACTTCGTGTACTGGGTGTGCAAATTATGCAGAACAATCTTTGTTGACACAGTCATATGCTGAGAATAAATAAAAAATCGACGAATTTTGTAGTGTTGTACCGATTAATCAATTATCTAATCGAAATGGTCCCCAATTATAGATAATCGATTATAATTTTGATAATCGATTACTCAAAATATGAGTTAAAATCAAATTATTCCTTTGATTTTTGATCCATTCTTCTCTGAATTTAACTAAATCCTAAATAATAATGTAATAAATAAACCCAATGATACAAAATATTTAAAAAATGTATTCTAGAAATCACTCCAGAATTTCTAATCAATTTACTCTTTATTCAAAAATGAACAAATATAATATTTGAAATTGATCGATTTTTAATCGATTATAGCGCATCCGACTATTCCGATAATCGATTATGGAAAAAAATCCCGATATCCCATCACTAGAATTTTGTGAAATTCTTCTGTTTGGAACAGGTTACATAAAATCCATATTTTCATTTAAAAAGCTAATGATTACAATTCCTCTTCAAACAATTTACTTCAATTTATAAACTTTCTTACCTTTATAGAAACTATATTAAACCAATACATTTTAATTTTTCTGTGTTTATACAGCTGAAGAGTTGATATCTATTGATGTATCTATATATCATAGAATGTTTCAAGAACGAAACGGAGTCATCTGCCAGGGATTATTTTAAATGAGCATCGTGTGCGACAGATTGCAACTACAATGAAATATATGGAGATAACTAACAGTATTCAAGCTCAAAAGTCCAATACAAAATAAGGAGCAGAGAAAACACGGACCTCCGAACATTACAGGTGGGATCAGGTGCCATGGAGAAGTAAGCATCCCCTGCCGACCGGTCACACCCGCCGTGTGCTCCTTGTCATGATCGGTAAATAACGGAAAAATCCGTCGACAATTCAGTGTGTAAATAATGGCCTAACAATTAGTATGAAAAACGTCAGTCAGCATTTGACTCAATGATAAATTGTATATGCTGACAAGGTCATTGTACCGACCATAGAACTTACGAAATGATGACTTTAAACGAGACAGCTGATATTCTTGTTTCATCAACTTGTTTGTCAATAATCAAGTTATTTAAAACATGAAATAAATTTTTCAATAAAATTTCTCTGGTAAAAATAAATGCTAATTTACTATTAAATAATGCATATTTTACTGCAAGTTTCTTCAAGAAGTAATATTTACTTATATTTCCGATGTGGAATAAGGCGAAACAACTCTGATGCCATCTTTTGTGGACGCCTTAAGTTCTCTCCCATGTTTTATGGTTTAAAAACTATCTCAGGAGATGTATGACCTCATCATGCGTTTCAGTGCGCCAGAGGAAGTAAAATGTTTCTTACAAAACAATGAATCACTTTCTCGTAAGTGAAATTTCCATACGTGACCATGTTTTATACTAATAGAAGAAATCAGCGTATATTATATAAATTATAATTAATGTGTCTGTGTACATGTCATACACGACCACGTTCTTAATTACAGAGTCAAGCCAGTGAGGCCGCCCAAGTGAAGAAGGAGGGTGGGATTTTATTCTAGAATTTAAGAATGATTAAGAGATGGCTTCCTCCCGGTCTCCGAAGGAAAAACACTGGAAACAGACATGCTCCAATCTAGATGGATTAGAAAAGGTAATAAAATAAAAGTAAAATATATAATAATGCAATTCTTCTTCATGTATTGAGTTTAGGACAAAAACGAAACTGGTTTAAGGATTTCCTTTGTTTTGAATGAGTATCCAGTGCAGGTGTTATGCACCCAATAGTCACATTTTTAGCTCTACTTGTCAGAGACCAGAAGAGCTTATGCGATAGTAAGGTGTTCGGCGTCCGTCCGTCCGTAAACAATTTTTCAAAATGCTACTCCTCCTACAGTTTTGGTCTGATTTCAATATAACTTGGTACACAAGTTGACTACACTAAGATACATAATTTAGTGCATCGGTGTTTGATTTCGATGAACGGTGTTGCCATGGTTACTAAAAATAGAAATTTCTGTGAAATTCCTTTAAAACCCTACTTCTCCTACAGTTTTGGTCTGATTCAATATAACTTGTCACACAAGTAGACTACACTAAAATACATAATTTAGTGCATCGATTTTTGATTTCGATGAACGGTGTTGCCATGGTTACTAAAAATAGAAATTTCTGTGAAATTCCTTTAAAACCCTACTTCTCCTACAGTTTTGGTCTGATTTCAGTACAACTTGGCACATAAGTAGACTACACTAAGATACATAATTTAGTGCATCGGTTTTTGATTTCAATGAACGTTGTTGCCATAGTTACAGTCCCTGATACGTTCTACTTTCCCATTTTTCCGTTCGTTCAGCGTGCGTTCACCTTTCGCTCTCCGTTCACAGTTATGCGTTCAGCGTTCACCGTGCACTCGCGTTCACCGTTCACAAAGCGTTCAGCGTTCGCTCCCCGTTCGTTCAGTTTGCGTTCAGCGTTCACTTATCGTTCAGTCTTCAGTTTCATTCGGAACTCCGAAGTGAAAGGACTTATCTTTTTGTTAGTAAGGAATTACAGGTTTTTGATATATCGTGTTTAAAGAATCATTATTTCATGGGGAAAAAAAATAATATTCTAACTTATTATTTTTTATTATTCTAACTTGGCTGTTAGGTTATTTATTAAATAACTTTGGTATAAGTATGTACCTATGTAGCAAGATGCTGAAAAATTGAATTTAAATACGGGCAATATACAGATACTTCAAGCACTGCAGCATTTTGTTTTTGTTATGTTAAAGACGACAAACTGTTAATAGAGAAATAGAGAGATAAGTATCCAAGTCAATTAATTTACAAACAGCAGCAAAACTACGAAATTATTTATTTCTAATACGTTTTTTTTTCTTCAATTACTACAGAAATACATGATAGAACTAGTTCTGAGAATTATACATAGTACTGCGGATATCTTGTTAATTAAATATCTTTGGAGCGAATCAAATTGATAGTGTGGTTAAAAAAATATTTATTTAAAATATAATACACTACAGAATTTTCTCTACTATTATATATACAGTCTATAGTTATAGAGAAAAAATCTTCCTTCACCTTAACTTTATATGTTTGCCATTCAATAGGATTAAGAGTCCATCCCCCCCCCTTTTTCCCCCTAAATCGGTTACTTAGTCAGTGTTTCCAGTATATTTTTGTGGGCAGATTTATATATATGAAATATATTTATTACAATTTCTCATTTTGAATAAATGTTTCTATTCCAAATAAATTAACTATGTCATTGAGAATAAAAGTTAAGCTAGTTTGTGTGCGCAGGTGGATTGAGTTGGTGAACACTTTCTTTGCTTTACTATTGGCTATGACTTCTCATTGGCTATTGTCATAATGAAATATCAAATTAGATCGTTTCTTTTGTGATAAAAGCGAGCCAAATCTAAAATTCAAATTAATGCAGATCCGGCGATTCCTGACTGTAGACTTTACCACCTCGCACAAGGTATTTTATTTAATGTTAATTGTCAATAACTTTGGTTTACAATTTTTCTTAGTAAATAAACGACTAAGATTATGAGCAATAAAGTTTAATATGTATTTACTATGTATAAATTGTATATATTTACTTAAATATTTTTTTGTAGAATCACCTTGTTGATATGTGAATAAATATAGAAACCATCATCATTTCCATCTTTATATCACTCGGTCACATTTTAATTAACATTTAAAAAGAAGTTAATGTGTTTTGAAGCACTGAAATTTAGTCTCAAAACAAGCATGCATCTAATAAAGTCCTTAAACAATAGTTTAAAATAAACACGTGTCGGCGGTGGTATTTTAAATTGGCAGCGAGTATGTTTCAAATTCAAGTGTTAATGCCCGATGTATTTTATTTATTTATTCAGAAATGTTGGAATCAAATCTACGTATGATAAAAAAAAATGTCAAAACTTGTTGGAATTACAGCACTTCGTCTTTTTCACACCTGCATAGTGTCGAATGATTTTGATTGACAGAACAAGCACGTGGACTTCGTGTGAACTTGAAGCAGGAAAATAAATAAAAAAAAAACAACGATTATGGCTGTCAAACAAATGGATTTGTTGATGAAAAAAAAGTTACTTGCACTGCCTGATATATTTAGAAAAAAATAAGAAGTTTTGTTTGATATAAGTACAAACATCTGATGAAGCCTGAAAATGGGGGGGGGGGGGGGCTATAATGGAATCTCTCTCTCTCCTATGTCTGTTTAATAAAAAAACTTTGACAGTATATTACTAAAATATCAAGTTCTAAAAATTTAATCTATAGCAAATAATATGAATATGCCTCTTTGTATTATCTTCTCCGAGTATAAATACGGGGATTTGTCTACAAGTACTTGTAGAAGTCTTCTCAATAAAGCATAAAAAAATAGAAACGACACAAAATTATATATTTATTTTTTGCATTAAAACTTTAAAATACTAGTGTATTTTAAGAAATACGTCCACAGACCTGTATAAAAAAAATTTTCCATTAATTTATACGGAATCGCCTTGGCACGGAAATATATGAATGGATGTTACAACCGTTGTACATTTAATTCATTCTATAAGTCAGAAGTTTTTTCTTATTTGTAATGGTTTTTTATATCAAATAAGAATAGACATTTATTTTCCAACTAAAATAATTATATCTTTAATACTACAGCGTTCGGTAACAATAACAATGTTTTACAGCGAAAAAAATTGTGTGATTAAAATGTTGAATTTAAACATTATACAAGTAAGAAACTTACTTAATGTGCATGTATCGTCTTTTTTAGGACAGTTTTGGAGCTTTTATATTATTTATTTATTCATTGATTTGTTTATTTATTTATTTTTTGGCACCTGACATTAGAATACAATAGAGTAGTTTCAATACAAGGAAAAGATCAGGGGCATTCCGAATCATCTTTCGTTCAGCGTTCACTTTGCGTTCGCGCTTGCGCTCCGCTTGCTTACCGTTCACCATTCGTTCACCAAGTTGCGTTCAGCGTTCACACATCGTTCACTCACCGTTCGCTCTGCGTTCGTTCAGCGTTCGCTCACCGTTCAAGTGGGAAAGTACATGTAGAACGTTTCAGGGACTGTACAAAAAATAGAAATTTCTGTGAATTTCTTTTAAAACGCTCCTCCTCCTACAGTTTTTATTTGATTTCAATTTAACTTGGCACACAAGTAGACTATATTAAGATACATAATTTTGTGCATCGGTTTTTGATTTCGATGAACGATGTTGCCATGGTTACTAAAAATAGAAATTCCTGTGAGATTCCTTTAAAATGCTACTCCTCCCACAGATTTGGTCTGATTTCAATATGATTTGGCAAACAAGTAGACTGTATTAAGATACATAATTTAGTGCATCGGTTTTTGATTTTGATGAACGATGTTGCCATGGTTCCTAAAATTAGAAAATTCTTAGAAATTCCTTCAAAACGAAACTCCTCCTACAGTATTGGTCTGATTTCAATATAACTTGGCACACAAGTAGACTACACTAAGATACATAATTCAGAGCATCAGTTTTTTTATGAACGATGTTGCCATGGTTACTAAAAATAGAAATTTCTGTGAATTTCTTTTAAAACGCTACTCCTCCTACAGTTTTTATTTGATTCCAATTTAACTTGGCACACAAATAGACTATATTAAGATACATCATTCTATTTACTGCTGCATGTTGCAAAATTTCAAATCCAAGTGCTACTTTTTCTTTGTTACAAGTATATGTACAGACAAGTAGAGCTACAGTCTCATTAGAGACTTCTGGTTGTCCCCTGTGGGAGCACCCAATCCACTGTCCTTTATCCTCTGCACACAGGCAAATGTTACACTGTTGCGTTAAGTTGTATCGAACGGCTGCTATCGCGCATATTTGACTTTTTTGTCAACATCCTTCGTCTTCAGAGTAACCGAGTAAAGTGCCGAGTAAAGGTCCAAATTTGAAGCCCTTCAACGGTGTATGGTGACGTTTCTATATGAGTGAAAAATTCTCGAATGGGACGTAAAACAATATATAATCAATTAATCATCGTCTTCAGGGGACTTCTCCGAAACCTCTTTCGATTAGGAGAAGTGCATGCGGCAAAGGAGGTAGAAGTTTGTAGTGAGGGATAATTGAAAGGTCAAGTCATGTATATTGTTTTACGTCTCGTTGGATAATTTTTCACTCACAGAGATGTCACCATATACAGATGAAGGGCTTCAAATTTAGACCTTTGCTCGGCACTCAGGGCCATTGAGAAGTGAGGGTCCTTTATCGTGCCAACGCCTACCGTGACATGGGGCCTCGGTTTTTTTAAAGTCTCATCCGAAGGACCCGCAACTTTCACTTCAAAGTGCCGAGCGCTTGGCGAAGGAACAGTTGCTACCTATTTTTTATCGACTTAGGTCAGTCGCGGCCGTGATTCGAACACACGACCTTCCGATCACGGAGCGAGGGCTCTACCGACTGAGCTCCCGTGACGGTCTGATAATTGAAAGGAGAACAAGTTTCGTTTCCTGAATTGCAGGGAATGAAAGGATGTGAAGAGGAAGTGCGTGTGAAGAGGAAGTTGAAGGTTGCGAGGAAGATGTTAAAGGTTGAGAGGAGGAAGTGAACGGTTGAGAGGAGCATTGTGAAAAAGTCGACAAGGATTTGGAAGAGATATTTGAGGCTGGAAGAGAAAAGGGTGCAGGACCTATGTTAGTTTGTTTGTGTATTGTTTAACGTCCCTCTCTAGAATTTTTCACTCATATGGAGACGCCACCACTTGCCGGTGGAAGCTGCAAACTTTGACCTATACTCGGCACTTAGGGCCACTGAGCAGTGAGGGATCTTTTTCCTGCAAGCATCTTCTGCGACACGGGACCTCGGTATATACGGTCTCATCCGAAGGACCGGCCTCCGCGTCCCACAGTGGGATTCGAACCCGCGACGTAAGGATTAAATCCTTACTCGGCGACTCAAGAGCGGACGCTCTACCACTGCGCCACGCGGGCGATATGACCTATGTTAGAGGCAAGAGCGTCTCTTTGTAATTCATTAAACATTTAAAAAGAATAATATATACATATATATTATTTTCATTTCAATCCTTATATCTTACAACAGTATTTTAGGGGCGTTCTTTTTTTAATCACTTTTCGTGGTGTCGTGTATGATAATGGTACAGTATGCCAGATTGGGTTTTTATCAGAACATTCTGGATATGTTTGAAGTTTAACTTATACGTGTTACTTTTTTTTAATTTTGATTTCATTACTTTATTTCATTTTATCTTGTTTTCATTATATTTTCATTTCCTTTTTCAAATTTTATTGGAATAGATTAGGGAAAATCTTTATGACTGTTTCAACATCACCACTGAAGACGACCAAACAATTTATCAAACGAACCTCCAAAAAGAAATTCAACGATGGACATTAGAACTTCGACATACGGAGTATTTAATGTATCCAAAAAAAAAAAAAGAAAAAAAGAAAGAAGAGCTGACCGTTAAGCATGTTCAACAAAGATTCAGACCCTGTTTTTAATTAGTAAATTTGTCTGTTACCTGCAAAAATAATTCAATCTTTATTTCCTACAATGTGCTCTAAACAATGTAATAAAATCACAGAAACTGGATCCAATTTTCATAACACCAGATCGAAAGACAGGAAAAATTTCCATTCCATCAAAAGAAAAACCAAATTACAGATCAGCAACTTGATTAAAGATGAATTAGAAAGATTGGAGAAAATGGATTATGATCTTGGTAATATAAATGATTTTGAAATACATTTTCTGTGCAAAAGGGTGGGTGTGTGATATAAAGAGGGTAAAACACATTTTTCTTATGAAGTATTACATATAGGAATACAACAACAGCTCAACTTCGGTCAAAAATGAGGGGAAAAAAGATTCTTATAAAATTGATATGAGGGCGGTAGTGTAACCCATTGAGTTTCGGGATGCTGATGATAATGACAAGGAAGGTGTGTGCATTCTTTAAGACGTTGAAATATTGATGACAATAAAAGAAGCATAGTATAACTATTAACTTACTAAATAGCGTTTTCTTTCGCTGGTACAGAGTTTGTTTCCTTTTTTCTGCATCCTCAACAAACTCGGTACCAGCTGACTGTTCACTTCTGGGTTTCCCCCTCTTGGGCTGTCCTTTGGCATTTTGTCCTTTATTGATCTCATCGCTTTTAAAACAATATGGTTTGCATAATATAATAACAAATTAACATAATAATATGTGTGCTTGTATTCCAAAATACCTACGCCACATCCTATCGGACCTCTTTCATTTAGTTTCTATCTTTCTTTATTTATTGTTTTACCTAAGTTTTTCATCTGATTTCGTATTTCATACTTTATTTTCATTTTATATCATTCACTTTTATACTTGTTAGTCAAGAATATTTCCTCAATATTTATGCTTTATATGGCGTTCCATAGATGTCTGCCTAATCTGCCTTGAGGTCAAAGTCAGAAATTCATACATTGTAACACTTTCCGATAACTTTAATTTCCTTCAATTGAGCATTTCCAATAAAGTTTATATCATGACTCCTTATGACCTAAAAAAAAACCCTCTGTTACTTATTTGATTGTTTGGTGAAATTGTCAATGATCATGGTCAGAAAAATAATACATTCTATCTGTGTAACACTTTTGTTTCCGGAAAAAAGAGTCTTTATGATTTTGCAATGAAATTCTATAACACATTTAACAATGGCCTTAAAAAGACCATTGATCTTGAAATACTGAAAACTTTACAGTCAATTGATAAATAATTAAAAATGTATGATCATTACTGGAGTCTTAAATGTCACTATATATATATATATATATATATATATATATATATATATATATATATATATATATATATGAGTGTGTGTGTGTGTGTGTGTGTGTGTTCTGAAAAAAAACCTTTTCATTTAGACTGGCTTTCCAAGAAAAAAATGATCATAAATTTTGAGAAGCTTCCTACAGCTGATCTTGCAAAGGCGCGGACAAAAAATGGCAACTTGTATTCAAAGTCTGCCCTAGTGTCAATAGGAGCCAGTATCAATAGATATTTGACAAGCCCCCCCCCCCCCCCCCCCCCCACTGATTCCTTCACTCTTAACCTGATGAAGGATAAGTAATTCATGTCGACGAATAATGTTTTGACAGGAATAGTGAAATCCCATAACCGAGAAGGGGCTGACAAAACACCACCCAAATCTCAGGAAGAGACTTACAGACAATGTATTCCACTGGGGTTTTATTAAACAACAATCCAACCTCACCTGTAAGAAAAGTATGGTTCGAGATCATGCTACATTTCTCTAGAAGAGGAAGGGAAGGTCCCGTGAACTTGCTCCCAAGTCATTTCTCCTGCACAAAGATGATTCTGGGAAATTTTTCACAATGGTCTACAACGAGGCAGACAAGACACATCATGGCGTCGATTCAAGAGAATCTGTCAAAGAAACCCGACTGTACTCGATGACCGAAAGAAATTTCCCGCAGAATACATGATTCAAGTACTGACTGACGACAACATATTTCGTGAGGGAACTGTTGAAAAAGAGTTTTTACATTCAACTCCACTATAAAAAAAGCAAATAATGTTACATGTATTTCGCGAGTGGTGCTTCTCGCGAAATTATGTGATAATAAATTCCTCTTGTATATTTAAGGATCAACAATATTATCTGAACTGTTCACAATATAAGGTCAAAATTTGCCACTAGTAATCACAAATGCTACTGTTTCTAATATGACTTGACATATTGAATTGAAGGAAGCATCCAATTTGGAAACTTGTCTACATGTATTCCATTACATTCTCTGTTAACCCGATTTATAAATAGTGTGTAAAGTACAGGCAGAAAAAGAGGAGACTGATGCTCTCTTTTATAGATAAAACAAACGAAAAAGCCATTTTTATTTCTTTTGATAGAAACCATAAAGGATCACACATACACACACACTCACAAGAAATATAAAAATGGAAGGGCACCAGAATAAATGACTCATGTTATCGATAGGCAGTTGATCATTAATTTGTTTTGTCAACAAGAGAGCAGTTCCCAGCGGACAATACTGGGTCTGTTCATCCCAATAAAAGGGGTTACCATGCACTCATTAAATGAATGTGCATTCGTGTGTATCTATTTGGATTAATGACAATTAAATGTTTTACTAACGGAAATAAATAGCAAATATCTAGGATCTGAAAGGTCATTTTCTACAGAATCTTAAGGTTTATTCCACAAAAATCATAGCCAATTCCCAATCCCCACCTACTTGAAAAGCGCGGGGAAGGGGGGGGGGTCGTTACACTTCAGGATACCCATTTCTTATCTGCAACTCTTCCTTTACCACTGAATAAAATTCTATGAGACTTTCACAGAGTCTTATTTACATAATGCAATTGTGCACTCGTCCTCCTATTTTACTTGGTGATCAGACACATATAACGGGTTTCATAGCAAAATATGGACACCATCTTTCTTTCCATACCATGGGGTACCCATTTCTCATCCGCAACTCTTCATACATGGTGGTCGCCCGCGTGGCGCAGTGGTTAGAGCGTCTGCTGTAGAGTCACGGAGTAAGGAGTTGATCCTTACGTCGCGGGTTCGAATCCCGCTGCGGGATGTGGAGACCGGTCCTTCGGATGAGACCGTATAAACCGAGGTCCCGTGTCGCAGTAGGTGCCAGCACGAAAAAGTTCCCTCCCTGCTCAATGGCCCTCAGTGCCGAATATAGGTCAAAATTTGTAGCCCTCCATCGGCAACTGGTGGCGTCTCTATATGAGTGAAAAATTCTTGAGAGGGACTTTAAACAACAAACAATCAATCATACATGGTGTACCACTGAATGAAATTACGTGACATTAGATTTCACAGAATCTTTATCGTAAAATATTATTGTGCACTTCCCACTTTATGTTTTGATAATATATGAAAATATATGGCTGAGTCTAATGAATATATGGATCAAAGTATTAATTCAAGCTTATTTAAATCCTTTTCTGGACTTACACAATCATTTGATGGAGATGAAAATATCACTACTACTGATGTGAGTATACCACACTTCCTAAATGTGACATATAACAAATACAGTATAACTGTGTCCTTCCAACAAGAAAAATATGTAACTATTTTGAGCTATTTAAATGAGGAACTAAAACCAATTAAAGAAGTAGGAAAAAATGGACAAATTTTCAAGTCTGATTGTGATTCTGTGACGGCCACTCTCTATGCTGGGACTAGCGTCTTACACATTCAAGGTTCGTCAGCAAATACCTGGCTTGACAAATTCATTCACGACATTAAGAGAAAAGATACTAACAATATTAGTAATGTTCTGGGACAATCATCACCACAAATGGCATCAACTCCAGTTAAAAGTGCTTCTCTTGTGTCGACCAGTCAGTCAAGTGATGTACAAAATTGTACACAATGTGCGAATACAATTCAATCTCTACAACTGGCTATCTGTAATTTAGCGAAAGAATTACAAGAATTAAAAGAAAAACTAAAATGTCAAAAAAAAGAAGACGATCACAACAAACCAATACTGGTTGACAAAAACACCCAGACATCAATCAAGGTTGTGAAAAACAAGGAAACAGACGTACATGGTTTAAAATCTGCACCAACGAATTCCATATCTAGACACACTCAGTGCGAACATTCTTTACCGGAAAAGAAAACAAAATGCACAGCTGACTCTGGTACAAACACTGAACCACACAACCACCCAATACATACAACTGCAAGATCCATGATTGAAGAAAAGGAAAAATCTGGTAATACAAAACTTATAATTGGCAGTTCAATCCTACAACGGGTAAGAACAAGAGGACTACAAAAGGGTGTTCATGTAAGAACAAATAGAGGGGCTAAACTTTCCCACATCAAAGCTAAACTTCTCAAAATAAATGTAGCAGAATACTCCCACATCATTATCCAAGCCGGGGGAAATGATGCCTCATCTCATCGAGACATGGACGCCATTGAACATGATGCCGCGGAAATCATCTCCAACATCAAACATCGTTCTCCGGGAACCAAAGTATATTTTTCCGAAGTATTACCAAGACGGGATGTGGATGTATCTCATGTGAATACCACACTAAAATATGTATGTGATGAATATGGAGGTGTCTTTATTTCCAACAAAAGTGAATTCAAGGAGGTAAACCGTATGCATTATTGGAAAGACGGTATTCATCTTTCAGACAAGGGGACGTCAATGCTGCTTAAACGGATTAACAGCGAAGTTTCGATTCTGCCTGTGAATTCCGGTCGAACCAATACGGACTCCAATGCAAGCTTTTATCAGTCTGTGACTTGCTACTTCTGTAGTGAACACGGACACACATCACGCCACTGTAGACACGGACGAAAGCTTGACTGCTGGAACTGCGGTGAATTAGGACACAAGACGAAATCCTGTCCATACATGTACTAGGTATCAGGCAATGAATGTGTAGCCGTCCACAACCAAACTAAATCTTTACCAAACTCTAGTATATTTTCTATTCTTAGTATTTTATGTAATGAATGTAACAATTTTCAATGTTCATGTGACGACCATACTGATAACTGTAATAACTCTACAAATTTTAAATTGTCAAGAAAACCACATGTTAAACGAAAGACTCAATTGAACACAGATTCTAAAAGTAATCAGAGATCAGCTATACAAACTACTGTCATTTCTCCTATGCCTAGCTCATTCAAATCTGTTTCACGAGTAAAAAACCCAGTTCCTTTGACCCATAAAAATGATATTCAAACAACACAAAAGAACCAAGGATTTGGGTTGGTAAAAAAAGGTTTACGATTCGGAAATTTAAATATTTGTCATATTATTCCAAAGATTGATGAAATAAAACTACTGCTCCAAAATAGACAAACTTTAGATATTTTAGGTATATGCGAAACATTTTTGACCGAGCAGATAGGCAACTCTGAATTGAATATTGAGGGCTTCGTTTTTGAAAGAAAAGATCGTGTACTAAAGGCAGGTGGTGGAATTTTAATATACATTTCAAATGATATTTCATATAAACGTAGAACTGATTTTGAAATCAGTAATATTGAGACAATCTGGCTAGAGATAAATTTAAGAAATTCAAAACCTATATTTTATTGCTCTGCTTATCGTCCACCATCTGCCCCCTCCTGCTGGGCAGAGGACCTAGCAAGGGAAGTTAACCGTGCCTCCTGCTGTGTTGATACTGAAATAATTCTAGCAGGTGATTTTAATATTGATTTAATGAAAGACCCCCCACAATACTGGACATCTGCTTTAGAGGAGTTTGGACTTTCACAGATGATTACTGTTCCAACTAGAATAACAAGTACCTCAAGTACCTTAATTGATCATTTTTATACAACCAAACCAGAAAACATATGTGAAACCAGTGTGCCATCTATTGCTATATCTGACCACTACCCTGTATGTTTGACACGGAAAACTAACTGCATACAGCGTAAGGGAAAACATACTGAAATCCAATATCGAGATTTTAAAAAAATCAATGAAAATAAGTTTCTAAGAGATTTAGAAAATGCAAATTTTAACACTCTTCTTGAACTGAAAGACCCAAACGAAATATTGAATAAATTTTATGAATTATTTAATGATATTCTTAACAAACATGCCAAAGTAAAAACTAAAAGAGTCAAGACTGAAATTCGACCTAAATGGCTTACACAGGAAATAAATGATGCTAGACTTTTACGTGATACATACCATCTACAAAGAAATTCAGAAAATTACAAATTTTGGAGAAATAAAGTCACACAATTAATAGATCAAGCCAAATCAAAGTATTACAAATCAGCAATTGAAGAAAGTTCAAGTCCTAAAGAAATGTGGAGTTATTTAAACCATTTGGCATCCAATTCCAAAAATTTTACACCTAACCGTATTACACAGAATGGTTTGGATTTTGAAAATTTACAGGATATTGTTGATATCTTTAACAAACACTTTACAGAAATATCCTGTAAGTTATTAGCAAATATATCAGTACAAAGTTTTGATTCAGAATTATTAAATCAATTTACAGAAACTAAACTAGGGAAAGAAAATTTTTTCAGTATAAATCAAATTAGTGAGTTTGAAGTATTTAATATGTTGAATGCACTTGATGTGAACAAGTCAGCAGGCATTGACTTTATTGGACCTCGTCTACTAAAACTTTCGGCAAATGTTATATGCAAATCTATTACACATCTTATAAATGCTAGCATTACTAATGGTGTATTTCCATCCCGTTTAAAACAAGCAAAAGTCACTCCTGTTTTCAAAAATGGCGACCACGCAGATCCAGGGAACTACAGACCCATATCCATTCTTCCAACATTATCAAAATTAGTTGAAAAACACATAGCCGATCAAATACGTAACTTTACCTCTAGCTTTGATCTTTTATTTAAATCACAATCTGGATTTCGAGAGTTTCATTCATGTCAAACGGCTCTAACAAAACTAACAGATAATTGGTTACAAGCTATGGACCAAGGAAATCTAGTAGGCATAACTTTCCTTGATTTTAGCAAGGCATTTGATTTGGTAAATCATGATATCCTTATAAGTAAACTTCAATCATATCACTTTGACCAAATGGCTATTAAATGGTTTCATTCTTATCTAACCTCAAGGTCTCAGTGCGTAAAAATAGGTACATATTCCTCTGATTTCTTGCCTGTCACAGCAGGAGTGCCCCAGGGATCTATCTTAGGTCCCCTATTATTTTTATTGTATATAAATGATCTCCCTTTACATGTAAATAGAACAGACATTGATATGTTTGCTGATGATGCAACCTTACATACACATCATAAAAATGTAGAAGGTATTGAGAATGCCCTTAACTTTGATTTGTGTGAGATTGAAAATTGGTGTTCCAAAAATCAAATGGTGTTGAATACCAAGAAGACAAAATGTATGCTTATGGGAACTCAACATAGAAAATCAAAGATAAATTCTCCTGAATTAAAATTATATGCTTCAAACAAATTAATTGAAAATGTTGAATCTGAAAAACTTTTGGGAGTATATATTGATCATTCATTGCGCTATAATTACCATATTGACTTAGTTTGTAAATCTTTGACGTATAAATTATATACCTTACGCAGAATTAAAAAATTTCTCCCATTACACACAAGAAAACTATTCTATAATGCCTACATTCTGCCTTCTTTAAATTATTGTCTAACTATTTGGGGTAATGCGCCAGGTGCTGGCATAGATAGAGTTTTTAAATTGCAAAAAAGGGCAGCCCGGATTATATTAGATGTGGCTTATGATGCCCCTTCACTACCATTATTTGAAAAACTTGGATGGCTGACCATTTATGAGTTGATTGATTTACATAAATATGTATTACTGTACAAAACACTTCATGGTATGGCACCTGATTATTTAAGAGACTTTTTTGAAATTATTTCTTCTAATAATTATGTTTTACGATCTGAAACCAACTATGACCTTCGTCTACCGAAATATCGCACAAATCAATTTAAAAATTCTTTTCATTATTCCGGTGTTCATTTATGGAACAAATTACCTTTGTATAGACGTTTTTCACCAACTGTACACACATTTCGTAAAAATGTGGAAAAATTTATTATAACTTGCCGCAACACTGTTTAACTAACGTAATTCCATGTCCTAAACTTTTAAATGTACTTGTATTTTTACATCATGTTGTATTATTTAATTAGTGTACAATGTTTTCATAAATGTAATTGTATTATTATTAATATGTTTAGAGGGCCCCGAGGAAGACTAGTGCATTGCACTAATCGGGTTACCCTCTTTAAATAAAGTATTAAATAAAAAAAAATAAAAATAGGATAGATGTTTGGACTTTCCCATAGCGAAATTGGACTTTGTCATTATAGTCATATGGGAACGGTCGCCCGCGTGGCGCAGTGGTTAGAGCGTTTGCTCTAGAGTCGCAATGTAAGGAGTTATTCCTTACGTCGCGGGTTCATATCCATTGCGGGACGTGGAGGCCGATCCTTCGGATGAGACCGTATAAACCGATGTCCCGTGTCGTAGTAGGTGCTGGCACGAAAAAGATCCCTCACTGCTCAATGACCCTAAGTGCCGACTATAGGTCAAAATTTGCAGCCCTCCACCGGCAAATGGTGGCGTCTCCAAATGATTGAAAAATTCTACAGAAGGACGTTAAACAACAAACCAACAAACAATCATATGGGAACGAGAGTTAATTCTGTGAGGTGACTGCTCAAAGTCATCTCTAACTTTTTGATAAGCGGCTATTAATTAATATGTATAATACCTATTTTATTTTCTCACGCAATGGCTAGTCCTATATGTGACTAAACCTTTGGGTCAAAGCACCGCTCAATATAATTATACTCGTTCAGTCAAAGAACTTTTACATGTTTTTCCACAAATCATCAGCTAAACAATAAACTGTAAAAAAAAATCCACTAAATTTCTATTAATAAAAAACAATAACCACACGTCTTATTTATTTCTTTAATTGTATTTTTCTATAAGATGAGGTTAATTTCACAGTTTGTAATTCAGCATACAAATCTTGAAGCAGATGCGGACTTCAAAAAACATCAAGCGTTTATGTTTATGCCATATTTTCATCTTATTGTTTTACTGCTATATCATGTTGCTTTGTATTTACGTGAACATGGTGAACAACGGTTATTTTGGAATGAATGCCAATCCCATGTCTCGCAAAAACCATGGTTATTGTACACGTTTATATACGGGGTTCTTAATCATATTTCCCTTAACATCTTGATTTATGTTTTTCTCGATAATTTTGCCGTGTAGGCCTAATACGACTTGCTTTGCATTTCAACTGAGACTGAAACCAGCTGCAAGCATATAACGCAACGTTACCTTTTTCTCACACCAATTCATATATTAACTAGATAGAAGTCATCTAAACATATATCAACCTAAGTCGCAAGATTAAATTGTATTAATTTCCGTCAATTAAAAGAAATTGCGCATCGACATCAGAAAATATTGGAAGTGAAACCGATCTTCCAGAATAAATGAACTTGTTTCACAAAGCATTTCTATTGTATTGTGCGGATCAATTACTTTAGAGATATATGTATGATTCCCAAACAGTTGGTTTTGTTAATTCAGGAGATAAATATTTTTCGATTAGATCTATAGATTGGATTTTAAAATACCTTTCAAAGAATCCTGACTGATCACATTAAAATTTGCATTAAGAAAATACACTATCACACACTGTCTTCATATGATCACTTGCCAGTGTAATCGAGAATTAATATTTCTCAGATGACAGATAAGCTTTATTTATTAGTCCCCTCTCGGTAAAATTTGTGGGCACTATGTTTCCTCCTGATCTATTTCTCAGTCTGTCCCACTTGTTTTTCCGCTCTTTTTTTCTAAACGCTTGTAGATATTGAGCTGATTTTTGGTATGTGACTTTACCTTGATGAGTTACAGATCAAATTTGACATTTTGTTCCGCTTCGATGATTTATGTGGGAATTATGGCATTTATAATTTCTAAGGGGGACCAAATTCCCCACTTGGTTTTCCACACTTTTTCCCAAACTTTTTATGCCCCTGGATCGAAAGGTCCCGGGGGTATATTGTTTTTAACCTTGCCCATAACTTGATTTGGTTAGAGCTATGACTTTCATATTTTACATTTGTATTCCTTGTGACAAGACCTTTCTTTGGGTACCATCATATTTGACCTTTTGACCTTGGAGTTTGACCCACTTTTGCCAAATTTTATGAGACTTTAACCTTGGCCATAACTTCTGAACAGTTGGTGCTTGGGGTTTTAACCTTCACATGTGTATTCCTTGTGATAAGACCTTCCTCTGGATATCAACCTCTTTGACCTTGACCTAAGAGTTTGACCTACTTCTGAAAAACTTTAACCTTGGCCATAACTTTTGAACGGTTGGAGATGGGGCTTTCATACTTCACATATGTAATCCTTGTGACATCACTTTCCTTTGGATACCAACCACTTTGACCTTGACATAGGAGTTTGACCTACTTTTGAAAAACTTTTACCTTAGCCATAACTTTTGAATGGTTGGTGCTAGGGCTTTCATACTTCATATATGTAATCCTTGTGACAAGACTTTCCTTTGGATATCAACCACTTTGACCTTGACAAAGGAGTTTGACCTACTTTCGAAAAACTTGAGCCTTGGCCATAACTTTTGAATGGTTGGTGCTAGGGCTTTGTAATCCTTCTGACAAGGCCTTCCTTTGCATACCAACAACTTTGACCTTGACGTTTTACGTACTTTTAAAAAAATTTAACCTTCGACATAACTTTTGAACAGTTGCAGTTAGGGCTTTCAAATTTCACAGGTATATTCCTCGAGACAAGACTTTTCTTTGGGTACCAACATTTTTATCTTTTGGCCTGGATTTTTACTTGCATTTGAGAAACTTTAACCTTCGCCATATGCTGCCATACGGGGGCATCAGTGTTTCACAAACACATCTTGTTGGTATGTGCGTCTATCTCAAGTTTGCGTTTTGATCAATGATTTTTGAAGGAATTATGGCCTTTTTAATTTCTGGGGGAACCAGATTACACTTGCCGGTAGTTGACTAGTATTGCTTATATAATACTCTCAGAATGTTTGTTCACTCAGTCATATTATCATATAATTTTCTTTCCAACATTTTTCTGAAATGTTACTTTGGTAGAACAGGAACACAACCAACCAACCCCCCCCCCCCCCCCCACACACACACACACACAAAGATATCTGAATCTGAATTTGTTAACCTTTCTTGAAATAATAACGATATATCTTCTATAGATAAGAAGTTCTTAATTTCTAAATACTGTGGAATAGCTTTAAATCATGGGGGTCAATTGATTGATTGATTACTGTTCACGCCGAGTGGGCAGTATTTCAACCGTATTTTGGCGGTTAAATTTAGTTTATATGTTCGGGTGTTTGAAAGTTTTTAGTTTCTTTGGCGGCTCCCCGTTATTTTATTCAGTTTAGAAAACAACAGAAACGAGATTTTGTAATCCTTGACACTGGCCACCATTTAACGTCGCATCCGACGGACTTAAACTTTTAAAAATATTTAAACAGTTAAAACATACATTGCTCCCAGTCTTTACCAACAAAATTGCTTGACTGTATACATCTAAAATTTACTCATACACTGTAGTCTAAAAATGTATTAATATTTGTATTTAACGTTCGTGCATTGTTTGCACATTATTAAAAGGTTTACTTCGAACGGTCACAACTCACAAGATATACATTCTGGCTGACATTCACAATTAAGTACATCGTATGCGTGTGTTATTTTTTAAATGGCCAATACGTATTCTTGAAATAATCACTTTGTCCTGATGTTTCAGGCTGAAATTAGATGATCTGTAAACTTTGTTTTCTATATAGCATAAAGTTTATTTGTGTCACAAAATCGCCAAAGAGAATTTACATAAGTACGAGATCAGTGTTAAATTTTAAAACGTGGAATTTCATTCTAAGTACCCTTTTGGCAGCAGTATCAGCCGTTACTAAGTTAGTATTTCTAGGAATACCGATATGACGTGGGATCCTAAAATCTCATCTATTTTACCTTCTTGATTGATAATCTGTTGCTTTTCTTCGATTCGGCAGTATTTCAGCCATATTTCGGCAGTAAACATGAAATCTTTTTGCTTCTCGAGGCCCTCCTCATGATTTTGTTCGAAAACCAGAGAAACGATCTTTTGCCAGCCCAAAGGCTTGTTATCCTTGTTTAACATCCCTTACGATGGACTCAAAATTGACAAATTTTATAACAGTTTTAAAAATTGTAATGTTAATATGTTTACGAATACAGTACTTTAAAATATACTGAAAGGAAAAAGAAACGCAGGGTAAACTTTTGAAGTGATTTAATGTTATATTTTCAAACGTATTTTCCAGTATTGTAATCTAACATTTAAACCCATCTTTCATCAACAAGTAAGCAAAATCTCTCACAAACCAAAGTCGCGCAGTGAGTTTCTTTTAGTTTTTGGATGAATGTAACGATTATTATTGCCTACTGTATTAATACTGGTCTTGGTGATCGTAAGTGGCGATTACACGGAGGCAGGATGAATGACTCAATCTTGGTGTGGCGTTGCTACGGGCCGTCATCGTCACGCTTGATTGGAAATGATTCCAGTCCCTCTCTGACGACGGATAAGACATTCTATGGTGAAAATATTCACAACAATTTGCACAGCAACCTGCTGTTTCCTTTTTCTTTACTTGGGCAACGCAATAGCCAGACCCCATGGAACTTCCGTCAGCCACACCATGATTATAAAAAATTATAATTGTCTTCGAAAAACAATGTGTACATCTTCAGTGCATCAAGTGGTATAACAAGATATGTTGACAAACCTGTCATCATTAATATGCATGTGTTTTTGGGCTTTTTACCATTTTCCCTACGTGACGTCATATTTGAGTAATTCGGTTGAGTAATTCTAATTGAGTGCACAGTTACCAAGATATCGCTTTGACCAGTTAATGTATCGTAAATTTCGACCATGAAGACAAAACGTTTTCGCATATTATGTTACCCTGCGTTTCTTTTTTCTTTCAGTATATACATACTCCTAATTATAAAAATCAATTTCGTGTAAGAACAGTAAAATTGTACGAGTCCATACGTTTGTAAAAAAAAAAATCATTCGATGACTTCACATTATTAAAAAGTCTATAAATTTCGTGTAAATCAGTAAATTCAAAAGAAAATGGATTTAATGAACAGTTGCAATGAACAATATGCATTTGGGCTGAGATTCCCCGATTATTTTAGTAAATATGAAAGCGTAAACTTTGAATGTGTAATCCGTGTCCTTGATGTATTATCACTTCGTCTAGACGTTTTATGCCGTAATCAGAGGAGGACCTACTAACTTAATTTTCTATAGCATAAACTTTATTTCTATCACAAAACATCCAGACGATTTGCTATAGAGAATTTTTGTTGTTTTACTAAATATTTTAGGTCAGTGTAAGGAATTTTGAAGTAAACAATTTCACACTGAAAGCACTTTTTGCACTATCAGCCTTAGTACTGCCAAAAGATCCCAATAATTATGTCTTGTAATCCAATAAAAGGATGACTGCCTTAAGGATATATGAAATATGTTAAAATAAACTTTTAAAACAAGCATTTTTCTTTAAATTGAAGGAATGGTCAACATTCAATCTGCAACATTAGATAAAAGTATAAGAAACTGTTTTCATAGGCGGGGGTCATCTTGATTTCTTAAATCTCCGTACAATAATGAGGAAGCCCACTTTTTCACTGACTAAAACATAGTAAACGCAGGTTTGTTTTTTGTTCTCCGTTTAACTTGTTGTAAATTTGCATCGATAAAGTTTTGTCAGACAAACATGCACTCATGGTTTTACAGAGGAGAAAAACTATTGCTTCTTACATTCGCTCTTTCTCTGTTGTAACAAGGGGTTTGTGACATGCTAAATAGTATATTTCACCACAAGATATATTTGTGAATGCAAGATTCCGTCACGTGACTTGTATGGTAGCATGTTCTGTGCTAACTAGGACAATGCTCGAACAAGTTAAATTGTCGGGCACTGAATTATAATCTTCTGTACCTACATGGACGTGGCCATAATTGTAAGAACCACGCACACTAACTCTGGATTCCCCGCCTACATTTTTACACCCATTTAATTTAATATAAATGGCAGTTTGGTCATTAAAACTAGATTGAATGCAAAGAAGAGTTTATTATTAATTGATTATTAATTTTAAAACCAGTGTCAAAAACTTAATTGCTCTTATTTACTACTCTTTTCAAAAGGGGGGTTGAAAATTTTATCCACTGAAATCAGGCTTTATAAATCGCTAGATTTTCAAAAACGCATGGATATCGAAAAATGACCCTTAAAACATTCCGTTTATTTAACTTATGTAAAATTCAACTTAAAAGATTGATAAAAGACCTTATTTTATTTGTAATCGCATTTGAAATTGATAAGAAAATGACCTTTTTTGCAGTTGTCTGTAAACATATGCCCCCCCCCCCCTCTGTGAAACAACGAAAGCTTTGCTATGAAGTTGTGAAATAACAATTCATACAAGCTAATTCAGAGAATTTGTGTCCCCCGCTTAGGGAAAAAAGAAGAGCACGAGCAGTTCGGGGGTGGGGTGGGGTGTCGGACCCCCTCCCCCCCTGGATTTGTAGAATTATTAAATGTATATTGAAGCAAATAAAAAATGCTAATATGGATATAAAGATTTGATTGCATATTCTTTAATATGTGTATAGAAGATTCTTTTTATATAGAATATTTATCACTCTATAATAATGATTTTATGAGTTTGTACAAGCCAGACGTCATAACTTTTTCATTTCACATGTTGAATACTATCATTTAGTAAATTAAAAAAAAGGATCGTCCGGGTTTTGAACCCGGAACCTTTCACATGCTAAGGGATAGTCATACCTTAGACCACGGAGGCACTAGATTGAATAGCAAATTAAATGCAAACATTAGGTCACATATAATGTTTATATTCACGTTCGATATTGTCAAAATTTTACACAATACATGTCTAATTTAGCCTTTACTAAACAGTTCCAATAGATGTAATAAGAATATAAGTCCGCCGACAACCTGTATTATACGTAATAACTCTCCACATGCCCCTGTGCTTAAAATAGTGCCAAGCGACTTTAATACAATAAATAATAATAAAAAAAACTAGAAATATGTCCATAGGACATGAATGCCCCTCCTAGGGTATATTAGTAATGCAACATTTTAACACAAATTGAGAAAAGTGAGGTCAATGTCAAAGGAAAGGACAAGATGAAAAAATATTGATGCAGTTGAATAGCTTACATCAGTATGTATCAGCACATGAAGTTTGACACTAATTTAAGAAAAGTGAGGTCAAGGTCAAAGGAAAGGTCAAGGTCAAAAAATTGTTGATGTAGTTGAAAAGGTTACATCAGTATGTATTAGCATATGAATTTTGATAAAAATATTATGAATGGTTTCTTTAAAACTGAGCTAAACAATAATTTAAGAAAAGTGAGGTCAAGGTCAAAAGAAAGGTAAAAAAATGTTGATGCAGTTGAATAGCTTACATCAGTATGTATCAACATATGAGGTTTGATTACACTATCTGGAATGGTATCTTTAAAACTGAGCTAAACACTAATTTAAGAAAAGTAAGGCCAATGTCAAAGGTCAAGGTCAAAAAATGTTGATGCAGTTGAATAGCTTACATCACTTTGTATCAACATACGAAGTTTCATTACACTATCTTGAATGGTATCTTTAAAACTGAGCTAAACACTAATTGAAGAAAAGTGAAGTCAAGATCAAAGGAAAGGTCAAGGTCAAAAAATGTTGATGCAGTTGCATAGCTTTCATCAATATCTATCGGCATATGAAGTTTGATAAAAATATCTTGGATAGTTTCTTTGAAAATGAGCTTTGAACAGAGCTAAACGCAAAGTGTGACGGAAGGACAGACAGAAGGACGGAAGACGGACATGACAAACACTATATGCCCCGGCCATATTCATGGCGGGGCATAAAAACGGGGCGGGACACTTTGAGAGGGGTGAGAGAGGCCCTAGGGAGTTATGGTATGAAATTTCAAGCTCAAAAGCTTCTTGAGATATCGCCCGGAAACGAAAGTGTTACACACAGACGGAATATATAAATTTACTACCTTGAACTTTTGACCTCAAAATCAATAGGGGTCTTCCTTATGCCACAGGGAGTTGTTACGTAAAATTTGATTGCAAAAGCTTAAAGGATTCTCGAGATATCGCGCGGAAACGAAAGTGTTAAAACAGACAGAATTTATGACCTTGATATTTGACCTTTTGACCTCAAAAACAATAGGGTTCTTCTTTAGGCCATAGGGAGTTGCTATGCAAACTTTCATTGCGAAAAGGGTTCTGGAGATATCGCGCGGAAACGGAAGTTTAAGACAGACAGAAATACAGACGGACGGATGGACAGACAGACCCAAATAAATATCCCCCACTTTCAGTGAAAGCGGGAGACAAAAACCCCTAAAAGGAATTTTTGTTTCACGGGGGGGGGGGATGTTTTAAAAATATTTTCCGTTATCCGTTGATTACTATAGTGAAAAACGCAAATTTTTACCAAAATTAAAGAGTTATCTCTCTTAGTTTTCCCAAATAAGTTATGTTTTAAGAAAATTGACATAATTATCTACATAAATATAAAAAATCATTTAATTATGTTAAAATCTGTAATTTGACTTGGAGGTAGGCGGCAGAGCAATGCTATCGTTCGCAATTCTTTCGTTTTGGAACTTTTTGTTCCCCGCTTTCACTGAAAGGAGGGATATTAATTTGGGTCTGTCTGTCCGTCCGTCTGTATTTCTGTCTGTCTGTAACACTTTCGTTTCCGCGAGAACTCTTTGAGCTTTCGTAATGAAATTTTGCATAGCAACTCCCTATGGCCTAACGAAGAATCCTATTTATATTGAGGTCAAAGGTCATAAATTCTGTCTGTTTTAACACTTTCGTTTCCGTGCGATATCTCGCGAATTGTGTGAGCTTTTGCAATGAAATTTTACATAACAACTCCCTGTAGCCTAAGGAAGACCCCTATTGATTTTGAGGTCAAAGTTCGAGGTCGTTAATTCACAAATTCCGTCTGTGTGTAACACTTTCGTCTCCGGGCGATATCTCAAGAAGCTTCTGAGCTTTTGCAATAAAATTTCATACCATAACTCCCTATGGCCTCTCTCGCCCCTCTCAAAGTGTCCTGCCCCTTTTTTTTTTAATTAATTGTATTAAAAGTCGCTTGGCACTATTTTTAGCACAGGGGCATGTGGAGAGTTATTACGTATAATACAGGTTGTCGGCGGACTTTATATTCTAAATACATCTATTAGAACTGTTTAGTAAAGGCTAAATTAGACATGTATTGTGTAATATATTGACAATATCGAACGTGAATATAAACACTATATGTGACCTAATGTTTGCATTTAATTTGCTGTACAATCACGTGGCTCCGTGGTCTAGGGGTATGATGCTTGCTTAGCAAGCGAGAGGCCCGGGTTCAAATCCCGGACGATCCTCTTTTTTTTTATTATTTATTTATTTATTTATTTTTTGATTTACTAAATGATACTATTCAACATGTGAAATGAAAGAGTTATGACGTCCGGCGTGTACAAACTCCTAAAATCATTATTAGTGTGATAAATATTCTATATAATAAAAAGAACCTTCTATACACATATTAAAGAATAAGCAATCAAATCTTTATATCCATATTGTCATTTTTTTATTTGCTTCAGTATACATGTATACATTTAATACTTCTACAAATCCAGGGGGGGGGGGGTGAGTGTGCCCCCCCCCCGAACTGCGCATGCTCTTCTTTTCTCCCCTAAGCGGGGGACACAAATTCTCTGAATTAGCTTGTGTAAATAGTGTCATACAGAATAGAGAGATATGGGAAAGTGATCAAATATTTTATGCGTCACTGTTTGTTTATTGTTGAACGTCCCTCTCGAGAATTTTTCTGGAACTTGCCGGTGGAGAGCTGCAAATTTTGACCTATACTCGGCACTTAGGGCCATTGAGCAGTGAGGGATCTTTTTCGTGTCAGCACCTATTGCGACACGGGACCTCGGTTTATACGGTCTCATCCGAAGGACCGGTCTCCACGTCCCACAGTGGGATTCGAATCCGCGACGTAAGGATCAACTCCTTACTCTGCGACTCTAGAGCGAACGCTCTAACTACTGCGCCACGCAGGCTATGCGTCATTGTTATGCTACTCTAATTTAAAACCCATTCTTACAATGTAACATGTAGCTCCACCTCTCATGCATAATAATGTTTATCAGCCTTATGGTTAATCAAGGGAAGATATTTGTAAAATCTCTATGTTTGGCAAGCAGTACGGGCGAAAAACGTACAGTTACACTTGTATTTTAATGTATCACAATCTAAAATCATTTAACGTTTAAATTTTGATCAATTTGACAAGAGATAATAAATAAACAATAAAAGCAACAGAAGCGACCAAAAAAAACAAGACGCCCAGGGCCACATCGCTCACCTGAGCACTCTGGCTAGGAAAAAGCAGATATCAGTTCAGTCTTGAAAAGTTTTGATATAAAAGTGGTTCGAAGGGGGGGGGGGTTGATTTGAAATAACTTGAATCTATACTTCATAGGGATGCTTTTGAATTAATATGACAAATAATGAATGGCTTTGCTGTTCTAAAGAAGACAATTTTTATTGATAAATCAATTGTATTCCTTTATATAACTATGATCCCCTGTAATGGCAACTCTATTCTCCTGGGGGGGGGGGGGGGGCATGATTAAA
The DNA here is from genome assembly GCF_033153115.1 of Saccostrea echinata. Classification (NCBI taxonomy): domain Eukaryota; kingdom Metazoa; phylum Mollusca; class Bivalvia; order Ostreida; family Ostreidae; genus Saccostrea; species Saccostrea echinata. Next base: position 2,034,878 of record NW_026889757.1, on the reverse strand, counting down.
ACAAAATTTGAATCTACATTACCCGAGGATGCTTCCATTTAAATATGACTAATTATGGCTTTGCTGTTCTTGAGAAGAAGATTTTTAAAGATTTTTTCCTATGTATTCCTATGTAAAACTTTGATAGCCCATTGTGGCTCCACCCTACTTCAGGGGGTCATGATTTGAACAAACTTGAATCTACACTACCTGACGATGCTTCCATATAAATATGACCAATCATGACTTAACTGTTCTTCAATAGAAGATTTTTGAAGATTTGTCCTATGTATTCCCATGTAAAACTTTGATCGCCATTGTGGCTCCACCCTACCCCTGGGGGTCATGATTTGAATAAATTTGAATCTTCACTAGATGAGGATGCTTCTACATATAAATGACCAATCATGGCTTTGCTCTTCTTGAGAAGAAGATTTTTGAAGATTTGTCCTATGTATTCCTATGTAAAACTTTGATCGTCCATTGTGGCCCCACCCTACCCCCGGGGATCATGATTGGAACAAACTTGAACCTATACTACTTGAGGATGCTTCCTTATAAATATGATCAATCATGGCTTTGTTGTTCTTGAGAAGAAGAGTTTTAAAGATTTTTCCTATATATTCCTATGTAAAACTTTGATCGCCCCTTGTGGCCCCACCCTACCCACGGGGGTCATGATTTGAACAAATTTGAATCTACACTACCTAAAGATGCTTCCATATAAGTTTCATATTTTCAAGCACGTGGTTCTTGAGAAGATTTTTAAATGATGCCATTAATTTTTCACGAATTCATAATTATCTCCCCTTGGAAGAAGGCGTGGCCCTTCATTTAAACAAACTTGAATCCCCTTTACCCAAGGATACTTTGTGGCAAGTTTGGTTGAAATTGCCCCAGTGATTCTTGAGAAGATGAAAATGTGAAAAGTTTACGACAACGACGACAGACAACGGACAAATTTCGATAAGAAAATCTCACTTGAGCCTTCGGCTCAGGTGAGCTAAAAAGAGACCCCAAACCCGGTCTTTGTGCAGTCTGTAATACATCCAAATATGAAACAGATGTGGCAGTTCATGGGAATGTAAATTCGTTGGAACATTGTCTAATCGTCTATAATCAGTAAAACATCCAATATGAAACTCTAATCGTCTATAATCAGTAAAACATCCAATATGAAACAGACGTGGCAGTCTGTCTTTAATTTCGAATTCACTGGGATATATCGAGTCGACATATGAATGGAAGTAACTATTGTTAATTGATAAAATGTAGTCGATGAATTTAAATGTCGAGTTGAAGGCCACAAGTGTTTTCTCATATAAAAGATTTTGAATAAAGCATACTTCAAAGGAATATAAAAACAGGTCGGCTAATAATGGAACATAATCAGGTCCATTGGAATCCAAAGACTACATAGATGTTGTTAATGAGGAGCTCCAGCATCCTTTAATGTCAACTTTGGAGTACTTGTGTGATATTTAACTTTCAATTTTGTTGATGACAAATCACAAGATCTGGTAACATTGCCCACTTCCATTTTCATTAAAGCAGTTTTCTATGATATCAGAAAGTTTAATTTTTGTTTAAATTTATCGTTGGGAATACATGTAGTTGTATTAAGTATAGAGGAGTCAGACGTTTTGATGTTGACTTTTTGAAAAAAAAAATGTGATTTTAAATTTTTTAAAGTTCTTTGGAGTTTTTGAAAATCAGCATTTTATTTACACCACTTCTTGAATACTGAGTATGCTGTACACAGTATATCAGTCTTTTATTTCTTCTTTAAAGTAGTTACTTTTTCGTGAAGAGTAAAGGTAGATGCTTAGTAGAGCATTTACTGGATCCGGCAATGTAAAAGATATTTAGGTCTTTCGTTAGTTATCTGACTGAATTACTGTTATGATATCCCCTTATATGTTTGTTTTTGATATTTGATTTTCAAATCATGAATTAAAGAACTGTATAAAGAACTTTAGATTATAAAAAAAAATCTGGAAATAAGAAATTGCAATAAATACTGAAACAACTACAATTATTATTGCATTGAAAATCTGACTGAACCATTCAGAGTTCTTGTTCCGAATTTCCGTTCTCAATTTTCGTCCTTCAAACGAGAGGCCCGAGACCAGAAAGCATCGTCTGAATCCTCATGGCCCTGTTGTTGATTTCCCGAAAAATTTTTATGGTGCCAACCCTCTTAAAAAGGGGCATTTTTGCTTTGCACCTGACGGTAGTAGCTATTTCGGTGAGTTTGTAGACCAAGTGTTGTCCGCTCAATATCTTGAGAAGTCAACTATGGAAAGCAGATAAACCCTTATTGATTTTAAGATCAAGAATCAAACTATCCTATTTTAGAACCCTTTGTTCGACAGACATCACACTGTGGAATTGACAGATTCCAAACACTATTGACATTTTTGTAAATTTCTCTTTGACCATTTTAATATGTGGAATAAAAAAATAGTTTATTGAAGATGACACCTAAAAATGTTATTTCTTTGACTACTTTTTACTGGATCTCCATCCAATTTCAAATGTGGATCATAGTCGACTTTCTATTAAGAACAGAAATGCATGCATGCAGTTTTGCTTTCTAAAAATTTCAAACCATTACTATCACAATTTTTATTTGAGGTCACATGGTCAAAGGTTAAATTTAACATTATACAATTAATTACCCCTTATGCGGTCAACATGGTAAAATAAGGACCCGAGACCTGGCCCACGAGGTGACCTGACCTGACCGAGGCCGCGTAGCGGCCTCGGTCAGGTCAGGTCACCTCGTGGGCCAGGTCGAGGGTCCTTATTTTACCATGTTGAACTCATAAGGGGTTATCAATTGTTTTATTATACCGATATAAGTTAAGGCAATTTTTGTAAGCTTAATTACTAAAATAATCAATTACATGTATAAGACCTACGAACTGTTATCAGTGTTCCATCGGGATCGGGATTCGCTAGTGAAGTTGTTTACTTTTCGGCTGCTAGTCTTGTAAGTTTTTGCACCGCCGATTTATTAAAACACTCTGTGATTGTCAGTAACATTGCATTTTTATAAATTCACAGATACCATTCCCGACTACAATGACAATCTGGTGCAGACTTTTACTGTACAAGAGAGCCGAGTCTGCGTTCGTTGAATTTGACATTGTATTGTAACGAAAGTTAATTTCAATGAAAACGATAAATGTTATGACGCATCTAAGGGTCAATCGTGTTCCGTATCCTAAAATACTATACATATTTTTATAACGGCAATTTTTGTAATGTACAATCATTACTGTATGCATATTTTTTTTTAATTTGAATGGAATTTGGATTAACAGGTCATTTTTAGCGGTCATTAATTTTATTGACCGGTCATTATACCCCACGTGCAATGATTCCTAGGTCATTATTGCTGTAAACGGTACTTTTTGGAGTCATTATTGAGTTTAAAAGCCTTCTAACAAGCCAATCAAATTTGAGTATTCTTAATAGAGGTACATGTATAATAAAGGAAGATATTGACCGCGCGATGTTGTAGAACCGTTTGCTTGACGGACATGAAACTTGTACACTGTTTTCCACTGAGGATTAGATGACATCTACTGATTGGAGGTCACAAGCTCGAATGTCAAACTGGATATAAATATACACTGACTGTTAAATACATTGAAAATTATTTGTTTGACAGACTTCTATTGATTTTGAGGTCATAAGAACTGAAGGTCAATGGTCAAACTGGAAATCGGAAGATATTGACCGTTCAATATCTTGAGAACCCTTTAATTTGCTTGAGGGACATCAATAGGGTCCATATCTGTAGAACCCTTTGATTTAAGGTAATATGGGATACCTCCACGTTATGACGTATTTCCGTTTGAAGTATTGTTTTGATTTGCATGAGTGTTATTATCTATACTTATAAATTAATAAATTTTGCAAATAAACTCCGAAACGGATGCACCAGAGTTTTTACTTACTCCTCTAAGAATACACTAGGTACAATATGATGTCCGTAAACTATATTTATATTTCACTCGCATTGTAAGTATCGTACATTAAATTAAAAGTCTACTTTTATTTTCTATAAACAGCCATGAAATAGCAAAAACGTGAGTACGGTGGCGTTTCCGGTTGGCGGATCTAAGTTTCTGGCAATTTTCAATGAAACTGACAACAAGCAATCGATTATTTATTTCATAAAACGCCATCACTGAATTATTCAATCAATACTTGATTTAAATGCCATAAAAGAAATAAGTTGTGGTAACCGATTAAAATGGGAAATGTGCGAATTATTTGTGGTGACCGATCTTAATATTGACGGAAGCTTCTAGAGCATCATATAGCATCGAGCCCGATGCTAAAAAGAAAAACGAGCTAGACGATTATAACTACAGGAACATAAAAAAAGCTTATGTGTGAATGGTCAAAGAAATAATGGTAAATCATTGATAACACTATAAGTTGTGAATATATTTATATATCGAAAGACTATTACATATATGTAGTAGGTTTTCCAAATAAATTTATCGGTAAAATGTGTATATATTCCTCACTGAGAGCAGCAACGAACCCGAAGTACAATTTTGACTTCGTAATAAAATTGCTTACATGAAAAGAAAAAATTAATGAATAACATATTGCTCAAATACAATTAAAGTTGTAAAATTTGTGCTATAATCGATACATTTCAGTTTTTTTTTCTGAATAGAGTCTTTTGTATCAAATACTCGGCCTATTTATAGGGCGTTAAAAGCTAATTTTTACACATGTACTTCCGTCTTCGTTTATATATATGTATGTACCTTATTGATATGTAAAAAAGGTAAAGTACATTTTTTACATATCAATAAGGTTCATATATATTTATAAACCAAGACCCAAGTACCTGTGAATTTTTTAACCCCCCCCCCAAAAAAAACCCCCCAATTTATCAGTAAAATGTGCATATTCGCTGCTTTTATCCTTGACGGAAATGAAATAAGAGCATGTGAAGTACAATATCCATAACACAGTGTAACAGGTTTCACAATAAACATCAATTAATGAAATTGTTATTTTTTCAAGTTTTTACAAAAGGGGGGGGGGGGGGGGGTGGAGAGGCACATGCGGGATTTTGAACAAAGTATTTCTTCCTGCTATAAGCCTGTACTACAATATATTTTCTGTCCGTAGTGGTATAAATTCAATTGCCCGCGCTTGCGCGGGATTTCATCTAGTCCTGTCAAAATTTGAGGATACACCGTTTAAAAGAATACTCTGAAGCTAATTCAATGCAATTCAAGTTCTCACAAGTTGGCATTTTAAGTAAAAATAGATATAAAAATCGCAAGTATTATATAAATTTACCTATAATTGTACAACGCACATTAAAAAAGCAAACCCCTGTAGAAGATAGTTTAAATATTGCTGTTTTTGAACACTTTTACGCAAAAGCTGTACTTCAATTGTTTGAGTAACTGTACAGCACCTTGTGTGCGGTGAGGCATGGATAAGTGCAATTACTTCATTCATTCATTCATTCATCTTTTATTTCCTCCATTACAGAGATTAGAATTATACATACAACGAATAAATTACAATGAACAAAAAAAGTTATAAAGTGGAGATATATATGTACATATATGTAGTGAAAAGGAATGAATTACATGAAAGGTTGAAATTATTTACATATATTTTGAATATAAGATTTTAAATAAAATGGTGGGAGCTGTGAAATTGAGCTACCCAAGGAGTCTGTTATAGACTGCGCAAGAGGTCACTATATGTTTTGAGTTCAGTTTAGTCAGCTAGTTGTTGTATATACAAGTGTAGTCCCAAAACGTTTAGAAGAATGCAATTGCTCGGAACAAGACACGTCCTGGAAAGCGATTGTCCATGCATTGTTTTCAAAACAGTTCCAAGCTGAAAACTACCACTGCAACAAAGTTCAATTTTTTTATGTTTGGGAAAAAATGCTCATAATTTCTGAAATAGCATTCAGGTTATTTCAACCCTAGAAAAAATACAGAAGGAAAACTCTTCTGCTCGGATCTTTTAATTAAAAAAAATTTAAATGCATTTTATATTTTCCATTTATATATATAGTTTCAATTTGTTTATTTCACTTCGGTTACATATTAAGATGCATTCTAATCGTAGACTTTCATGGAATGCTATCCGTCTGTTTTCAAGAAATAAAGTTTTGAATTCCCAGTTTTTTTACGCTTATTTTTTGTTGAAAATTTTAAAAATACCAAGACATATTTTATGTCATTTTTGTTTTTATATACACTTTATATTAGTAAACTCCTGCATATAATATTAAGAATTTGAAAAAAGAATTAAGAAAAAAAAAATCATTTTTGTATTTCTCATTAAAATAATTTAAAAAATCATTAAAATTACAATTTAATAGCGATTCTCTGTAACCACTTAAACTTCTTTGCCACGCATGGTCACCGATTTTGATGAAACTTTGCCCATTATTACAACTTGACACCAGAAACATATATCAAATAAAATTCCTTTGCTATGTGTCTTGGTTGCCATGCTAACAGCCAAAAAAGTTGGAAAAATTGAGATTTTCAGCTACTTTGAATCTTTATTAAGCCTTAATAAAGACTAAGAAAAACAGACAAACCATTATCACAAAAACATGACACCTAATTGTTCCCTCTTATGCTATAAAGAAACTATTTAGAATTTATCTCTAAGTATGTGCTAACCATGGGTACATTTGGAATACATTTTAGATGCTGAAAATGCTGAAAAAAGCTCAATATTCACTAGTTATAGGTGTTACATGATCAAACTCAATCAAAAACCTAAGAAAAACAATAAAAATATTTGACCTTAAGTAATTAGGTATTGGCAATATTATTCTAAAAATAACTTTCATGGTTGTCATGGTAACACAGTGTAACCATGCAAAATCTATTTCTAAGATTGGGTTAATGATGCAACTATCTTGAGGAAAAACAACAAAATTCATGACTGGCACAAATACATCCTTAGGACGTTACAACACCGACAACTTAAGAAATATTGGGATTAATTGGTACTTTGCAGTGTAAGCATGGAAACAACGTACCAGATGTTGAATGTGATATTGTTTGCTGCCTTAGGAATTTACTTTCCTTTTAATCAAGAAACATATTTGACTCATCTTGAATAGTACTTGTCAGGTAGAATTAAAGTTGAATATCATATAATGATATAGTGTGTTGAAAAATATCACACTGTTGCTATGATTACCAAGAAGGCAAAATGTTCAATTTTGTTAATTTTATATCAATATTAAACCCTATGTGCCAGCTTTTTGCATCCAGTTAGAGATTGGGTTTTAGTCAAAATTGAAAGTCAGGTTAGTTGTTCATATATATCAATCATAAAAGTTTTGGGAATCTACATACAAGGGTACGTATCCAAGGATTCAGAATTTTATGCATATTTTTTCGTCTAATTTCCATAGCAACGCTCTATTTAAAGAATTGAATTTGAATTTTTTGAAATGTGAAAATTAGGGTCATACCAAAGCCTTTAAAAATTGATCATCAGTTATATAGAAATATGCTTTTTAAAGGGATATGATAACGTTAAAACACTAAGAGAGTAAATTTAAAATCTCTTCGTGGTATTAAAACCATGGCAACCATTGCCAACCTATAAGAAATATCATATTTCGGCCATGGTATATGTTACAAGGATCTTTTGTCTATTATTTGCTTGCGTTTCAACGTATAATTGTTTTTATTCTTAAGTGTATGACTTTATAAAATCAAATGAACAAAATTATTACTTTTGAATGCATTGTTTCCATAGTAACGTATGTAATAGTTGATTTACCAAACATGTTTATCATGCATTTAAGACATCGGGCCTTCAACTTTCAGAAACAGTCATTGCAACTTGTTTGCTTTGCTGCAAACGTTAACTGTGGGACTCTGAACATGTTGAAAAATGCCATTTTTCAAACTTTAGGACATGTTGCTATGGTAACCTTGACACGTACCAACTAATTATTGCCTGATTTGAGTTTACGGTATCAAAGACTTTTATCATAGAGAGTTTGGAGAAATTCTGAGACTATGCGTGCCACAGCTCCTATATAAAAGTTCAAGTCATTACAGAGAATGGCTCTTAACATGTTGAAAGGTGGCGGTTTTTCAAATCCTCCTAATTTGGTTAAATAAATATGTAGGAGAAGTTTCGTTTGGTGTCCCATACCACCTTAAATTTAAATACATCAAACTTGGAACATTATTCGCCGTTCCTCTTAAGGATTAAATGACCCAAAATGATTTTAAGTCACAAATCAAAGATCAAACTGGACATGGTAATATAATGACCGCTCAATATCATGATAACCCTTTGCTTCACAAACATCAAAATTGGTACACTGGTTCCCTAAAACAGTAAATTACTCCTAATGATATTGATGTGCGATAGAGATCAAATATAGTATTATGTTTGCCGCTTACTAGTAAATGATCAATTATTTTCACTATTATGTTTATTGTTTGTTATTTAACTTCCCTCTCGAGAAGAGAATTTTTCACTAATATGGAGACGCCACCACTTGCCGGTAGTGAGCTGCAAATTTTGACCTATGCTCGGCACTTAGGGCTATTGAGCAGTGAGGGATCTTTTTCGTGCCAGCACCTACTGCGACTCGGGACCTTTAAACGGTCTCATCCGAATGATCGGTCTCCACGTCCCACAGTGGGATTCGAACCCGCGACGTAAGGATCAACTCCTTACTCTGCGACTCTAGAGCAGACGCTCTAACCACTGCGCCACGCGGGCGACTTTCACTATTATGAAAGAATTCTAAATTTAAAGTTGTTCCTTATGATATTGCAATATTTGTTCCTTGTTTAACGACTTTTTCTCTTTTTCATTCATATGAAAAATGTTACACTATATTCCGGTCAATCAAAGAACTAAGGGGTCATAGAATTTGAATCCATACAACATAAGGTGTTTCAAATATCAATTTGACTAACATGGCCTTGCTCCTCCGGAGAAGATTTATTGTCTTTTCTTCAGAAAAAAAACTTTTTCGAGAATATACATGTGAAACTTTGATCCCTCTTTGGGGCCTCACCATATAACCCCTCGCCCCTTATTAATGGCTTAATATTGCAGCCAGGAGAGAGAGGGATGGGTATGTTTAGCACTTCTCAAAACAATGCATTGTTCGGATTGTTAATATAAAATTCAAGAGGCATTGACTCATCTCTGGAATTAAATTTTAAAGGAGATATAAACTCTATTGAATATCTCCTACCGAAGAATAGCTGAAATATTGCCGACTCGACGTAAATCAATAAACAATCAATTCTTTGAAAACAAGATTTAGTTAAAATACATGTAACTATGTACATTTAATTTTGAGTTTTTGTATAAACTGTATGATGTTTAACGTTTTCCATGAATTTTTTTTAGAGACAGATGAACGGCTTCCAATTTAGATCTACACTCGGCACTTGATAAATCGAACCTGGCCCTCCCGATCACGAAGCGAACGCCATACCCCTAGGCTACCGTGAGCGGTACTTTTGAGATAAAGAAACATCATACATCACACGCTGGGTTGTATACACCTTGACCCAAGGTAATATGGTCAAGTTCAACAGCTGTTCAAGGTAACGTTAAGAAAATTGCATAATTTTTGTCCTAGCCATATCTTGTTATGGGATGAAAACATTGGAAAGTTAATATCCGATTACTTATAAGCTGAGATTGTGTTGCGACTTTGATGCAATAGTTCAAGGTCACTGATGAAAAAAAAAATCATTATACCCCTTCAACGAAATCTATTTTTGAAGATGGTACAGAGGAATCACCCTGTCTGTTTGTACTCGCTGTCGAGTACGGGGCACATTTTCAGTTGTAAATAAGAGACTTTCGAAACTTGAACTGGACACAGATTGTCTATGCTCTGAGAGTGTGTTTTAACTTGGACCCAGTTTTTCCTTGAGTTCAAGGTCACTGGCATAAAAGTGCAAAATTTGTGTCCAGTTCATAACCAATTCATACCTAGTTTAAAGGTATGTCACACGTAAAATAAGTTATATCAAGGATTTTTTGAGAAGTATATTTTTGATAGGTACTCGTATAGCATGACACAAAATCAAAAAGAAAATCGGGGGTCAGTGTGCACCCTATAGCTATTGAGATACGGTAAAATGAAGTTGACCATTTTGCACATAACTTGTAACTCTTAGGTTAATCACTTTCAACTTTATCATATATCCCCAGATGTAATCAAGGCAATAAAGATAATCTTATTTTACTTAAAATAACTTGAATAAAATTTATCATTTGACAATTCATGCAAATTAATGCCCATAAATTATTGTGTGACCTTTTGCACTTAAAAAAGTATATTTTGTGTATTAAACATCTATATAAGCAATAAAATATTTTCTTGTATCAAACTTTTTATGTTGATTGGTTGGAAGTACCGTGTAATTTAAAAATATGAAAGAAAAGGATGGGGTCAGTGATAGGGCTGTATCAATATATGGGTATTCAAGAATATATCGTATCGAAAAAGACTTCCAATATGTATCGGACAAGTAGGTTTTCATATAATTGCGTGAAAAAGTTGGAAATTTCAATCACCAGAGTTTGTATATATTTAACTGTTTTGAATTAAAATTGATCAATAATGATATAATCATTAAGGAGGTAGCATATCTTAGATAATTATACAAAATACACAGACACCTTATTTAACATGTTGATTTTACAGTCGTTAAACGTCTGAATATGAAGTGTAATTTGTAATTACAGTGAGACAAGAACTTTAAATGAGTTGTAAAACAATTACTAGTTTTTTTTAAATTTATGCATTAAATGATTTTAAAGACCTTTTTGATAGATTGTTAAAGAATCCAATATATCGCATTATAAAATATCGTATTGTATCGTATCGAATTTTTTTGCTCAATACACAGCCCTAGTCAGTGATGTAAATTTTGAGATATTGGTCAAAATATGCGATTTTCAGGCGAATAATAGTGTAAATTTTATCTTATATAATAACTCTTTCACTATAATTATGATCTTCTTTTCTTGGCCAAGACTGTTGAGCGAATATATAAAATTTATTTTAGAAATATTAATTGAAATACATATTTAATATTCCTAGCATTTAATAACGGAAAAAATGCTCTAAGTAAAAATATAAAAGGCTAACATTCCTAGATATTAAATATCACAAATGTGTAGATTTGAAGAATTTTCTTCTAAATATCCTTCCACCACGAAAAATAGTCCCACATAAATCTTGTTTCTTTATGATCTTGTGTCCAGTGTTTAAAGTGAATGTTGTAAAACTTGCCCTTGAGAAATATATAAAGCTAAGAGATAGCACGAAGATTGCTTGCGACCATAGCAATTACATATTTTTAAACTTTTCACAAGTATATCGTATGTCCTGAGTTGAGTCATGGCCTAGAACACTGGTCATTTGGGCAAGTTTAAGATCATCTTATTATAAAAAATGTCATTGGGCACTTTAGAGAAAATTGCAGCAGGTATATAATTTTGTGAACTCGCTTGTCATACCCCCTTCAGTTAGATATAGTCACTTTCAGAGCACTTCAGTCCTGTGGTTATCAAACACATCTTGCTGTTTTTAAATACAAAGGACAATGAGGTGGTAAGATCAGAATTTGTGACGGGGACAAAAACAGTCAATGTGACAGCAATTCTGTGAACAGTACTGGTATTTCTCACATAAATTATATAAATTAATCTTTCTATCCTGAAAACTATAGGTGTGACATCCAAATAATATCAATGAATCCCATGAATATATTTTGCATAAAAATGACTAGCAAGTTCAGCAGCTGGTAATTTCCCCATAAATGAATGATCAAAAACCAAAGTCCAAGTACCATGCATACCTCTTACATTTGTTTAATTGATATGCAAAAACAAAGCCTTTTATCTTGAAAACTGTAGGAAGACTTGTAGGAAGAGTTATCCAGGCATGCCTAAATAATGCACCCTGTAAGCAATATTTTGCATGAATATGACTAAGTTCAACATCTGGTATTTTTCTCATATATTTAATATCAAAGTCCAATTACCCCCTCACGTTTTTGACAAATGCACAACTGATCTGAAATGTAAAACATCCTATCTTAAAACTCTAGGACGATTTATCTGGACAAATGATGTACCTTATATGCAAAACTTTTGCATAAAAACGACTAAGTTCAAATTAACAGCTGAATTTTTTAAATAACTTACCCAAATTGAAAACCCAAGTACCATGCTCATCTTTTATTGATCGTACTATTTATCTGCAAAAATAAAGAAGATCCTATCTTGAAAACTGTAGTGTAACATTGTATACCGACAAAAGATGTACCCTATACAGAATATTCTGCAATAAATGACTTAACTCAACGGCTGGTATTTTTCTCATATATAATCAAAACCCAAGTAATATGCATATCTCTGATATATGTACAGTTGATCTGCAAAATAAAAAAGTTCCTAACTTAAAACCAGTAGGAGGAGACAAATGATCTACCATTTTGGCAACCCCCGGCCCCTCAATTTTTATAACCTGAATTTTCCTATGAAATATCCTGTTAAAAATGAGTTCCATTACAAAAATGTGCACACACAAAGTGAATAGATAGAAAAGACTATTCAAATATTTCAAAAAGGTTCCTTTTCATTATTAAATTTTACCGGCTTTGAAACCGCCAAAAACTTTGATTTAAATAAAACAAACCACCGTCAAAATTCATTAAAATTTATACACATTAACTTCAAAGGAAACACAAAGGGAACGCTTATAGTCGCTGTTTGAGTCGTGATGCAATAGTGCAAGTACATCAAACATTTGTATAATAGTCAATGTTTAATATTAATGCTGCATCTGCAAAGAAACCTAGGTAAAAACAAAATCCTACAAATACATAAAAGAAAACGGACAATGTATATCATTAGTTATCGAGGAAAAATAAAATATTTTCAAAAAAAATGACAAGGAAATAGAAGCTGTTGTACTCCTTTCTATTGGCTGTCCTCAAGGTGATTTTTAAGATTCATTGACTCTCTGACAAGAGATAATACTCACAGGGATTAATGACTATCATTCCCGTAAAGATTGTCAAGTCAAAAGGCGATTTCAGTTCAAATGGTATGCTGGAATCTTTCACATTTCAGTTATGATGTTTTTACTTTGGAGAATCATCAATAACCTGAATTTTTTTTATACGTGAACAGAGGGTTAATGAACCTTAATTATGGGACTAGGACAATTACTGGTAGGGACTCTTCCTTCACCAATAATAAATTTTTCGTCACAGACGCCATCTTTATTTATTTATTTCATTTGTATAATTGATGACACACAGTAAAATATCTTTTTGACAGATTATCATTGATAAATGGGTGCTCAAGACTCTTTATAGCTGCTGCAGAAAGGGTTTTGTGAACATGTCTCTTGCGACACATACTGCATTAAAATGCCTTTATACACTAGACGGAGATTAAGGGATATCCATCGTGGATATTTCCTCATAGTATCAAACACACATGTACTAAATGTGGCGGTCAGACGGGTTCGATCGCCGGTGGCCAGATAGCTCAGTTGGTAGAGCACCTGACTGGAGATTGAGGGGGCCCGGGTTCGAATCCCGGTCTGGTCCGCTGCATTTTTCTCCTCTCCCGTTACATTTGGTGCCGTTCCATGCCCTGGAAGTGACAGGTGAGAGGCCTGCCAGGGAAGAGCCTGGGTTGGAGTCTTTGGGGGGCCAAAGACCTTTAAGGAGGGAGGAATGTGGCGGTCAGACGGGTTCGATCGCCGGTGGCCAGATAGCTCAGTTGGTAGAGCACCTGACTGGAGATTGAGGGGGCCCGGGTTCGAATCCCGGTCTGGTCCGCTGCATTTTTCTCCTCTCCCGTTACATAAATAAACAACACAGAGAGAGTTGTACAATAAAACATAAATCCTCCAAGCAATTCGAATGGGAGGGGAGAATTCGGACATTGACGTAGAAGGAGAATCATGTATGTATAAGATGAAGATAACATTGATTAATCTCATATTTCCAGTTAACAAATGGAATCGTGAACAGGTACTGCAACAATATAGCCCTGGAAAGGGGGGGGGGAGGGGCTACAACTTCATAGGATCTCCGTAATGGTGCAAGTGCGGGAGTGATTCACTCCACACAGATTTTATCTGAAATAATAAGAAAGTAACTATTTTATTAAAATTTCTTACTTAACTCAATATAGTTAAGATGCATGACATAAATTGATCTAATATTTAAGGAAATCAATAGTCAATACACATGTTATTTTTAAAGCATGCATGTGAACATCACACCTTGAATTTTTCTGCCACGATTACTGGGGATTCCAGAGCACAAGAGCGGATCTTGTAAATGAAAGCATGTATATAGGAATACCTTATTTAAGGAGGGATTCTTCTCATATTTCTTGTATTTAAAAATTAATGCAATTTTCATAGATTCAAGAAGACATTGTCATTAAGTGAGGGTATCAACTAGATTAAATTTGACCGTTTTATTTTAAAAGCAACTTCAGGTCAAGGTCATTATCTTTTTCCTTGACCTTAAGAATAAAAAAATACTGTTGCCGATCATGTGATGCCTCTTCTATTTCAAAAGATTAAATCTTTTTCTTTTTGCATAAAAAAGATATTACATGTACCATATATGGTTTATCAGATGATACTACCAAATTGACATAGATAATTTAACTAAAATGGATATCGGCTAATCCGAATTTCCTCCATTTTTCTTAAGATTTTTAGGATATATTAGTTATTTTTATATGCTTCGTATATTTATTTTTTTCTTATTTTCATATATGGTAAGGTAGTCATGTAAAGATACAAATTGATACAAAAAACAAAAAGGTTTGACCGTTTACTGAGAGAGGGAAAAAACTTTTCACGGATTTTTGGCTCAAATCTGTACTTAGATGGGAAACTTTTAAAAGTTAACAAAATTGTACTTTGGAAAATCATATTTATTTGATATATTTTAAAACTTCAGTCCATTATTATTAATTTTACTTACATTTGAAATTTTCTGTTAGTCTTTGTTGTTTAATTTTTTTTTTACTAAATTCATTGTTCTATAGTAATTTTGAGAAGCAGAAAAGGATATATTTTCATACGCCGCCGTTCCGCCAAAATATAGTCCCTGCTAGATTTCAAACTCAGTTTACCATTTCTATTTAAAGTTGTATAATTATGATGAGGACAGAAAAATGTGATCTTCTAAATCTCTTACATCTAAATATATAAGACATATAAGCAAATATACTTTGGATATTCATCTAGTCAGAAACCAGAAAAGAATCCCTCCTTAAGCATGGATATCGCTGTATATAGATAAAATTCCACATCGAATGCTTTTATTTACAGATGTTTGAGTGATGCCCTACAGAAAAATCATTTATATGCATCGATATTTACTTCATCAAACTATCCTAAATTTTAAGCATGAGTCGGTGCATCACGCTAGACCTGTCATGGCAGCTGAGGAGACGACAGGAAAACATGCAGTTGTATTTTCCATAATTGTGTTAGCGTATTAAGTGAAAGGCTGACGATAATGAATTAAAAACCATATAATTTTAGGGAAGTTAAATCAAAGTAATAAGAGGTTTATTTTTGTCTGAAGACACCTTTATTAATTAAAAAATCCGAAGATCCGATGGAATCGTAGTCCCCTCTTGAAAACATCAGGTTAAAAATATCGCACAGGGCTACATTATTGCAGCTAGATAATAGGGCAAAAACATGGACCCCTGGAAACACCAGAAGTGGGATCAAATACAGGCATGTATCTGAAGAACCTCCAATTAGGAAAGTGACTTCCACCCACCTCCCCCACGAGGTAGGTTTTTCAGATTTAAATTTTTTTTTACAAAAACAAAATTCCAAATATGATATTAGAGTGTTTGAAGTGGTGTGGAACCCCTTTCCTTCGAACAAAAAAAAAAAACTGAATCTGCTCATGCCTCCATGTCAAATCAATCAAAGACTCACACTTGTTCAACAAATTTGCTTTTGTAACAAGTGGTTGATATCTTCTCTGAATCCATATTAAATGCGATATGCATTGTTTAAGCTATGGATTGTTACATGTACGACTATTATACACATGGAAAGCAACTATCATTTTAAGAGTCTTGATGATGGTTTAAAAAAAATAGCTCGTGTTTCTTGGTATTAAGAGGTAATTGTTCCACTCAAGGTTTAGACAAGCTTTCAACTTGTAAGCATTTTAATTTAATCTTAAAAGGAAAAGGAGGAAAATAAAAATGAAAGTTTTACCAACTGCCATTATATGCCATTATACACATTTTTACTTATTTAAAGTTTGTACAAACAATCTGATGCATTTTTATATCCCCGCATGAAAAGTGGGCGATGTATAGTGATGGAAGTGTCTGTATGTACGTCTGTCCACTGTCCGTTACGCTTTCGGGTACCAATCTCTTATCCGCAACTCCTCTTATACAACTGAATGAAATTTTATGAGACTTTCACAGAATCTTTTTACAGTGCTATTGTACACATCCTATTTTACTTTTTTATCAGACATATATTTGGGTTTCCAATAGCAAAACATAGACACAGCCATTCCCCACTTTCATAATGAGCCATACCCTTCTATTATCCGCAACTCCTATACCACTGAATAAAATTTATTGATACTTTCACAGAATCTTTGTTATACATAGTGCCATTGTGCACTTCCTATTTTACTTTTTGATCAGGCACATATATTTGGGTTTCCAATAGCAAAACATTGATATTGCCATTCTTTCTATAATATTGAAGGTTATCAAATCTCTTAACCGAAACTCAACCTATACCACTGAATAAAATTTAATGATACTTTCACAGAATCTTTATTACCTGGTGCCATTGTGCACCTCCTATTGTACTTTTGATCAGACATTTTTTTCGGGTCTCCAACAGCAAAACATGGACGTGCCATTATCATCATGTGAGAGGCGAGGGGGGGGGGGGGGCACCACCTCTAGTTATTGCTTAGATAAATAATGCAATATATTTTCACAGTTGCCAGAGCTTGTGCACGGTGCAATCGGCAATACTATATGTTAATGTACATTCGGAAATAAACAATTTCAGCATCTTAGTGTATTATTTATGTAAGACCATTGCAATGTCTTGAAATATCTAATATTTTACGTTGAGTCTTTTATTTTTTCAAACTTCGGGAAACTGTCTCGATAACATATAGATACTAGTATCTTTTCCCTCCTTAATTTCTAGTCTACAATAACAAAAATGTTTCTTGCTACTAAATCTGCATTCTGAGTATCAAGTAATCAGTGTCTGTCATTCCACCTTTTTTTACTCTAATTATACATGCATTAAATGAAACAGAGGCGCTTTCGTGATCGATGGATACACTGTAGCTGTGAAAGACTATGCCTCTTAAAAACCTCCAACCACCTTTAAGTAATTTTCTTCATTTGGAGCTTCAAAGAGAAAAAGAAGAGTTAGGGAATAGTCATTAAAAAGGATAAGATTTAAGATGTCTTGATAAAAACTCGAGATAATTGTATGATTTCAATAAGATGAGAAGGAGAGAGACTGATGGGTATCGTCAGGCGACCAGTTGATAGAAACTACATGTCTCTCTTTACTGACTTGAATACAGACATACTTTAAGGCTATTCATTCATGATAATTCTGATGTTGACGTTCCTTACACGTAAATCGATGCATCTTAAGTACATGGACACACACATTTGACGCAATACGATGCATTTATTTTTCTGTTGTATTAATCCTTTCACATTCGTACCAGTCAAATTTGACTGGTATAAAGCTACCCTTTTTATACCCCCTTTACCCTTGTGTGTCTGTCTGTCTGAGTGTCTGTCCGTAACAAATTTTGGTCGCAGTTTTCTCAGCAATTACTCATTGCTAATGCTTGAAATTTTAGCACACTCTTTGTTTAGGCATGCTATAAGGTAGGATTCATTTTTGTGAGAATCCGATGTCAACTTCCTGTTTATCCGTGCGTCTGTCCGTACCATACATAACAAATTTTGGTCGCAGTTTTCTCAACAACTATTCATCTTAGATGCTTGAAATTTTAGCACATTTTTTGTTTAGGCATGCCATATGATGGGATTCATTTTTGTGAGAATCCAATGTCAACTTCCTGTTTATCCGTGCGTCTGTCGGTACCATACATAACAAATTTTGGACACATTTTTTTCAGCAACTACTCATCGCAGATGCTTGAATGTTTAGCACACTCTTTGTTTAGGCATGCCATATGGTGGGATTTATTTTTGTGAGAATCCGATGTCAACTTCCTGTTTATCCATGTGTCTGTCCGTACCATACATTACAAATTTTGGTTGCAGATTTCTCAGCAACTACTTATTGCGAAAGCTTGAAAGTTTAGCACACTCATTGTTTAGGCATGTCATATGGTGGGATTCATTTTTGTATGAATCTGATGTCAATTTCTTGTTTATCCCAGTGTCTGTCCAAAAATGAACTTGTATATTTACATCAGAGCGGGGGTATTATTAGTGAGCGTTGACTCACAGACTTCTTGTTTTCTAATAATTTCATTCATAATTACCGGATTTCAATGAATCAGGTATTATTTTCATCGTGAAACTGTAAAATTTAATTATATACATAACAATTATGAATTGTAATTATTTAATGCCTGAATTAAGGGTAAACTGTTACGAAACTGTGAAAAAAAACTCCGAAATAATGGGGTTTTTTTTTTCTACAACTTTCCTCGTTTTTGAAAAAAAGAAGTAATGATTCGAAATAAATTTTTATTATACCTATAAGTCAAGACACTTTTAAGAAATCATTCATATATTTTTTCCACAGGCACGAGTAAAATATAAATTGTCAGAATAGAATCATTAATGTCAGAATTAAGTTTTATATTTGTTTTAATATCAATATATAGTTTAAGACAATTTGTAAACTAAAAATGGGCTTTAATTTAGCGTCCAAGAAAGATAAATTTTATGTGGGCACTCGGGCTATGGACTATAATCGTATGTTTAAATGTTGGTCACATTTTATCATTTGGTTTCCTATCACAGTTCATAACACTTAGTTTGAGTGTTTATAATACTGGTCTTAAAAATCGGTTGTGAAATGTATTATGTGTTGTGAAATGTACTATGTATTTTCAATGCCAAATTCCAGTTTACTAATAACAACATTATTGATGATCAAAATGAAATGAATAAAAACGTTTGTTATATATATACAAGCAACGCGTGCTATTAATCAAAGCATGATTTTGGGGGTACGGACTATATTGCTTCATATTTTTCTGAAACATGATTGTAAAGTATCATAATCATTTAAGTAAAAACATAACAGATAATTCAATATTTATCTATTTAGAATAAAAAGTCCTATTGTTTGTTAAATTAACAATTCAATGGCAAGTCGCTTGGTCGCCCGCGTGGCGCACTGGTTGGAGCGTTTGCTCTAGAGTCGCGGCGCAAGTTCTACAAGAAAGAGGGAAAATAGCTTCCACTCATCATTACAATAATTAATAAAACTTTACTTCAAGATGTTGTACCAAAAGGTTGCCAATATTTCATAAAATCGTGATTTTTTGCACTAAGCAAAGCACTAATATTCTTAAGAATTTAGTGCCAGAATGCAGTATATTATAAATTATCCTTATACATTCGTTTATCTTTCTTTACTATTAAAATATTAGTGCTTTGATGCCATTAATTGCCTTCTCTGAGTTTCCATTTCTGTCTGACAAAGCAAAGATAAATCGTACTTTGACGCACTCTGTTCTAATACAAGTCATGAACGTCGATACCTATCCCGCGGACGTTGCCATCGCTAAATTCCTGTCTGCATTAAGGAATATTATATCTACCTATCATATGAATCATAAACAATACCCAATCACCTCCCAACAGGCAATTTGATAATCAATTATTTTCTCTTCCTTTTAGAATTACTAAAACACTTAATTTGAAAGGTTTCAATTTAGAAGGAATAAAAAAACTCACTTACTTCAAAATCCCTTTTCACAATTTATAATAAAACTATGTAATACATATATGTACATTTTGTAAGAGGCCCAAGGGCCTTAAAGGTCTCCAGAGTTTAATACAACACTGTAAAGGATCCGTAGAAGTATAAAGCAAAATTAGCAGATAAATGAAGTATGTCTCCCAAGAATTTCAAAAATCTGGTAAAAATACCCTCGCTTATTGTAACATGCAAGAGCCGAGCGATCTCTACTTGGTTTGCCCAAGTCTTACAAGGACGATATGATGAATGCAAAATATATATACAAATACAAAGGACACTTGCCTAGCGTGTAAGGTATTTAATATATATACAGATATGTTTTTGTCACTTGTCTAGTGCTACAAATAAAGCTGAACACGCTTCGTAAAAAGAATGTGTCCGCCATATTCGATTGGACTCCACCGTTCACGGTAGCTCAGTCGGTAGAGCGCTCGCTCCGTGATCAGGAGGTCGTGAGTTCGAATCTCGGCCGCGACTGACCTAAGTCGATAAAAAATGGGTAGCAACTGTTCCTTCGCCATGCGCTCGGCACTTTGAAGTGAAAGTTGCGGGTCCTTCGGATGAGACCTTAAAAACCGAGTGAAAAATTCTCGAATGGGACGTAAAACAACATACAATCAATCAATCAATCGATTGGACTCGAGCTATATCTCAGTGCCGCTCTATATAGAGCCGCTCACTTGGTCACTGTTCAGTGTAATCAATCGTCACTGGTGTAGGCGGACGTATGCTATACAGCACTTGGTAGCGACAAAAATAACTGTGTGCTTCTTCTAATGCAGGAGAGTAAGATACCAAAGACACTTACAACAGATGCACAGGTCAGTGCAGTATACAAACAAACACAATTATACGTAACTGCAATAAAATGTAACAAAGGGAATGCAAGATAACCAGCACGAACACGGGTCGCCATTCCACGCCGATACCCGTGACAATAAAGCAGTCAGGTGTACCGAATGCAAAGAGTATACCCTAGTGCTGATATCTTAGATAGTAATATCGAAAATGGCGTATGCCTATTTACGAGTCGTTTTCAGCTTTATCTCTCATGCCGGTTTATCTGTGGGGCTTCAACGGCAAGTGGTGGCGTCTCCATATGAGTGAAAAATTCTCGAGAGGGACGTAAAACAACAAACAATCAATCAATCGAATTCATAACAACCCCCCCCCCCTCCACTCACGAAATCAAATCCCCTTGAACCAGTATTTTCCCTCAAACGAACATTTGACCCCATTAAAATTTACAGTAAATGCGAAGGCAACATCAGAGTGTAGGAAGGGGGTACTATTGGCCTGGCTTGTCATAATTATGATGTTAAATTAAGGTGTCAAACATGTGATGTTTATGCATGTAGAACACCAGGTCCAGGGTTTGGAAGATCTCCACTTCAGTCTTCTCTCCTTCAATCTACAAAAACAAATGTGGTGGTCAGACGAATCCGTTCCCCGGTGGCCAGATACGTGTAGCTCAGTTGGTAGTGCACCTGATTGGAGATCATGGAGGCCCAGGTCCGAATCTAGCTGGTCTGGTCCGTCGCATTTTTTGTCCACCCCTGTTACATTTAGTGCCGTGCCATGACCTGGACGTTAAAGACGAGAGACTTGCCTGGGAAGTTCCTGAGTTGGTGTCTTCAGAGGCTGAAGACAGGAGGAAAAATATGGCGGTTAGACAGGTTTGATCGCCGGTAGGCAGATAGCTCAGTTTGTAGGGCATCTGACTGAAGATTTGCATTTTCTCCTTTCCTGTTACACAGACATAACTACCAATGCCCTGTAATTTTTCAGGGATGATTGATATCATAAAAACAAGTTGATGTTCTTTGAAAAGGACTCTATACATGTGTTAAAAACAGAACTCGAAAAGAAATTCTGAGTTGTAATGAAAATATATTTGTTATTAAAAGATTTCTTTTATCTTGAAACGTAATATTTTTTTTTCATTCATTCATTTTAGTTTAACATTATAGTCTTAATTACTAACCCTGAAATAATAAATAGAAACACGGCCTGTATATCAATAATTGATCAAGAAATCCTTTGTTTATTGAGGGCCTCTTACGTATCCAGGAGGCTACGAATTTAATAATCAATTTATTTGATAGTATATTTATAATGTCCATAAGTTGTGGGATCCTTGTCCTCTAATATGGTAATGTGTGACGATTAACAAGAGAAGGAGTAAAACGCAAGTCCATGGATGAAGTTTCAACAAGTATTTATTGAACAATACAGTAGTTACTTTATGTAACAAAATTTACAAAAAAACCTGCTGTCTTATGTTATTAGTCCCCTACCGGTGAAACCGGAGGGGACTATAGGTTTCCTCTGAGTCTGTCCGTCCGTCTGTCTGTCTGTCCCTCTGTCTATCTGTCAGTCTGTCCCACTTGGTTTTTTTTTCCCTAAACGCTTGCAGATCTTGAGCTGATTTTTGGTTTGTGAGTGTATCTTGATGAGTTACAGATCAAGTTTGCTCTTCGTTCCGCTTCATTTATTTTTGACGAAATTACTACCTTTTCAACTTTTAAGGGTTTTCCGCGATTTTTTTCTATTGAGCTGATTTTTGGTATGTGACTTTACCTTGATTACTTGTAGATCAAGTTTGCATTTCGTTCCGCTTCAACGATTTTTGACGGAATTATGGCATTTTCAATTTTTAACGGGAACCAGACTACACTTGCCGGTAGGGGACTAGTATTGCTAATGCAATACTCTCAGAGTGCTTGTTTCTTTGAATTGGGTAAGTAAACAATTACAAAATGAGGGTTACTATAGCATAGTGGCAATGACTGGCGCTCAAGTGGAAAAATTACACCAAAAATGTATATAGAGATTAGTCCGAAAGATCTGAATTTTTCCTTGCTTTTTTTACGATTTTGATATTTTACGTGCCAGGAAAACGTCAGAACCGGCGCCATTACGAAAACTGAATTCGCCGCCTCCAACCGAAGGCGGCATTCTCGGGCTGATTTTCGATTCTTCCGAACGGAATAAAAGTTCAATCTCAACTCTTATCAATAGTACAATACTTTTAATACTCACAAACATCGTTTTTATGGTTCGTTTATAAATTATACAGTCCGATGAAAACATTTTATCTGACTGTCGAGATTTGTTTCCATTTCGTGCATTTTAAAATCTTGCAAGTCTGTATCGAAATGTGGAGTGATGTTCTCTATTCATCGATATTGATGAGTACTGGAAGCATTGTGCTATTGATAAATTGTGAGTTCGGCATTTAATTCAATTTGCAAGTATCGAAAATCAACTCCGGTTGGAGACGGCGAAATTTCCATTTTCGTAATGGCGCCGGTTCTGACGTTTTCCTGGCATGTAAAATATCAAAATCGTGAAAAAAGCCAGGAAAACGTCAGATATAGAGGTATGAAAATCTTAAGTTTCCAAACCGTTCATGATCTTATATTAGCTCTACGAACTGTATAATGATGAATTTCGCTGAGCATCACCTCTGAGGCTTGTTGCAAGCTTGTAAGCTTTTGTTACGTCACTCCAATTATTGGGTTCAGCTATCATTTCAAACTGAATTAGATAATCTGACCAAGAGGTCTTGCCATCATACTTTGCGGGCTTTTTGTTTCTACCTTCCATAACGAAAAGTCGGGTCGTGGGTAATCAATTTCTTCAGAGGGGTACGATCTGGGATCTGAGTTTGTTACTGGACCATCATTTCAAAACAAACATTGGGTCTTTCTTTTATTTGTAGGACCTTTCATCCTGTGATCTACATAGGGATAACCATAATTTGTGGGAAACAGAGCCATTTACTAGACTGGTATTGTTTGTGTGAAACTCTCTATCAATGTACTCATCTTTCGTATTCAAGCAATTGTGTTCTCTTGAAACACGTATAGAGTCGTCAACACGCAAATTCCATATGGAGAAATGATGTACAGTTTATTCATGAGGTTGCTCCCACGTGATTTACTTCTCATTAACATTCATAAGATCCTGCATAAACTCGAAATATTCCATTTCTTTAATTTTTTTGAATTAAAACCTGCAAGTACAGCTTGTTTTGTTATTTTAAGCTTCCGTCATAGTTATTTGGGCAGAATTTTGCGTTATTAACAGTTGACAACTCATGAAACCATCTTTTTTTGGTAATAAGTAGGTCACATTGATGCAAGAAATTGCCGTTTTCAAATTAAGAAGGCGGTCGTAACTCGTCCTGAAATGATAAATCATGTGTATTTTATAAAATTAGGCATTCGTCTGCACCTATTAATCGGCGGAAGAACTCTGTCAACTTGCAATAAACGCTTACATTTAATCACCAAAAATGATTAAGACACCAATTCTGTGCTCTTTCCTTCATTAAAGCATTATACTCTCGCTTCGGAATTTCAAATCAAAAAGGCGGTCACAACTTTCACTTTGGCATCAACAATATTGTCATTTCCGGTAGAAGATATTAAGAAAAATTTAAACATCGGCGGAAGAATTTTATCCGGAATAGTTAGTATATAAATATATAAAAATCTGCGGGTTTTTGTTCGTTTTCTATATAAACCTTTATGGAATGAAATATATGGAGATAACGAACAGTATTCAAGCTCAAAAGTCCATTATACAATACAAAATAGGAGCAGAGCAAACACGGACCTCCAAACATCAGAGGTGGGATCAGGTGCCATGGAGGAGTGAGCATCCCCTGCCGACCGGTCACACCCGCCGTGTGCTCCTTGTCATGATCGGGAAATAACGGAAAAATCCGTCGACAATTCAGTGTGTAAATAATGGCCTAACAATTAGTATGAAAAACGTCAGTCAGCATTTGACTCAATGATAAATTGTATTTGCTGACAAGGTCATTGTATCGACCATAGAACTTACGAAATGATGACTTTAGACGAGACAGCTGATATTCTTGTTTCATCAACTTATTTGTCAATAATTTACCTCGTTTTAGAAAATGTACATACGTAGATCATGCTCTTGCGTATCGAATCAACTGAGAGATATATACCCCGTATGCAGGTGATGAAGGTATATTGCTGCATAAGTAAGGGAAGTTGACGATTGAAAAGTTAAAGTCATCACGTTTATCACAAAGCTTGGTTGTTAGATTACCATTAACGTCTTTTTCAAGTAAAATATTCAAATATGAAACAGATGTGTCGGACTCTGTGGTATCTTTTATTTCAGGCGCACCAGGATATATTTTATCGACATAAGAATGAAAATAGCCATTGTTAATTGACAATACGTCGTCGATATATCTAAATGTCGAGTTGAACGCCACAGCAAGTGATTTCTTCTTTTCACGTACAAGTTTTTGGACAAATTCTGCTTCATATGAATACAAAAAAGGTCTGCTAATAACGGGGCGCAATTGTTACCCATAGAAATTCCAATAGATTGTTGGAAGACCTGGTCTCCAAAAACCTCATAGATATTGTCAATCAGAAACTCAAGCATTTTGGAATCTGTCGCCATTATAGCTCCAATATGGCTGATGTGTAAATGAGAAGAATGAACACCATTTTTCCATATGCCCGTCCTGGGGATGACCCTTGTTGACACCCTCATAGAACGGACTCGGAAAACTACTTCCCCTGGACATCCTTGAGTCTGAAGCATGACGCACGCTCTCACCTTGAGACGCAACGCCGCCATTTGATGTAATAACTACTTGTATCACCTCTTGCAGGAAATTGACTTTGCACTATATAATTGGTCCTTAAAAAGCTGTAAAATTTGTTCTTGCATTATTTTGCCAAACTGGTCTTTAATTACGCAACTTATCTGGTCCTTTACAATTTGTAACATTTCTTTGGAGTCCAACCCTACCCCTTCTGCACATGCATGGTCTGATTTGTCTACACAGTGGAGAGGACTGCGAAGATTGAAAACGACCTCTCCACTGGGGGGAAGAATAAAGTTGAATGAGACTTTCACAGAATCTTTTTTACATAGTGCCTTTGTGAACGTCCTAATTTACTTTTTGATTGGACTCGGGTTTCCCATAGCCAAATGTGGACACTGTCAATCCTTTCTTTAAATCGGAGAAACCCTTATCCGCAATTCCTCATATACCACTGAATAAAATTTAATGATAATTTTACAGAATCATTATTACATACTGTCATTGTGCGGCTTCTATTTTACTTTATGATCGGACACACATTTCGGGTGTCCCATAGCAAAACATGGACATTGCCATACTCTGTATAATATCAGGGGTAACCCTTTATTATCCACAACTCCTCCTATACCACAGAATAAAATGATACTTTCAAGAATCTTTATGACCTAGTGCATTTGTGCACCTGTTACTTAATCGAAGAGATAATTGAGCAAAGATTGCAAAAAATGAACTGTGTTATTTTACTCATAAGAGAGCGGTGGTATCATTTTGTGAGCTAAGTGCTCACGGTACCTCCAGTTAATACTTATTTTTACTACGGATTACTCCGTATACCTGATCAATGCAGAGGGCTGACGGTGGATATGTGACTGGTCGACAAGGGATGCGGGCTCCTGACGGTGGATATGTGACTGGTAGGGATGCGTGCTCCTGACGGTGGATATGTGACTGGTCGACAAGGGATGCGTGCTCCCCCTAGGTATCTGATCCTATCCTTCGTTTTGCCCTGTTCACAACTTGTATTCTGAATGGAATGTTTAACATGAAAACTTGCTTTTATCTGGCTATGGGCATATTTGATAACTTGTACTTTGAACATAAAAATTAAAACATTTTCCATGCATGGAGAACATATTGGTCGGGAGAATTTAAATTGTTTCCCCTTTTTATGTTTATTGAGATAAAAGACTTAAATATTGCAGCGCTTGTAAATTCATACAATATACATTAATGTGTTTCAAACCCTCATCTTTTGTCTTTGAATAAGAATAAAATAACTAATTTCTGTTATTGTGTATTTCGATCGTTAATCCTTAGAAAAGAAAACTCAGTTAATATAATCAACCACTAATGTTTTGATGTAAAGATTCTCTTCTTTTGTGACCAAGCATTCGATAACAGCTGGCATTTAGCTGTATTGAATTTAAACTATCTTAGATTATCTTCTTTTTAATTGCATAGAATAATAAACGATATGTGAGAAACATCAATAACATCTGGTATTAGCTGTATTGTTGTTTGTTTGGGTAATTTACACTATTTTAGATTACCTTTTTAAAATCACTCAGAATAGTAAAAGATTCACGAACATCCATGCAGACAATGGCTTTAACCAGTTCATACCTCCATATGTGGAAAAAAAATAATTCAGGTGCAGAGGAGGAAAAGATATTTAGAAATCTGAATTGCACCCTCTCTCTCTCACTATGTATATATAGAGAGAGAGAGTGAGATGATTGATTGATTGTATATTGTTTTACGTCACGTTCGAGAATTTTTCACTCACATGGAGACGTCACCATATACCGGTGAAGGGCTTCAAATTTAGACCTTTACTCGGCACTCAGGGCCATTGAGCATTGAAGGTTCTTTACCCTGCCAACGCCTACCGTGACATTGGGCCTCAGTTTTTTCATGTCTTATCCGAAAGACCCGCAACTTTCACTTCAAAGTACCGAGCGCTTGGCGAAGGAACAGTTGCTACCTATTTTTATCGACTTAAGTCAGTCGCGGCCGTGATTCGAACACACGACCTTCCGATCACGGAGCGAGCGCTCTACCGACTGAGCTACCATGACGGTCTCGAGATGAAAATGTATGATATATAGAGTATGACATACTAATAACCATAGCATATGTCATGTCAGACCTGAGTGGCCCACAGGGGCATCTTAACCGCTAAGCAAACAAGCAAAGGTATATAACTCGACAACTTTCGTTTTATTTTTTTCCATAAATTTTATTATATAATTGTTCGAAATTTAAAATCAAAAGTGGTGTAAGAAATTTTGATAATTAAATGACTCTAAAATTATATTATCTTCATGCTTACCATAAGAGAAATATTTTTTCAGACATTTCACTGCCGAATTAGAATTTACCACTTTCGATACAAGAAGTCCCGAAAGTTTCCGAAAAACGATAACTCGTGTGTGCACGAGTTATCTTTTCTTGGGCTAAGAGTTTCAAACTGTGCAGAAAGCTTGGGGTTGGATAAAAGCTATTTACGTTGGATATATTTGGAATAGTTTAGCCTGGATAAGTACTAGGACATCATTTGCGCTAGTGCATATAAGGATTTGTGTAACATTTCTCAAGTAAGTTGTTTTTATGACTTTGTTTACAAATCGTGTGCTGCTTTCGATTTTTCCCTTGTGTATTTTTATATGTGTAGTACAGAACAAAGCAGATAAGATGCCCCTGTGAGTGGCCCCATATCAGCCCGGGATGGTAATATGATGTAGCAGGACTGTCTAGGAAATGTTCAGTTTAGATAATCCGAGTCCAAAAAGAATTTTTAAAAAAGTACTGTAGATCACTAAATTTTTGCGACCTTATCACCTTGAGATAAACATTTACTCTTTATAAGCGAGACAAAATTTTCACAAATTGCGAAAATGATTTTATCGCGAGTAATCTGTCTCGCGAAAATAAAATCTCGCGAATAAAAAGTAATTTACAGTATATCAGTATTTAAGAATAATCATAAAATACAATTTTTGACTTTTGATGGGGTCTATTCGTGACTATACGTACCTGGCCAGATATTGGTTGACCGAGTCGCGAGTAGACCGAATTCAAAAGTCATTAACCGTTTAATTAAATGATCAGGAATTTTACAAAATTTTTGACACTATAGTTATCTCGAACAAATATAAACACTAATTATGTTTAGTATATTATCTGAAAGAAAATTCCATAGAAAATCGATGTCTTCTGCAACCTTTTTAAGAAAATACGAGAAAATGCACACAATTCTCATGACGTCACAATAAGTATT
Source organism: Saccostrea echinata (assembly GCF_033153115.1). Classification (NCBI taxonomy): domain Eukaryota; kingdom Metazoa; phylum Mollusca; class Bivalvia; order Ostreida; family Ostreidae; genus Saccostrea; species Saccostrea echinata. Next base: position 2,005,934 of record NW_026889757.1, on the reverse strand, counting down.
TAGGAGGTAATATGAAAAAAGCGATTTGTATGTTCATACTGCATGGAATTTCATGATTCAGAAAGGATGAATTTTAACTTCTTATATCACTTCCATATTTAGAAAAATACAGGGCCAGATTTGTATTGAAACTGTACCTTGTTCTTTTGTTTTGCGCTGGGGTTAAATTATGAAAAAGTCTTTAGCTGCCTTGCTGACCATAATCATATTTTGTTAAGTAAAGCAATTAAGGAGAACTCATTAAAGCATTATCTGCATAACATTATCACTGTTGAAAAAAATTCATGAACAAGGAAATATTTTTCTTGGACTTAAAAAAAAAAAAACACTAGTCAAATGCTCAGGACAATGACCTAGTATGCTAAAAATTCTTAACCTCTTGATTATGCACACTACGCGCACATTTTATCAGCTCGACTCCGTTTACGAGGGGTTATCAAAAAGTTCGTGGACTGATGCGATAAAATTAATACTATGTAGTCTGTGCTTACAAAATTTATAAGAAACATAAAACAACAAAAAGTTAAGAAATGTTGAAAATTTTAGCTCGATACGTTGATAATTTTCCAAATTATTCTAAAATAAAAAAAGACATTCTATGATCACCCGGCGCTGGCGGCGTTTAGTTTCATAACGCTCGACAACGTCATTGTTTCTCATTGTCCACTCTCTCTACCTCATACACTTATCTTGATGAGATTATCTGGAGTTAAGTAAGGGTTGAAGCCCATCTTGTTTATATTACTTTATAATGTCATGAACAGCTGCTTTCAATGCATATAATATTGTAAATGGATCTATACATAGGGAAAGATCCTCACTTGATTATGCCAGAATACTTAGCTTGTTGGAGTTCAAATTCTACAACACATGATCAACGTCACTTTTCGACGTGACTGATTTTTGACACCCTGACTACAAATCGACATTAACTGTGCATCTTTCATCTCTCTGAATCTTTTTGGGCATTAAAAACAAACACTCTGGATGCATTTTATTTCTCTTTTGCCCGTTTTAACATTCCGTAGGTCTATACCAGTTTTTCCAGGTTCGAAACTTTATAGAATGGTGGAAAAAGAAACCCCTCCCCCTTTTTGACGTCATTTTCAAGCCTTAATTTTTTGGACACTCCATATAAAATTTACGATAAAATTTGATAGAACGTACAGAATGGGGTAAAAACTGCAAATTTTACAGAACAATTGTGTTGTACCACATGCCTGAAATAACAGGATTTTTTTTATGACAAATGTTCATATCAAAAGAGTTTTTCTCAGTTACACTCAGGTAGAAAAAACGTCATATTGGAGGTTGCGCCGCCTGGACATACAATTGCTTACAAAAACATTATAAATTTATTTAAAAAATAAAACTTATGATTCATGGTTTATTCTATAGATAGAAAAGATGATGCTAACTAAATGTTTTAAAATTCATTGATGTACCTAAAGCGGTTTTAATCTTATGGCGCTAGTCCACGAACTTTTTGATAACCCCTCGTATTTCCAATTCTGGTATTCTTTATTCAGAGTTAAGAAAAACAACTCCAAAGATCAATTATTATCTCGTAATAACGAGATCACTAACTCGTTATAATGAGGTAATTATTTCGTTATAACGAGGTAACACTAACTCATAATTACGAGATTACTAAGTCTTTATAACGAAATACTTGTCTCGTTTATTTTATACCTCTACTGATTTTTTCCTAATTAAAATTACATTGTTAAATATGAATAATTTTTTGGAAATTGTCAATGGATGAATCCCGTTTTTGCTGAGCGTTAGTCAGATAAGCTACATGTTATTCCTGCTTTGAAATTGCCCATTGCCACATAAGGGCCCCCGGTTTACCTTGACCAGGATTATTTTTCTCCGTTTCGCCTAGGGAAATAGTTGAGGCCTCGGGGTACTGGACTTTTTTACTCTCTCAATTATAAACTTTAACGGTATACTAACGAGTTAAATATTTTTAGCTCATCTGAACCGAAGGCTCAAGTAAGCTTTTCTGATCGAAATTTTTCTCTTGTATGTTGTCGTTGTAAACTTCACATTTTCGTCTTCTTCTCCAGAATCACTGGGTCATGATTGGTTACATTTTCATTGAAGAATCCTCTGGTAGAGTAAATTTAAGTTCTTATCATGACCACTGGGGGTAGGGCGGGGCTTCAATATATAATCTAAGTCTTACCCTATTTTATAAGTTTAAATAAGGGGATAATCTGCTGATGAAGTCCAGAAGGGCCATAGTAGAGCGTTGCGGCACATGGGTCAATTTTTTTTTTTATCTTCTCTTTGAGCATATCCGGCAATTTGTTGTCATTTTTGGGGGTGGGAGTCTTCTACAATGTTCCTTTATTCTGATTCATGAAAAAGTCATGATGTGTTTTTGAAAAATAAATTTTAATAATATAATGCAATGCCAATTGCAGATACAATTATAAAAAAAAAGTTTCATACTTCGAAACAGTCAGAGTCTCAAGCAACATTCCAACATGACAGAAATCCATCTTGGATTGTACCAGAAAAATATCGAAAAATATTCTCACATAACAGAAATTGATCTTGTATAATAACAAGTATAATATGAAAATAAAACTGATACCAGAAAACAGCAACAACCGTTCAAAGGAGAGCCAAAAAGAAGTAACAGCAAGGTCGCAGTTACACAATACGATGTACTTGTTCAGTCGGGTACGTGCGTTACAGAGCTTCCCATACCTAATGATATTTATAAACTCGATAAAAAGATAATGCTCATAGAAATCACTGAAAAATAAACGAATGTACATGTATTTTTATTTCCAGCGAATAAAATTTGAATTTTGGAAGTTAGTACACATCGGAAACGTACTCGAAATAAACTCCATTTGCATTTTGTAAATTAATGTGATTTAGGTAGACATCCCCTATGGACAAGAATACATTTTTCAAGTATAAAATTTTGGAACCATCTTATTACTTCCAAGAATACTTTTATTAGTATTTAAAATCTATAAAGCAACAGTCAAAACAAACTCATGGACTAAAAATATTTTTTCAATTTTCAATAAGTTAGGATTTTCATTCATTACCAAAAAAGAAAATTCAATAAAATCACTTCTGAGAAACATAAAACTAAGAATATCAGATCAATGCTTACAAGAGGAATATGCAAAGATTCATAATTCATCAAAACTAAAATTTTATCAAGTTGTTTTTAATAATTTCAAACGCTGTGGATACACTGATATATTAAAAAAGAAAACAGAGAGATCAATTATTAGCAGGTTGAGACTTAGTGCACATAACCTTGCCATAGAAAAAGGGAGACATTTGTCTATACCCACAGATAAAAGATTTTGTAATATTTGCAACACAGGGGAGATTGAAGATGAATTTCATTTTCTATTCAGCTGCCATAAATACAATAATCATAGGTTAACTTTTGAAAGTAACTTGATGAATTTTTTTCAAGGAAAAATATCAAATATGTCTTATACTCAAAAAGTTAAGCTTTGCTTTAATAGCCATTGTCCAGAAATACTGAAAATAACACACTCACTTATTAAAAAATGTCTTGCATCTAGAAATGATTGCATTACATAATTATTATACAAATGATGTGTGATTTATAATTATGTGTAGCCTCACATTCTATACTAAAATATTGTGTATTTATGTATGAACAATCGATGATTCTTATAATGTGTTGTGCCTTTGCCAATTATTGTAATTGTGTTTGTGCCAATAAATATTTGTATTTGTATTTGTATTTGTATTGTATTTTTCAGATTCTGTAGCAGACTGTCCCAGAACAGATCTTGAATAGTTTGACCATTTCATTTCAAGCCCGCTTCTTCTGTAGATTTGAATATCTGTATCTACAAAAACATCTTCCCAAGTCAAGGGTTTCTGATCCAATCCACTCCACACAACCCTTGACCAACTAGACTGACTTTGACGGGGTTAGAAATGAGCTTTCTGATTGGCCTCATTGGAATTTGCATGAGCCAAATCAAAAACATTGTTTTATTTAACTTGAAACTTAATCATAAACAGAAAAACACGCCAATTTTAGACCGAACGAGAACGTCTTTTATATCATTAAATAACCAAGGTAAAGGATTGTCTCAGCTTTGGAGTTAAAGTTATGCTGAATTTATTACCGACTTTCAATGTTGTTTCGTATTCTCTTTTTAAATCGCTTACTCTGATTGGTGAAAAGCAGAGGTCAATAGAGTTCAAAATGTGTAATCTAACTAGATGGCGCGATAGTAAACCCCGTCAGTCAGTCTTTCGGTCAAGGGTTTTTGTGGAGCGGAGTGGATCAGAAACTGTCGACTTGGGAAGATGCTAGAAAGGCTGCTGCGAACAAAATTTCAGCATCTATGACCCATTCACCATTTGAATACACATTGCTATATTCTACGAGGGTTGTCCCAGAAAAAAACGCGAACATTTTCAATATATTTTGTTTCACTAATATTATAAAGTTAAAAATAAGGATACATTAAAATCAACATTTTTTAAATAATTCATAGTCATTTCAGTAAAATATATCTATAAATAACATTTTTGTCATTGGTTAACGAATCATTCAAAATAGCTGCCGGTGAAACACCGACAACGTCAAAACATAGCTCGTGGAGTTTTTGAATTTGTTCATGAATCGTGCGTCCTTAAAAATTCGTTCGAAGCATAAATTCAATACTGTATCTTATTTTCTCTTAGTTACCGAATTATCCATTTCACATGAACTACAGTAAAGAATAAATCAAGGAATAAATAATTCTTTTAATAGACAATTTCCCAACCCCAATCATAAACGTAATCGCTCGAATACTTAACGGTGGTCTCCATGTATGACGTCCAGCTCTAGCCTTTTCAGTTTGTCGTCATTTTTGTTGGTCAGCCAAACGCTTCTCCCATCGGATAACACGTCCATTCATCTTTGAACATCTTATACCATGTACAAACCTGTGATCGATACATGCATTTGTGTCGTTCCCTCGTTTCCAGCTTTTTTTCCTTATAAACAGGTTTCAAACCCCGCTCCACATAACACTGAGTGATATAATTTGTTGCGCCACATTATCGCTCGACGTCGACGTTTTTTGCAATATCTATATAATAGTGTTTGTGCATATAACGTCATATATTTGTAATTTATGTTGTCAGATTATTGATTTTTTACATACGAGTACTTAAGATCATAAAGTTTCTAAGGATATAATTTTTGTCACATTATATTTCCGTATAGCCTGGTAATGAAGAAAACATTGCTGTCAATGCTATTTTTTGAATGTCAAGAAATTGCCGTGCGCCGACCACCAATGTTTAATATCCTTTAAATGTTGCTTATAAATGCAAATGGCATTTGAACCTTGTTTTATTTAGCCAAAATGACAAAAATATCATTTCCCGACATTATGCCAAAAATTAATAATTTTGGTGAGGTAGTTTATGAAATATTAAAAAAGTTCGCGTTTTTCTGGGACAGCCCTCGTATGTAGTTCTCCCAAAGGTGGTTTTCAATCTTTTCTTTTTTTTATTAACAAAAAATACTCTCCGGTAATTTTCTGTGGTGTAGCTGAGAACCAGTAATGGCATAACTTATGCTTCGGAAAAAACAGTTTCCGTCTCCTATAAATTTTCCAATGGTTTTTGGCACACCAATCATTTTGACATTCATGGCATTGTGCTTTTGTGCAATGCAAAAATCTTTGCACACTGATTTCTGCCAATCGTAATCGATAGGACAAAACTTTTTAGAGGAAGAGCTTTCCTTTCTTAAGAAGACCACATCTTATCTTCCTTCCTCTCTTCCTTTGCCTTTTTTATTCGATTCTTGTAAACCTATAATGTATGCATCTCCCTATATCTTTTTTTTTCACTTCCTTTTCTGTGAGCAGCATGGATGGATTCAGCTTTGGATTTCCTCTTTTCCTTTTTCTCGTTTGAATCTTGTTTATTTAGCTCTTTCTTTTGTTTTTCCCAATCTTTTTCGTTTAAAGTGATTTTGGAATGACAGTTTTCTGAAGTGAAATATGAAGATAACGAACAGTATTCAATCTCGAAAGTCCGATGAAACGATACAAATTTGGAGCAAAGCAAACACAAACCTCAAAATTTAGAGGTGGGATCAGGTGCCATGGAGGAGTGAGCATGCCCTGCCGACCGGTCACACCCGCCGTGTGCTCCTTGTCATGATACGGAAAAAATCCGTAGACAGTTCAGTGTGTATATAACGGCCTAGCAATTAGTATGAAAAACGCCAGTCAGCATTTGACTCAATGCTGACAAGTTCAATGTATCGATCGTGGCCTTCATTTCGACATTTAGATATATCGACAACGTCTTTAATCATATATAAAGTTATTTTCATTCTTATGTCGATAAAATATATCCTGGTGCGCCTGAAATAAAAGCTACCATAGAGTCTGACACATCTGTTTCATATTTGGATATTTTACTGGAAAAAGACGTTAATTGTAACCTAATCTAACAACAAAACTTAATGATAAACGTGATGACTTTAACCTCTCAATTGTCAACTTCCCTTACTTATGCAGTACCCTTATCACCTGCATATGGGGTGTATCTCTCTCAGTTCATTCGATACGCAAGAGCATGCTCTACGTATGAACAATTTCTAAAACAAGATAAATTATTGACAAACAAGTTGATGAAACAAGAATATCAACAGTCTTGTTTAAAGTCATCATTTGGTAAGTTCTATGGTCGATACAATGACCTTGTCAGCAAATACAATCTATCATTAAGTCATATGCTGACTGACGTTTTTCATACTAATCGTTAGGCCATTATTTACACACTGAATTGTCGACGGATTTTTCTGTTGTTTACGATCATGACAAGAAGCACACGGCGGGTGTGACCGGTCGATCGGCAGGGGATGCTTACTCCTCCATGGCACCTGATCCCGCCTCTGATGTTTATTGAGGTCCATGTTTGCTCTGCTTCTGATTTGTATTTTTTTTATTGGACTTTGAGCTTGAATACTGATTGTTATCTCTATATTTTATAATAAACGTGACGACACTTCTACTTTTCTATCGTCAACTTCCCTTACTTACTCAGCATATACATTCAATCATGAAGTCGAATACATTCGGGCGTTTTTCGTACTAATTGTTAGGCCATTATTTAAACACTGAGTTGTCTACGGATTTTTCCGTTTCCTGATTATGACAATGAGCACACGGCGGGTGAGACCGGTCGACAGGGGATGCTCACTCCTCCATGGCATCCTGATCCCACCTCTGATGTTTTTTTAGAGGTCCGTGTTTGCTTTTCTCCCGATTTGTATTGTTTCATTGGACTTTTTAGCTTGAATACTGTTCGTTATCCCCATATTTCATGCAAGAAGAAAAACCTATGATATTTTGATATTGAAGTAGGTATAACAACACTGACTACAGTTTTGTAATGTTAGATAATGTTTTTGACCTGACCTTGCTACTAAAATAAGACGGGAAGAGGGACACATGATCACAAGACTCAGTTTAACTACATCACAGTCTCTGATAATGTAGGTACAAAACATTTTTAAAAAAAAAACATCAGTATTTGTGTTAATTATTCCCCTACCGGTGAAACCGGAGGAGACTATAGTATTCCTCGTCTGTCTGTCCCTTCGTTTGTCTGTCAGTCAGTCTTACTTGGTTTTTCGCACCTTTCCCTTAACGCTTGCAGATATTGGGCTGATTTTTGGTATGTGTGTATCATCAAGAGTTTCAAATTAAATTTTGAATTTTGTTCCGCTTCGATGAGTTTTGAGGGAATTACAGTCTATTTTATTTTTAATTAATGCTTTTTGCTCTTTTTTTCTTGCAGATATTGAGCTGATTTTTGGTATGTATATCTTGGTCATTTACAGAAAAAGATTGGATTTCGCACCGCTTCAATTATCGTATTTTTGAGGGAATTACGGCCCTTTTAATTTTTAAGGGTTTTCCACACTTGAGCGGATTTTTAGTATGCAAATCTACCTTGAAGAGTTATAGATCAAGTTTGCATTATGTTCCGCTTCAATGATTTTTTGACGGAATTACGGCATTTTCAATTTTTAATGGGAACCAGATTACAATTGCTGGTAGGAGACTAGTATTGCTAATGCAAAACTCACAGATTGCTTGTTTATTCAGAATTTATAACATGTATAACGACAATTTATAGAGGTGAGAAGAAGCCATGTTTAATGGCAAATAACATGAATAAATACATACAAAACATTTTTGGAAGGTAACAGAAAATAATTTCAAATTTGATAAGAATGAGATTTAGATTCGGTTACGTCGCGTCTGACTTGTTTGATTTAGATTTTCGGACATGAAAGAATACATTTTCAAACTGAAAATACTTAAGTATGTATAACCTTCTTTCTTTGTAAAATTGCAACTAAATGAAAGTTGAGATTTAGCAAATAAGGTTCGTAAATTTGCAATGAAATAATTTTTGTCACAAGAACATCCTGTTCAATCGATTCCTCTGCGGAACCTTCATTATTTTGCACTTAAGGAAGTGTGTAATTATAGATTTATTTGAATGTTTATTACATAATCTCAGATGATGCAACAAGATCTTTTAAAACCGATTCAAAGAAAATACACAGCAGGACAATTTAGCCGAATTGAAGCTGTAATTATTGTAAATTTGTCTGACAAGTATAAAAGCTGTTCTTGGAAAAGAGCAACTACGGGCGATTATTTAGCCCTTCTTTTGATTCCAATTGAATAACTACAGTAGAATCAAGGTCAACGAATGAAAACAAACGATAACAGAATTTAGTATTAAGTGCAAAAGTTAATTCGTTTGTTAAATTGCATGTTAAAATATAATAAAAACATCAATTAATATAACTAAATAGATTTTGTGAGAAGCAAATAATAAAGATGATGAATAATTTTTTTCTTCAAATTTTAGTCTGTCAAGGATCTTCGTCCAACCTACAGTAGTTGGACTTAAAGGATAGAATAGGAGGTCAAGTTTTGTGCCTTACTGGAATTAGAGTCACCTGATACAACATTAATTAAGTGCAGCTTATTTTCCTTTGTTGATCTCTGTCTTTTTATGAATATTATACAAGAGTTTCGGAGTCCGTCTCAGAAAACACTTATTAGTGAATGAAAGACCATGAAATGTTGAACTGTATAGCCACAAGTCATTTTTCATTATATTTTATTGAAAATATTTTTTTAAAAATATTAATTATTACATCGTTATTGAATATCATAAAATGCAGAATTATAACATTTAAGGGACGTGTTTCTCCTGTGAAATAAAGTAAAATTGTATCCTTTTTAATGCACAAAGAAACAAAAAGCTTATACTTGTATATTGACATAAAGGATGCCTTGCATCTGTTAAAACAAATCAACATTATCGCATGTTCGGAATAGGTATTTGAGGGTTATAAGCTCTTTATTGACAAAATTTCTTTCCGCCGGAAGTCATCGACATTTTCATTCATCTTCATGTTATCTTGTCTTAACTAATGCATGTTAATTGCATCCCTGTGACGGACTTTGATCATAGTGTGATATCATGTCAGGTGGAAATGGAAAGAAAGACTCCACAGTAATGGTTTATTTTTGTCTTAAACCCTTCTCTGAAGAAACTTATATATGTTCGTGCATGTTAACTTAGATGAACTCATGTTGAGGACCTGATTCATAGAGAATTCAAGGACAAAAAAGATTCGTACATAAGTCTTAATTCTTCGGAGCAACTACTTTTCTTATGAATATTTAACAGTAGGATTGTATACATTGTATACAATTTGAGGATAACTGTATCGATATTAGTTTCAAAATTAATTGTCAAACATGATTCGTAAAAAGGAAGAGATCACATCTGTCTGTCATATTAGTCTTCTCAAGACTGTCGTTCTTCAGCCCCTGTATATGCCTCAGCTTTGTTCAAAGATTAATATATTTCGCTTCTCGGACTCAACATCAAAGGATGTCTCCTTTAATGTCATTGTGACATACTGGCGTACGACAAAAATGACTTCTGTTTGCCTCTGCCAGGTCAGGAAAAATATAAATGAGATAAAACGTATACGTCTTACGAAAAGGACAATATAAGATACCCATGCACTACACGCAGCAGGACAGGGTAAAAGCAATCAGGTGGAACGAATGCGAAGGGCTTATATACCCCAGTACTGAAATAAGAGATAGCAAATATGATATGGCATGTTCTTATTTACGACTCGTGTTCAGCTTTAAACTATCTATGATTAAAGAGACAATGAGACAAAATCATTTGTTTCTTTTATGATAATTTTATCATAAAAAGAAAGATTTATATTAAATAATTGTGTAACTATACATGGCAACTTTCTGTTAAGTAAAGCAAGCAGAGTGTAAAATAAAATTGCCGGAAAAACAAAGTATATCTACAGCATCATTGTAATCATTCATGTCAAGGTCATGCGACATTTTTTTTATAGAGTAAAATTCGTAAACAACATTGAATTGGTCAAGGGCTGTGTTCTGATCATCTATTTCAAGGATTTTATCAAAATGTTCCGTCTACCGACATTTCACTTCTTGGGATTTGAGACCATGGTAAATTGTTAAACTTTTTTGGGCATCCGTACAACAAGGAGAAAGGAGTGATTTTATGTTATTAAAATTTCTTAATCTAGATAATTTGATAGTATTTGGCACATAAATTTTCTTTTTCAGCAAGGTTTTGGTGCTTCTGAAAATAAAACAACTTATTACTAATTAAAATCCTGATATAATTGCCAAAAAGAATCTCATTGCGGTCTGAAAGGCTTGTACGAAGTAGAATTTTTTAATTATGTGCAAACAGAAGTCGTTGTACATTTTAAGTTTTGACACGAACATTTAAGTTTAGACACGAAATGGATTTTTACAGAAAAATGTGTATGTATGCAATTTAAGCAGTTTTTATTTGTAGAAAAAAAAACTTTACAGTTTTATCTTTTTTTTTTAATAATTTTAAATTTCAAGTCCGTCGGTTGGGAAGTTAAATTGAACCCCTTCGTCTCGCCCAGCAAGTAGAAAGTGGCTTTGCATTGGCCAAACCTTCGCAAAATCGTTAGGAGATATAACATTCAACGCGCTTGAACCCCCAAACGTCGGGTTGAGCGTTCCAGGACAACCTTGCTATGGCCATGTATATTATTTAATTTTGTTGATTCTTGATTACCATACCTCTCTTTTCTTCCATTAGTAGTTTTAGCTCACCTGAGCTGAAAACTCAAGTGAGCTTTTCTGATCACATTTTGTCTGGCGTCCGTCTGTCTGTCTGTCCGTCTGTAAATTTTTCACATTTTCGACTTCTTCTCAAGAACCACTGGGCCAATTTTGACAAAACCTGCCACAAAGCATTCTTGGGTGAAGGGGATTCAAGTTTGTTCAAATGAAGGGCCACGCTCTCTTTCAAGGGGAGATACTAGTAATTAAGAATCGGTGAAAATTTGGTGTAATCTTTCAAAAATCTTCTTCTCAAGAACCATTAGGTCAGAAAAGTTGAAACTTATGTGAAACTTTCATTACATACGGTAGATTCAAGTTTCAAATCATGACCCCCGGGGATAGTGTGGGGCCACAATGGGGTATCAAATTTTTACATATGAATATATATAGGAAAAAACTTTAAAAATCTTCTTCTCAAGAACAGCCAAACCATGATTATTCATTTGGATATGGAATTAAACTTAGGTAGTGTAGATTCAAGTTTGTTCAAATGATGACCTCCGGGGTAGGGTGGGGCCACAATTGTGGATCAAACTTTTACATATGAATATATAGGAAAAATTTTTTAAAAAATCTTCTCTCAAGAACAGCAAAGTCATGTATAGTCATTTTGTTAGGGAAGCATCCTCAAGTAGTGTAGATTCAAGTTTGTTTAAATCATGATCCCCGGGGATAGGGTGGGGTCATAATGGAGGGTCAAATTTTATATAAGAATATATAGGAAACAACTTTTAAAAATATTCTTCTCAGGAACAGCAAAGCCATGATTAGTCATTTTGATATGGAAGCATACTCAGGTAGTGTAAATTCAAGTTCGCTCAAATGATGACCCCCGGGTAGGGTGGGGCCACAATGGAGGATCAAAGTTTTACATAGGAATATATTGGAAAAAATCTTCTGATGAAGAACAGAAAAGCCATTATTAGCCATTTTGATATGGAAGCAAACTTAGGTAGTGTAGATTCAAGTTTGTTCAAATGATGACCCCCGGGGATAGGGTGGGGCAACAATGGGAGATCAAAGTTTTACATGGGAATATATAGGAAAAAATCTTCTGAAGAAAAGAAAAGCCATGTTTAGTCTTAACTGATATGGAAGCATCCTCAGGTAGTGTAGATTCAGGTTGTTGAAATGATGACCCCTGGGGGTAGAGAGGGGCCACAATGAGGGGGGGATCAAATTTTTACAAAGGAATATACAGGAAAAAAATCTTCTCAAAAACAGCAAAGCCATTTGTTATACTGATATGGAAGCATCCTCAGGTAGTTTAAAATTCAAGTCCCCCCCCCCCCCCACCTAATGTAAACTTTTCAATACTGAACTGATTTGTGCTTTTTCCTAGCCAGTAAGCTCAGATGAGCGATGTGACTTCTTGTTCTTCTTCCTTCACAAGTCTTTTTTTCTTTTATCATATAATTATTAAATTATAGGGTTATGAAAGTCACGGTTCTATCGTCGGAGATCTGAAAAACCATAGTCACAGTAGACTTTGTCACGATAAAAAAAAGCGGTGTAATGTGGTATTTCACCTTAAGCAGGTGACTTTTCTGCATGAGTGAAGAATTCTCTGATGGGACGTTGAACAATATACAATAAATCAATCCAGGTTGTGTTATACTCAGGTGATCGTCTAGGCCCTTGAGCCTCTTGATATTGATAAGGTTATTCATTTACACGACAAACAATCAATCATATTGTTTACACCTAACACGTGGTTGAAATTATGATTGTATATTTTAAAAATTAAAATAGAAAAAGTAATTCTAGTTTAATTTCAGTTCTCCATTCCAACAGAAACACGTAAACAATTTAGCACAATCATATTTGTTCAGGTGTTCAGGAATTATGGATGCACTATGCAGATGAAAACCTGTTGAGAAAGGGGGGTTAGGTCTTGAAATCAAGGGCCTGTACTTTTCCATTTGGGAAAAAAAGCGACATTTGGTTGAAAATGGGAAAAAATATCATATTTAACATTTTTCTAAATAAATTCAAATAAGAGTTTTTTTTTTCATTTGCAAGGTATTTATTGAGTGATTTTACATTCAGTCAATCAGTTTTTTAGCATACCTTTTAGATTTTTCATTCCTGATATACACGTTACTGAGTTCGGACATTTTTTACCAAATTTGTTTGTTTGGATTGTCTTTTGGGAATTTTGTTTTATAAAATTGAAAACACACACACACACACACACACACTTTTTACCATGGGGAATGGGGCAGAATACAGGCCCCTACGACCCCTAATAAAAACCCTGTGAGATTCGAGAGAAATAGCAAAAACAAGTCTACGCTTAAGAGTGATTTGGATTTTTTTCGTTTTGCGTATGTTTGATTAGATTGCAACCTGCTAAAGCAACCTTTAATAAACTAAATCGTAAATCATCTCCTGCAGGTTCATTTCTGAGTCTTCGACGCGCTTCGTGTAAACTCTTTCTAATAAACGTCAAAGTTCCTTAAAAAATCAATAAAAAGAATAAAATTTGATCTTTAATTGGCAATCTAAGAAGGCTAGTTTTGACAATATTCCTCAAAAACTGAATGAACAACATAAATCACATTTAATGGAAGCCTAAAAGCATATTGTGTATCATTATACAATTATGGTCTCTTTAGGTAGTAAATATGATAGAATATTGACCAGACAGATATCAAACCATATTTTAACCACTCATAAGTATAGTCAAGGATTTAATTAAGGAGGCCTGGGGACATTCACAGTCACATGGATATCATGAGTTTCTCAGGCTATGATCAATATGGTCCCACAGGGAACTGTAAGTCCGGATTCACTTTCTCCGATGAGTTTGTGATACAGTTTTCCTGAATAGCCGAGTATGTTCCAAATCGTTTGAAGTGTTGTGTCGTCATATTCACCGCTGGACATGACTCTGTCGTTAATTTCTCTTAAGACCCGGTTAATGATATGCATTTTTTGACCGCTGTTGTTTGAGAGCACCTTGCATTTAGTCGGGCCCGAGAACCAATCTGTTCGTCTGAAGCCATTAGAACGAAAGCAGCAGTTTGGGTTGAGAAAACGCTGAATGCCCTTTGTGAGTAGTTCGTTAATGTCTTTTCAATTTTTTTTAAAGGGGGGGGGGGGCGGCTATTCAAAGATTTGCTTACTGATAAGTTGTCATTTTTCCCCTTATAATGCCCTTTTTTCAAAATTAATCCTATATATCTGCCTGAAATTTGTAAACAGCAATTCAAAATAAGTACTGTGACTTACGGCAATGAACATTAAAATTTGATACATTAACATTCACAATTTTTTCTCTCCGATATTCGATCGCCATTTTGAAAATAGACGAACGAGGTTGATCCCGATGAGTATCATTTCGTGCTTTCAGGGCCTAATGGACATTCAGCTATAAAATTTGTATGTTTCCTGTTAAACTTGTAATGTATAACTAATTAAATCCTAGATGTTTAATTAAGTGGATTGTGTCACTGTAGGGTTAAATAAACACAAGCTACCTAGCACCCATATGAGGTGTAAAATGAAGTGTTTGAAGTAACTGGTGACAAACCGGCAGTTGGAGCAATAACTCGTCATGAAAAAAATTAACAAGATTAAATAAGTTTTTAGTCGTAAATATAATTTTATTTTTTACCAGATGCAAGCAAAAATCATGATGGTTTTAAAGCTAAGTAATGTGCAGAACATACGAAGTTATATAGATTATCATTTTAGGTTAAAAAAAAGAATAATAATATAAAAATGATATTTTCAACTTTTTATTATGTATAAAAATATAATCTTAATTAAAGATTATAGTACCATCAGATGTTCGTAGACAAAAAAGTCAGCATGCATTACCAGGGATTTTGAAAATACTTCAATTGATGAAAATTCTTGTATAATCCAAAGAAAAATGTACAAAAATTATTAAGTATATATTCTATATGTTTTGTTCATCCGAACTTGTTTTAAAAGAAGTGTACAACAGAATATATAGACATTAAAATGTAGCACATAGTTCCTTTTAGTGTCAGAACTATTCATCTCGGGGAAAAAAGACAATAAAGTTCAAACTACGTTGCGTATGTCCTTAAACACTGCGGAAAATAAGCAACCTGTATTAAGAGACACCTGTCATATGTGACATTTTTTCCTTTCTCTGTTGGAAGGTCTCTTAATACAGGTTTGACTGTATGTTAAATTTCATATTGCTGTTCTACAGTTTGTAAAATAACCAAAAAAACAAAAACACTTTATAACATCATTTAGCATTAGTAGTGTTAAGTGACTTCTTAATTATGTGAAGACATCATGTAAGTAAATATATTTTCTATATTATAAATTCTATATTATAAAAAGGCTGAATTCTTTCCTCTAATTTCAGTAATGGTAATGGTTTTCAAAAGGTTATCAATCTTTAAAACCACGTACATTGCAATCAAGATTTAAATGAAAAGTAAAACTCCTCTCCTAATAAAACTTTAATTTACTGCAATAAGTAATCAGATTTTACCAAGGTCATCTATCAGTTTATAATTAACATCGAATAAACAAATTATGTTAAGCTTAATTTATGTAGCAAAATAAAAAACAGAAACGTAAGGCTTTAGAGAAGATTCCACTTTCCAGTATAGACCTTCCTTGGAAAGCTGACACATAAACCGTGGAATGTATAGCAGTAGCAACTTATCAAAAGATCTTCACAATTTTAGCATATTAGCATTTCTGGATCGAAGTATGTAATTGCACTCACTGTGTACTTTTGAAATTTGACCACCTGTAAATATCCTCCACCAGGGGATGCTTCCATATAACCTAAAAAATACTATTTAATCCCTCTTTGTTTGATAAAGCAATCCAAAAAACTCATTTGTGTAATCTAGAATGGGATCTCGGTCTAATGGAACACTGCATGCGTGTTTATTACATTTACATTATGTGTCAAAAGATAATGAATATTTTTGTAGACATTCACATCATTAATGAAAGATCATATTTGAGTCGCTATGAGTGTTGGTTACCTAATAGATGTATAATAACTTCTAAATGGGGTAAGCATGGTAAGTACATGTGTAAAATAAGGTGGTTCAAACAAGGCATTTCAGATTCAACTTCATGCAAAATTAATCTCATCATATTTTATTTAGTATAAATGGCATTGATAAGCAATGTAATAAAATATATCGTTGATGTTAGAAGATTTAATAAGATAAGAATTTCTACGTAGCATAGCAAAATGATCATATTACTTGGAGTTAGTGCCTTCTTCAAAGACAGAAGTACATAAAAAAACTTAACGAGGATCCAAATAATCCATTTATTGAAAAAAATTATTCCATTTTTATTTCTCCATTTAGAGAAGAATCTCGGATTATGTAATATAAATCAGCAATATGACATATTTTGCTTCAATCTCATCTCTTGAAATGTTGAAAATTCCTGGGAAACTGACTGAAATGTGATAAATTACGTTGATAAATAGGCTGCTATTTCAATTTACGTGCATATTTCAGTAAACACATCCCCTTATCAATTTTCTCTCGCCCCCCTATTCATTCAAAATTCGATTACCTAAACGAATGTCGAAAATCGGCTATATAGGAATGAAAGAGTTCATGGACGGTTAATTAAGGAAATTGTTATACAATATTACTGCAGATTTATACATGTACATGTTTATGGAAAGACTGAAATTTAACATGAAATTCAAAGACGCGAAAACTTTATTATTCTATCTAATCTTTCCCCTGTCTTGGATACAACTCGTAAAGTGAAGTTATTTTTATTTTTTTATGAGAACAGATTTCGAAATCATACTCAGAAGCCATAAGTGATGTGATAAACAAACGTAATAGAAATGATAATAAAATTGTTTGTGTCTACTGTGGTATCATTTTAGTTCGGGGGTGTCAATGTTCGCGCATGGGTAAGAAACATATTTTATTGGTTCGAGGGGAGGACGTAATTTCGTGGGTAACAGATAAATATATAAATCTGGTAATAAATACATGTATGTTGACAAAATAATTGTTCGTGGGAATGTAAATTCGTGGATAAGTTTGACCGACGAAAACCACGGACATTGATTCCCAACGAACAATGATGATTCCACAGCAATTAATCTTTTTTTTGAGTATTCTACAGACTTAAAACTGAAAGTTCTATATTTTAGAAATTTTGCATTTTGAAAAAAAGTTGACGATTGAACTTGCATAATTAAGTTTTCAGAATTTCATGAAATTTTAATGTGTATGATATATTGAAGACTTGAGCATATACGTACATGATTTATGATCGATTATTTCTAAAATTTGCAAAATTTTATCTTCGATAGTTTTGGAAGAGATCATCCAACATTTTTTAAAAATGATTTTTGCTTAATTACATGTTGAATCAAAAATCATGTGTTTCTTTACAGATATTTGTACAGTGTATCATAAAGCGAAAGATTTAGATAAAATATATGATTATAGCAAAGAAATGACAAACTCAAGTGCACTGTAAAGCAAGAAAAGACTGTAAAATATAAGTGCTGGAATTTATCGTCCACTAGTACCCTACCTTCAAAATTTCAGACCCGGGGACAGGGGACTTCGATGTCCCCGAGCCCGATGTTTATTCATATAGTATTATATAGTAGGCCTAAAAACTGGAGGGCTATATCACGGAAACTAGAGATGGTACCATCACCATTTTTTCATAGAAGTGGTAACTGACCACTAGTAGCCTACCCTCAAAATTTCAGACCCGGGGACAGGGGACTTCGATGTCCCCGAGCCCGATGTTTATTCATATAGTATTATATAGTAGGCCTAAAAACTGGAGGGCTATATCTCGGAAACTAGAGATGGTACCATCACCATTTTTTCATAGAAGTGGTAACTAACCACTAGTACCCTACCCTCAAAATCTCAGACCTTGGGACAGGGGACTTCGATGTCCCCGAGCCCGATATTTATTCATATGGTATTATGTAGTAGGCCTAAAAACTGCAGGTCTATATCTCGGAAACTAGAGATGGTACCATCACCATTTTTTCATAGAAGTGGTAACTGACCACTAGTACCCTACCTTCAAAATTTCAGACCCGGGGACAGGGGACTTCGATGTCCCCGAGCCCGATGTTTATTCATATAGTATTATATAGTAGGCCAAAAAACTGGAGGGCTATATCTCGGAAACTAGAGATGGTACCATCACCATTTTTTCATAGAAGTGGTAACTGACTACTAGTAGCCTACCCTCAAAATTTCAGACCCGGGGACAGGGGACTTCGATGTCCCCGAGCCCGATGTTTATTCATATAGTATTATATAGTAGGCCTAAAAACTGGAGGGCTATATCTCGGAAACTAGAGATGGTACCATCACCATTTTTTCACAGAAGTGGTAACTGACCACTAGTAGCCTACCCTCAAAATCTCAGACCCCATGACTTATGTTTAAATTTTGAATTGAGAACTGCGTTCTGGAATGCAGTTCACTTTTGAATTGCGAATTGCGAACTGCGTTCCAAAATCTGATTGCCTGTCAAGGTCACGCGAATTTTATTTTTAGCCTAAAACTTGTAAGCAACATTGAATTTGGTGCAAACAATATACGGAATACCTTCTGCTAATGTTTTTGAAGATTGTTAGAGTATCAAAATCCTCGATCTACCGACATTCATTTCTTTTAGACTAGAGACCATGGTAACTTCTTCAACTTATCTGCGAATGTGTACAATAAGGAGGAAGAAGTGAACTATTTTCTTCTTGGGGAAGACAAACTTTCTTCCACTAAAAGTAGATTTTAACCGTTTTTTTCTGCAGGTAAAATCCGTATTATAATGAAAATTGCGGATAGGCGGGCGGCTGCTAAAACGGTACATCATTTGTCCGGATAACACCTCGTGCAGTTTCCAAGATAAGGACATTTTATTTTCATACACAATTGTACATGTATCAGAAATGTGCATACTGCATGGATTTTGATTTGATATATTTTTTTTTAAATACTAGCTGTTGAACATAGTCTTTTTTTTCAAAATATTGCATATAGGGTAACCTATTTGTTCGGAAAACTCTTACAGTTTTCCAGATATAATTGTTTATATCCACAAATTTTCCCTGTTGTGAGAGGAGACAATTCTGGCTATTCGCAGCTTGTTTTTGCTTAACCTCTTGTATATAGTATTAAAAAAGAACTATTGGGTGAAAATGTCATTTATTGAAACTAACAAATGACTAAAACTACATTTACATATTACATAGACTTATATAACAATTAATTGGCTGGGCTTAAAACAAAATATACAGTAAATACAAATTGACTAGCTAAACATGCTGACTAGTCACATGACATAATTCTTACTAATCACATGACAAAAATAGCCCAGCCAATAGTAAAAATGGTAAAAACACTTAAGAAGCAAAAAGGTGGTGCACAAAAAAGCCAGTGCACAAAAAGTTATAAATGTTAAAACATACAAATAATAATAAACATCTAATCTATACATTCTTCATAAGCAAAATTATATAAGTTAAATGAGTTAGATTGCAAGTATCACACAAAAAGGCATTGGAGGGGAAGAGGTGGTTGTTGGAAAATTCCGTGACTTCCTCTCCGATTGAAAATGGATAATTTTGGCAGATCAGTTGTGCAAACTTTAGAAATGTACATACTACATGGACTTTGATTTTGATGATTTTTTTAAAATTATTTTTAATTTTTTCAAAATATTGCACGTAGGGTACACCATTTGTCAGGATAATTTCGTTTTCAATTTTAAAGACAGGATTTTTTAAATTTTGCAGATCAGTTGTGCATATATTAGAAATGTGCATAATGCATGGATTTTGATTTTTGATAAATTTTGAGAAAAAAAGCATCTGTTAAGCTTAGTTTTTTTCTCCTTTTTTGTTTGTTTGTTTGTTTGTTTTTTTTGCAAAATATTGTATATGTAGGATACATATTCATTTGTCCGGATAACTCCTCTTACAGTTTTCAGGATAAGAAGTTAATAGTTTGCATACATCAGAAATGCGGATATTATTCAGATTTTGATCTTTGATCATTTATGGGGTAAATGCCATTTTGTTGAACTTGGTCATTTATATGCAAATATCCTATTAATAGGGTACATTGATTTTATTGGGATGTCACCTACAGTTTTCAGAATAGAAAGTCTTTATAATAGACGACGTTCACATTTAAAAGAGTTATTTCTCTTCTGGGATCAATATACATATATAGGGTCAATCGGCTAAAGGTGCTGTTTTCCCTCTATGAAATTACCAACTTTATGACGGCAGTTTCTGATGAATAAAATCTGTTATGTTTATGTTCGTTATGTTTTCTTTGTTACCCCGTACTTTGTCATAAAGATACGGTATAAAATTGTCAAAAGACGTTTAAATATTTAAAAAAAAAATACAAGTAAGTTCAAAGGATATAGTGAGGAAAATTGGTATTTCACGACGAAAATAACTCTTGCAAATTGTCTACTGATATGAGAAAGACCAGTAATGTATTGTTCACACGAAAAAACATGGTTTGCTGCCACATTGACAGTTTTACATTTGCTGAGGTTCATTTTTTTTTCCAGTTTATGCGTCACATTGTCGCTTTAATTACGCCATACTCTTGTGTATGTTTGAATACTTAATATTCTTCTTGTATCTACCATTAAAATCGAATAATGATCTTCAACAGATGCTGGTTATCGCCCTTGATACTGTTTTTCTTTCGGTATGTTTGATTGTGAAATACTCTTTATGAATGTTTCCTAACTGTCGATATCGATGATGTCGTTTTTGTGTCAAATGAAGCTTGTTTAACAGTTTGTCGTTGATCTTGTTTCGTGTTTCTTTACACATGTGTATTTTGAATATACATTTTGTTTAGGGAGTTTTCATTGCTTTTGATATCGACGATATCGTCTCAGTATCGAATCAAGATCAATCACCTGTTGATAATTGCATGTATGCCCTTGCTGTTGTTTCATTTTACTTGTATATTTGAATGCATTTCGTTACAAAATACATGTACATGTATGCACTACTGTTGATGTCAACGATTCATATCTACATGTATATCGACATGGTCGTTCAACAGATAATTTTTTATAAAGCTGTTGCTTCTAACCCTAATCCTACCCTTATCCTAATTATAAACTTCTAATATCTAACCCTTACCCTAAATATGACTTGCCAGTTAATTTATTAATTCTTGTGTTAATATCAGTTCGATTTCAACAACGCACACAATCTTAAATGTATTGTTTCTGAACTTGGAAAACAAATTTACAATCACGATCGATATCACCATTTTATCGTTGAAATTGACGATTTTGACATATATTACTCAGACTATCTGTTATCCATAAACAAGAATGACCAGAATCGATATTGATACGTTATCGACATATTGTGGATATCGAGGATATAGACATTGATAACGGTTTTGCATTAAAAAAAAAATCTATTTGCTTCAATTAAAAAATAAATATCGATTTTGACAATGCACATGGTCTTTGGTATATGGTATATTGATGTCCTTTATTTTCATGTTCAAAATAAAAATTTGACAAAATTACATGTACAATATTGATAAATTATCGACAAAATATTCTCGATATTTTCGATAAAGACTTCTCATAAGTCTTTTGAAATGTTATCCTTAAATTTCAAATACAAATTTTACAGGTTTTGTTTGATATCGATACGATTTTGATATTATTGTCGATATTAAAATCTTACTCGGCCTTGAACATGTATGGCGTTGCAATTTCTGAAAAAAATTCTTTTCTCCATGAATTACATATAGAGCAATAGGAATATGAGTCAATATAGAAATTATCAAGTCAAAGAGATTTGAGCAGGATCATGCAAAACAGACTGAAAATCCATATACGAATGTATGCTTGAAATACCCTCAACGGGATTTTTGTAATACACTTACTAAAATGTGTTACAGACCTAAGTAAGATGTTTCATAAATATATAACCTCTGTGCTGTCGTTAAAAGCATGAACTTACTGAAGAGTGCATCGACAATCGGTGTGAAAAAGTAAACTGTGAGATTTTCGGTTAATAGCGTCGCTCAGACAAAAACATATCTTTTCATCTGACAGTTATGATGCAGGGATGAAGTAGGAGTGCTCGTAATTAAACTACACAGTTCCTAGTTGTCACTTCTCTGTAATTTACAAATCCTACTGATAATTGTTGATGGTGTGCGGTTAGTCAATAATGACCGAGAAGACATTAGAATGTTAATGTCCAACAATTCACTGTCTCCATAATACATGCGGCATGATAACAAACAAATTAAGAACTCTAGTGTCTCGATATTTGCAAAAAAAATTTTCATAATGTATCTCATATAAAAATGTTAGTATTATATATGCACATTGATGTACTTTAAATTCATATCCTAAGTTCATGTGAAATTTACAGGAAAAATGCCCAAAATGAGAATAATATCATATACAAATTTAAATTGAAAAATTCTAAATTTTTGTAGAAGACAGATTATCACGATGAAATTTGACTGTTTTAGAGATGTGTCAAGTTTCTAAATTAATGTTTTATGTTTTTAAAACAACTCTTTCTAAATTCTTGAGCTTTCCAAATTATTTTCTGTATTAAATTTACACCTTCTAACCCTTATTGAAATTAAAACATCGGCGATTTTAGGTAATCCAAGATAATTGGGTTTGACACTTGTCCCATGGCCGTAGGAACCGGGGGTGGGGAGGGGGTGCCCCAATAATTTTGCCGATATATGGAATACTATAGAATGCATAGCTACTATATGCTTGTGCCCCCTCAATAATAACGTTTGATGACCTTTTTTTTTTGTCAAGGAATTCTTGAAAGTTAATAGTATCCCTCCAACTGATAATATATGGTTGTGCCCCCCCCCCCCCCCCGCAATGAAATTGCTTCCTACGGGCCTTTGTCATCGTTTGATAGTGCTAAATTATCTTTATGCAAAATAACATCAAAGGCTCGATAATCTGATACTCCATTATTTCAAAAGTTTACGCAAGTGTCAAAACTTTTTATCTATATATCTCTAAATGTCAGTTTGTCATGCCATACTATAATTGATAAATATATTGTTGAATTTGTTTTGGATGATGAATCGGACAGCCGTCCCGAGCACACCGACCTGTATCTTAATTTGTCAGTTCCATATTAAAAATTTTAACATAGGTCGGAGTTTGTCTTTTTAAGACTCATAGCTAGAAAAGAACGCAAACCGTGTCTGAACAGGATTTTTCAATTTAAATTTGTATATGACAATTATAAAGACCCTGTAGAAAATGTGAACATCTTATTGCTCGCTTGAAGAACTTCTCTCTGAGAGAAGTTCTTCAAGTGAAAAATTCTAAATTTTTGTAGATGACAATAATAAAAATTCCACACTTCTTGATTCTCAAAAACTCCAATGAGCTTTCAGAAAATTTAAAATCACCTTTTTTTTTAAAGATTGCCAACAATCAAAATGTAATTAAATTACCATACTAAATGTTCTACCAAGTCTCTTTCTTTACTCCTCACTAAAATATTATGAGCTAGCAGTGAAGGATATTCAAGAAGTGGTGTAAATAAGATGTGGACACTTAAAAACTCCAAGGAATTTTTTGAAAATTTGAAATCACAAAATTTTAAGAAAATTAATAACATAAAACGTACGACTTTTAAGCACTTCAAACAACCATTCCCCACGATAATTTTAAGTCCAGGCTTTTTGATATCATACGCAGTGGCTTTTTCAATAGAAAATGGAACTCGTAAATTTACTTACATTGTCATTGGTCAATTGCAAATATTTTTTGTTAAAAAAAGCATTCTAATTGTACACACAGGTACTATGAAAAAGATATTCAAAAGATGCTCGAGTTTTTGATTGACAATACAGTTGCATCTATGTAGTTTTTGGAGATCAGGTCTTCCAACAATCTATTGGAATTTCCATGGGTACCAATTGCGCCCCGTTATTAGCAGACCTTTTTTGTATTCATATGAAGCAGAATTTGTCCAAAATCTTATACGTGAAAAGAAGAAAACACTTGCTGTGGCCTTCAACTCGACATTTAGATATATCGACGACGTATTGTCAATTAACAATGGCTATTTCCATTCTTATGTCAATACGATATATCCCGGTGAGCTTGAGATAAAAGATACCACAGTGTGTGACACATCTGCTTCATATTCGGAAAATAATTTTACTTGAAAAAGACGTTAATGGTAATCTAACAACCAAGCTTTATGATAAACGTGATGACTTTAACTTTTCAATCGTCAACTTCCCTTACTTATGCAGCAATATACCTTCATCACCTGCATACGGGGTATATATCTCTCAGTTGATTCGATACGCAAGATCATGCTCTACGTATGAACAATTTCTAAAACGAGGTAAATTATTGACAAACAAGTTGATGAAACAAGAATATCAGCTGTCTCGTTTAAAGTCATCATTTCGTAAGTTCTATGGTCGATACAATGACCTTGTAAGCAAATACAATTTATCATTGAGTCAAATGCTGACTGACGTTTTTCATACTAATTGTTAGGCCATTATTCACACACTGAATTGTCGACGGATTTTTCCGTTATTTCCCGATCATGACAAGGAGCATACGGCGGGTGTGACCGGTCGGCAGGGGATGCTTACTCCTCCATGGCATCTGATCCCACCTCTGACGTTTGGAGGTCCGTGTTTGCTCTGCTCCTATTTTGTATTGTTTAATGGACTTTGAGCCTGAATGCTGTTTGTTATCTCCATATATTTCATTCCATACATACGACTCCATATGTCCCAGTGAACTTGAAATAAAAGATACCACAGAATCTAACACATCTGTTTCATATTTGGACATTTTACTAGAAAAAGACGTTAAAGGTAACTTAACAAAACTTTATGATAAACGTGATGACTTCAACTCTTTTATCGTCATCCTCCCTTACTCATTATGTAGCAATATACCATTATCACCTGCATATGGGATTTATATCTTCCTGTTGCTTCGATACGTAAGAGCATTCTCTACGAACGAACAAACAAGTTGGTGAAACAAGAATATCAACGTTCTCTTTTAAAACCATCATTTCGCAAGTTCTATGTTCGATACAATGACCTTGTCAGCAAATACAATCTATCATTAAGTCGAATGCTGACTGATGTTTTTTATACTGATTGATAAGCCATTATTTACACACTAAATTGTCTACGGGATTTTTTCGTTTACCCGATCATGAAGATAAGGGCCAACTAACAGCTAAATTGCGTGGTGCAGTGGTCAGAGGGTTTTCTCTGGAGTCGCGGAATAAGGAGCTGATCCTTACATTGCGGGTTCTAATCCCACTGCGGGACGTAGAGATAGGTCCTTCGGATGAAGCCGAAATAAACCGAGGTCCTGTGTCGCAATAGGTGCTGACAAGGAAAAATCCCTTACTGGTCAAAGGCCGTAAGTGACAAATACAGCTTAAATTTGCAGCCCTCCTCCGGAAAGTGGCGGGGTCTCAATGTGAGTGAAAAATTCTCGAAGGTACATTAAACAAAAAAAAAAACATGACAAAAGAAATGACTTCAGCTTCTTCATAGTCATGTTTTCTTGTTTATGTAGTAATATTCCGCTCTCAGAGTTTGTGCCTCCAACTTTTTCGATACTGAAGAGCATGCTCTGAGTACGGTCAATTTTTAAACCGAGACAGGTTACTGACAAATAAGTTGATGTTACAGGGATTTCAACAACCTAGTTTAAATTTAACATTTCGTAAGTACTATAATCGTTAAAAATGACCTTGCTACCAAATTTATACAACCCGTCATTGGGTCGTATATTGACTGACATACCTTATACCAATTGTTAGGCCTTTGTTTTTTTAATACTAAATTTGACTACTTTTAAATAATCTGCCGCATTAGTCTTGTTTCAAGACTGTTTGACCTGTGAAGGTTTTCGGGTTTGTTTGTATACAGGGCACTCCCTACTTATTTTCATCACAAGGTACATGTACCTAAATCAATTTCAGGCACCCCCACTTCAAGCCAGTGCTTTATCAATTTATCAATCATTTACCTATTTCAATAAGACATAGTTCGCTTCTAGAGACCTTTTCCCAGAGACTTCCGAACTTTTTCTTCTGAAGTCTCTGGTTTTATCCTACACTATAACCATAACTGGAAGTTGATGTATCCTGTCTAACGTCTTAAAATGTCGCGAGGTAATTTTCTAGGAATAAATGGGTGATTAACAATAAAGAGCCTTGAACAAAGACGTCTGGAACGATATATTTGAAAAGAAAATAGTCTCTGGAAGTCTTATTCAAGTAGGTTAATGATTGATAAATTAATAAAATACTGGCTGGAAGTGGGGGTGCCTGAAATACTTGATATCGCGATTACTTAACTTAATGGAATTCTTTCGCGGTGAAGGTAGGGAACGTGTATTAGCTGGGGACAATGTGCTGTTGCATATCATGCGAGATCGAGCATTGAAGATTTTCAAGGGGGAGATATGAAAGAAGTCCTGGTGAAATATCTTGCGGAACATTCGCTGAACCACGCTAATGAATTTCAAGAGAACCTAGTCCAAATGTGTTACAATTTTATTGATACTTTTTCACTAAGCCGACTCTTCTAATTAAATTCAACCATTTCTTTCTGATAAAAGTTACTTTTGGAAGCTGATAAAATAAAACTCTAAACATTCCAATTAGACAACCAACTATTTGAAGTTCAATCCTTTGCAATACATTGTACTTTTGGCATACTAATTGTTCGAATAATTCGATTGTCGCTATAGCGTAAGTACTTCATGCCCCAAAAATCTCGTGAGATTTAGAGTTTCCTCGACTTCGTTGCAAAAGAGCGTCATTAAGTTAGATAGCTGTGAGGTAATCGCGATACTAAGCATTAAGTTAAGTACCTTGTGGTAAATAGAAGTAGGGGGTGCCCTGTATACGAAACAAGTGCCTGTGGTGGCGGTCATGAGTGATTTCGGGTGGCGGCCCCAAAGCGGAGAAAAAACAAACAAGGTGAGTAAACTTTTTCATATGTATAGAAGTATTAGTTCAGAAAATTATATTTTATGGAAGGGAGCAACTATCAGACAGCCCCCAAAAGTTTAAAACGACATATACAAGTGCCCCGTTTTCTCAAACACTCCGCACTTTTTGGGGTATCACTATCATGATTTCAACAAAATTAAATCTGCACTACATGAGGATGCTTCCATATAAATATGACTAATCATGACTTTGCTTTTCTTGAGAAGATTTTTAAAGATTTTTCCTGTTTTCCTATTTTTGATCGGCCTTTATGACCCCATCCTAACCCTGGGGGTCATGATTTGAACAAATTTGAATCTACACTATCTGAGGATGCTTCCATATAAATATGAATAATCATGACATGACTGTTGTTCTAAAAAGAAATCTATTAAAGATTTTACCTATGTATTCCTATGTAAACCTTTGATTATGGTGGCTTAATCCTACCATAGGAGGGGGTCATGCTTTGAATAAACTTAAATCTATACTACCTGAGGATGCCTCCATATAAATACTGGTATGACTATTCATTACTGCTGTTTCTAAGAGGGTGTCTGATTTTGATCGGCTATTGTAGCCCCACCCTATCCCCGGGGGTCATCATTTGAACAAACTTGAATCTACATTACCTGAGGATGCTTCCAAATCGATATGATTAACCATGGGTTTGCTGTTCATGAGGAGATTTTAAATATTCTTCCTATATATTCCTATGAAAAAAAATGTGATTGCACATTGTGTGAATCCCCCAGCGGATTATGAATTGAACAACCCTGAATCTTCACTGTTTAATTAAGATTTTACATAAGTTTCATCGTATCTTTTCTGGCCCTGTGATTATTAAGAAATTTTTTAAAAATGCCATTAAATTTTCGCTGATTCTTAATTATCTCGCCTTGAAAGAGGGTGTGCTCCTTTATTTGAACAAACTGAAATCCCCTTTACTCAACGATACTTTATGGCAAGTTTGGTTGAAATTGGCCCAGTGGTTCTGGAGATTTTGAAAATGTGAAAAGTTTACAAAAGACAGGCGGACGACGGACACCCCTCGATCAGAAAGCTCACATGAGCATTTGGCAGAGGTGAGCTAAAAAAATTTCAGTGCCTCCCTCCACTGTGTACTCCGGGCCTGGAAAGACTTAGAAAACACGCTATTAGTGTGGTTTAACTGTTAATCTATTTAAGGAATGAATTTAATAGCTACCTATTTTATACAGTATAAAGTGGGTTGGGGCAGTTTACGCTTTATAAACCGCGAAGCAGTTTATAGAAAAGCGTAAATTGTTCCAACCCACTTTATACCGTATAAATTGGGTAGCTATTAAATTCATTTCATATAATTTAATTTTCATTCATTTAGTTTAAGAAAAAAGATGATTACCCTTAAAAATGACTTCAAATTGTACAAAATTCAAATGTAACATCAGGCGGATCGATACGTTTTGACGCAATTAAGTCATTGTGACGTAGGCAACCCAATTCATACGATATAAAGTAAATTTTTTATCCAATCAAATACCGTGTTATAACTAGAATTAAATCATTTTGCTGTGCATATCTGTGTAATCATCTGTAGTCATGGAAATACAAAATTTCCTTTAGATTTTACTTATTACATGTAGTTACCTACAGTTCAGGAATGGGTTTTTAAATTGAATGAATTTTGTTTGTTTATATTGTAAGTGCCTTTGCATCGTTCTGCCAGGATAGCTGACTGGTTGATAAAACTTCCATAAATATCTCAGTCAATGCACTAAAGAGCATCAGTCATTAATGATCAACTTTTAATATTCTATATAAATGTTGTGCACAAATAAGCAAAAATACATTATAAATCGAAACAGTTAGTTCATACCTTCAAACAGTGATATTAATAAATAAATATTAACTGCGCAATATTAGAAATAACCTCTAACTACGCTTGCAATTGTTCAATTATAGGTGTAAGTCCTGTCTTTGATGATCCAAGTTTCTCTTTGAATTCGGTGGACACCTCGTTTTCCCGGTAAGCCGCTGATGCCCCCAAAAGCGCCCCAAGCGCTGCACCCCGGTGACAATTTTCCCCTGAAAATAGAATTATTGGATGAAATTGAGGTTTTATGTGTAGTTTATGACACATGCTTATTTGTGCACTATTATTATCAGAATCCGAGTTTTTCTGTGGCTAAAATTCACAGCCCAAGATTGCCGATCCTGTAGGCTTAGACTGTCGTTTCAGTATTATATGTGTTTCTCTGGGTCTGTGTCATGGGAACTTATCACACTAAACAAGAATAACCGTGACCTCGGTTTCTATGATGGTTCAGAAGACCGGTTATTTCAGTTGCTACCAGAAAAGCTAAGTGTTAGGCGAAAGAAAAGTCACTCCATGTAACTTAAAATCTTACTTTGAACCGCGCTGAAGTAAATTCATCACCTGTTACTAAAGAGAATAGGATGTAATACGCGAAGTTAAAGTTCCTAAAACTTATATTGAATTGATTTGTATATAATGTGCTCAATTTCCGTCACCTTTTTATACAATTTTCAATATCTTTTTTCGCATTTCCGGGTGATATGATCAATTGCTATGTTATTAAAACACCACTGCCATTGATTCTCTCAATGGGACACACGAATCAAATCTCAAGCATTAGTTACCTCCACAATTAGCATTTGCCAAGAGTCCCTCGTTAACGTCATCAGCAAATTCCAACGCTAGGAATAGCATGCTAGACATAGCACCTTCCATGTAACAAGCGGATCCCAAACGACTGGTGGCGGACTGGTACATTCTCAATCGGCTTTCAGACCCTCTCGGCGCTCTAAAATACGAAATAAATTTCAATGTACAACCTGATTAAAAAAAAACCTTACAACTTTCTCCTATTAAACTGGGGGGAAATAGTGACAATTATCCTCAAATTGGGAAAAACTGTCTTTAGTATATCAGAGTGATAAAAATGCATAATGATAATAATCACCATTATCATGATGACCATCATCAAACATTAGCAATAATAACTCATTTCGTTTGAAGTTTACTTCAAATTTGATTTAATATCATAAAATATTTTATTTTCATTTAACACGATATATATTAATTGGGAACATAACTGATATTAACCACATGCTTATTTATTTTCTTGGAATTACTCATTATCTAATTTCATTTCTTTCAAAAAGTAATTCACTTCCATTTGGACTCGTAATCTAGTAAACTGTCTTATACTAGTTTTAATAATCAGTTTACACAACTACAAGTTGCTGTTTGTGTTTATCTAATAAAATTTATTACAATTTTTCCAGCGATTTGTCGACCTCTGTTATTGATTCAATTTTCTTACATTTTATTTTTTTGATTTCAAATTGGGAAAAACAGATTTCTAATTGTAAAATATGGCTAATTTCAGTCGAATATTAGTGGTTTTGTCTCCCCCCTCCCCCCCCCCCCCAAAAAAAATATCGGTCAACCATTTTATAAGAAATTCCCTACGCTCACTCTGTATTTGAATTTTGCTTAAGGGAAACGAAATTTCTCATTTTAAAATATTATATTTCTTAATAAATCTGAAAAAATATTTTCTCTTCTCTTTAAATAAACAGTCACACATTAACCTTTTCTTCAAGAAAATAATTTGTTTTAATTACATATTTTGAAATTTTCATTTCCAATTAATACTTAATCAGATGCTCTTCTTATTGCCATGTTTTCCTCCCGCCTACCCATTAGCTTTGTCTAGGAGATTCAGCACGGATTCCCGTTTCTGTTGTCCTCCTAATTCAGCGTTACTCAGAGTCTTCATGGCTTCCTGTTTCAGTGGGTGTCCGTTTAGTACACCATGCAGCAGTCTGGCGTAAATATCAATAAAAGGAACCAGCCCAGACTCAGGATGTGTAAGTTTCAGAAAGTCTACGGTAGCTTTGGCACATTCTGATTCTGATTTATGTGCGTAGTGAATAATCCATGGAATAGCAGGTACAAGTGCACCGATACTGACCAGCTGGTGATCTAACGGCCCTTTGCTTGCTTTCATGTATCTGAAAAACATAATGCGGTTTTACAAAATAATTCCACGTTTTATAGTGGGATCTAATTGAAGTTTGATGATACAATGCATAAGATGTGATCTTTGTTTCCTTTCAGTCCGAGTCGTATAATTAAATTCTGGAAGGACGGGATTATAAGTATGCAATACTTGTTAAAATTTCTTTATTTCGACAAAAACATGAAATAACAGCCTCTCTATACTGTATTTTTACAGAGCAGTAGGAATATTATAAGTCTTTTAAACAGTTTATATTCAACTATTTTGAATTAATTAACTCGATCTTGGAAACTCTAAACACTGATAATGGAAATATTTTTGGGACGTTGAGAAAACTATATAATCATAAATCAAGTTTATCAAATTTACTTTCAACATGAGACACCTGCCATATTTCCCCAAATAAAAAAAAACATGTAGAAAAGGTTAAGTGAACAGCAAATACTGCTGTTTACTAAAATTGAAAAAATCCATGCATATAACAGAAGATGCCCATGGGCCACATCGCTCACCTGAGCCCTTTGGCTAGGAAAATGCAGAAATCAGTTCCGTATTAAAAAGTTTAAATATTAAATTGGTCCCGGGGGGGGGGGGGGGATTTGAACAACATGACTAATAATATCTTTGTTGTTCTTAAGAAGAATTTTTTTTATCGATTTATCCTTTATATTCCTTTGTATAACTATGATCCCCTGTTATGGCCCCTTTATACTCCCGGGGGGTCATGATTTGATCAAATTTGAATCTACATTGCCTGCAGAGGATGCTTTTATTTTATTATGACCAATCACGGTTTTGCTGTTCTTGAGAATAAGATTTTTTTAAAAGATTTTTCATATGTATTCTTATGTAAAACTTTGATCATCCATTGCTGCCCTACCCTACCCCCTGGGGTCATTATTTGATCAAATTTGAATCTACACTACCTGAGGATGTTTTTATATAAATATGATCAATCATGGCTTTGCTGTTCTTTAAAGATTTTCCCTATGTATTCCTGTTGTTAAATTTTGATAGCCCACTGTGGCCCATCCTACCCCCGGGGGTCATGATTTGAACAAACTTGAATCTACACTACCTGAGGATGCTTCCATATAAATATGACTACTCAAGGCTTTGCTGTTCTTGAAAAGACGACTTTTAAAAGATTTTCCCTATGTATTCCTATGTAAAACTTTGATCGCCCACTATGGCCCCACCCTACCCCCGGGGGTCATGATTTTTAAAAGATGCCATAAATTTTTCACGTATTCGCAATTATCTCCCCTTGGAAGAAGGCGTGGCCCTTCATTTGAACAAACTTGAATCCATTTTATCCAAGGATACTTTGTGGCAAGTTTGGTTGAAATTGGCCCTGTGGTTCTTGAGAAGAAGATGAAAATGTGAAAAGTTTACAACGACGACGACAGACAACGGACAAATTTCGATCAGAAAAGCTAACTTGAGCCTTCGGCTTAGGTGAGCTTAAAATTAGGTAGAGAATCAAAGTTGGTCTAAGATATACCTTACCACATGCTAAAGGACAACTTATTTGGTTACACAGAGCGTTTACCATTAGTTTCTAACCAATTATCGGAGAGTTCCTGGAATGTGTCCTAATAATTTACAATAGCAAGCAGATTGCTGATTCCGCATAGCACAGGTTCAAATTGCAAGTTTTGACAGTTGTTGGTTCATAGCATTTGAATTCTTACACTTTAATGTAAACATTGAGAAAATTAACCCACTGAACAGATTGGTAGTTTTATTTAACCGTATTAGTTATATCCCCTCAAGTTTACATGCTCTTGGAATTATTGAACTTACTCAGAATAAAAAGAAATTCGTGTAATTTTCGACTACTCAGAAAAAAATCCACTTCTACGAATGTTTCTGAGAATGGGTACATTCACTAAATTTTAGTTTTTTAAATGAAATCTCCATTTGAACCGGGTATTTGATTTTTTTTTTTGGTCATACTCGGAGCAGAGAAAACGTGTCTGAGAACTAATGGCAAGTCAATAAAGGTTTCATTGCTGAAATTAGCACAGAATACTGCATTTACTATCAAATTACTGTAAATGTCCTCATTGCTCGACATTACCTAACATTCTATCATTCATTCTTTCACAGAAAGAAGTCGATCAAAATATTTATTTGCAACATGAAAATTACAGTTACGATTTTGCCAACATCCATGACTTCGCATAATTACAAAGGCACAAGCAGAAACAAATATATTACATATTATTAAGCAGTCAACTTATAGTCACTGACTTCTAAGTAAATCATTTGGTTAATAACCTTCCAGTTGTCTCATTAAATATCGATATTTATTCTAGTCAATATCAAATCTTATTGTACCTCATATAAATAATCAATAGTAAAATAGAATCTGATTGGCCGAGACAGTCACGTGACCTCGTGTTTGCCCTGCAACAAAACTTCGTGTTTCACGATTATGACGTCACAATGCGACGACTGAGTTTACTACTGAGTTAGATTGTACCGTTAATTGATTGTGTCAATTTAAACGACGTGTAAAATATAAATATTTAGAAAAGTGTTTCATGGGTGAGATTTTAATGTTACTGGTGTGTAAATTACACTGACTTGTCACGAAGGAATGTTTTTTTTTTTTTATTTTTTTTTTATTTTTTTTTTTTATGAAGCGCGACTAATGGTGTAACTTACTTCTGTTTCATATTGTTCTTATCAAATATTTACTTTATTAATTGGATTTTCTTTATATTTCCTGCATTGTGCTTGATTCGGTATAATTAACAATTTATTGCATGATAGTGAGGGAGACATGAATATTTCTTCCCCCATGAAAAATCATATTCCCCGAGGGTGTTGCCCTCGGGGAATATGATTTTTCATGGGCGAAGAAATACTGTAAACCAACTTTTATTCGCGTGCGAGAAATTTTCACGAGGTTCGCTAGAGCCTCGTCATCGCGAATATTTCTCGCCGCGAACCGGTTCTTAGTCTCTCTTTCTATTAACAACAGATCAAAAAAAAGGCTTGATCGCGAAAATTAATCGCCGCGAACTAATCTTTAAAATTTAAAGTAATGCTACCATTTTTGAAAAGTAGGTACAACTTCATGGTCAAGGTGTAAAAAATCATGGTATATTTGGAAATGTCTTGTCACAGGTAATGAAAATATGTAATAAGAAATCACTATCTTTTCTAATTCAAAAGTTATGAACAATTAAAAAGTAATGTTAAAATTTTGAAAAGTAGGTCAAACTTCAGGTCAAGGGGTCAAAAATCACAGTATATTTGGAAAGGTATTGTC
Source organism: Saccostrea echinata (assembly GCF_033153115.1). NCBI lineage: Eukaryota > Metazoa > Mollusca > Bivalvia > Ostreida > Ostreidae > Saccostrea > Saccostrea echinata. The sequence continues at coordinate 1,971,368 of NW_026889757.1, read as the reverse complement.
ACAGGTAAAGCACCTGTCAAATATGAAAGCCCCGCCTCCCCTCAATCAAAAGTTATAAGCAAAGATAAAATTTTTGAAAAGTAGGTCAAACTTCAAGGTCACGGGGTAAAAAATCATAGTATCTTTGGAAAGGTCATGTTACAGGTAATGTACATGTGAAATATGAAAGCCCTATCTTCTTTTCTCATTCAAAAGGTTAAAGTTTTTTTGACATTTGACAGACAGACAGACGAATGAGATTCAATGTCCCCTTGCTTTCGCGAAAGCTGGGGACAATAAAGGAGAATATATTCAGTGGATATAAATTTATAAATGGAAGGAAAAATGACCATATCCAGTCAGAAATAGACAGTCCAATGAAAAGAACTGCTATTTTAAAAGAACAACAGCAAAGGTTAAGTTAGAGTATAAAATTATCAGTAGGTTTACTGTTTCGCTCTATGGTCCTACAGTATGAAAAGTAAAGTGGCTATAAATCACTATTCTTTATGTGCTTCTAAGCTGACCAATAAGTGAACAATGATCTACTAAAATAGAAATCTTTATAATCATATCTTTCTCTCATTTCGACCGACAGTGCTGCTCAACTTCCATATCATTTCAATCACAAATGAATAATAATTATCCTAAGATAATACAAACTGTTGACTCTGCGGAATTCAAGTTTCAAACCCAACTACTGAAGAAGTAAATACACCAGCCTATGTCTTATCTTTCAACTTACGTCACAAAAATACAACAGACAACAGATCATTCCAATTTTTGTTGTTTTTTCAGCGTCTATGTGCGTCTTGATTTTTGAAACCACAGATCAGAACCCCCCCCCCCCCCCCTACACAAACAAAATTAGTAGTACAGAAATTGAATTTTTTGGTTGAAACCATTTGAGTTATATTGATTTCTTTCTATTTGTCGACAATCTGTCATATAAGGTTCTTTTTAACTATCGTGATTTTTAAAGGAATGTAACTTTCTATGAGATATACTGTATTGATGGCACCATCTTTTGAATGATATGACCATAAAATGAGCGTTTTATTTTACTATGAACAAAAAACAAGTATACACTGACAAAACGTCAAAGATACTCAAGCTGTAAAAAAATCAACTAAGAAGTGTCATATATGTCCTAAAATGACATACTCTGTAAGATGTAGGCTATTGAGATTCAACAACTTCTGTTAAATAAAATACGAAAGTGCGGCTGCGGAGCATCACTCATTATTCCATCGTCATAGAATATAATTCGATATTAAACACTTAATATCTTTGCATACATGTATACAGACGTTTTGAATATAAGCTTCATTTTTGTTTCTAGAAATCTTTTATTTACACAAATAATATTTTTAAGTGCTTTTAAAATGAGTAAATCGACGACCTAGCATCGTTTTAGATAACCCAAGCCCCTCTAAGGCTTGAGTAAAAATATGGCCTGACCAAGTGGAAGGGCGTTAGTTTCGTGATTAGGGGCATTAGAAGTGAAAATCATGAATCTTGCTAATATGACCTTAAACAAGAGGCCCATGGGCCACATCGCTCACCTGAGCACTGTGACTAGAAAAAAAAAAGCAAAAATCAGTTCAGTATTGAAAAGCTTAAATGCATTAAGTGGTCCCGACCTACCCCTAAAAAGGAGGGGGTTGGTTGGTATAATTTGAACAAAATTGAATCTACACTAACTAAGGATGCTTACATATTTCTTTGATTAACTGTGGGGTTTTTTCCTACGAGTTTGAACTTTCATTGTGGCCCAACCCTACCCCCGGGGATCATGATTTGAACAAACTTGAATCAACACCACCTGAGGATGCTTCCATATAAATATGACCAATTATGGCTTTGCTGTTCTTGAGAAGAAGAGTTTTAAAGATTTTTTTCTCTATATATTCCTGTGTAAAACTTTGATCGTCCATTGTGGCCCCACCCTACCCCCCAAGGTCATGATTTGAACAAACTTGAATCTACACCACCTGTGGATGCTTCCATATAAATATGACCAATCATGGCTTTGCTGTTCTTGAGAAGAAGATTTTTAAAGATTTTTCCTATATATTCCTACGTAAAACTTTGATCGCCCATTGTGGCCCCACCCTAACCCCGGGGGTCATGATTTGAACAAACTTTAATCAACACCACCTGAGGATGATTCCATATAAATATGACCAGTCATAGCTTTGCTGTTCTTGAGAAGAAGATTTTTAAATATTTTTCCTATATATTCCTTCATGTATGTAGAACTTTGATTGTCCATTCTGGCCCCACCCTAACCCCGGGAGTAATGATTTGAACAAATTTGAATCTACTCTACCTGCATGAAGATGATTCCACGTGAGTTTCATCTTTCCTGGCCCATTGCTTCTTCAGAAGAAGATTTTTAAAAGATGCCATTAATTTTTCACTATTTTGTAATTATCTCCCCTTGGAAAAAGTTGTGGCCCTAGCTTCATTTGAACAAGTTTGAATCCCCTTTGCCTAAGTATACTCTGTGCCAAGTTTGGTTGAAATTGGCCCAGTGGTTCTTGAGAAGAAGATAAAATTGTGAAAAGTTAACGACGACAGACAACGGACAAATTTCGATCAGAAAAGCTGACTTGAGCCTTCGGCTCAGGTGAGCTAACAATGAAGTCCCGTATCATATTAGGCGTTGGCACAGGATAAAGAATCCTCAATACTATGGTCGTAAGCACCATGCATAGGTTAAATTTGTGGCATTTCACCTAAAAGTCAGGCGCGTCTTCACATGGTTGAAAAATTCTCAGTTGTCAAACACCTGTAACAATATTGTAAAACAACCTACAATCAATCAATAAATCTTATGTCACTAAAACGTTTACTTTAAGAAGGTGTTTCTTCCAGCTATCGCTACTAAAAAATTAAAAAAAAATGTTTTCTTTCGGCTTTGCTGATTATTTAAGTATTTTTGCATTATATCTGTCTAGAATCCTCATCTGAATGACGTATGTGTGAAGAGCCTTAAAACAAAACACGTATTTATCTATGTGGTGGATTCTTGTGACTTATTTATTTACAAGATATAAAAATATACGAAATAATAGTAACAAAATCAAACATAATGCCTTTGCAAGAATCGAAAGGATACAACAGAATTTGTCATTCTAGATTCTGTGTTTAGCTTTAACCTTATTCAGTACATACTCGGCATTGAAAATAATACATTGTACTTTGCTTGTATCAAAGGGTAATCATACTTCAGAAAACTTTAACTCCTATTTTCCATGTTTTACGTGTACATCATCCAAATGTCAAAATAAAGAACAATTGTCTGAAACTATAAGTTATCTCTAAATTAAATTATCCAAGTTTGAAAGATGTGTTTCAAATTAAAATAAATGAAAAAAAAAAATCTTTAAACAAAATTACCAAGAATTTTACACTGTACCCAGTTTTAAGCCGATTTGCATGAGTGCTTCATCTGAAAGGTATTCTTGTGAGAAAGCTATACACTTAAATATGAAAAGTTAGTCCTTAATAGAATAAACAACATGTATTGCTTAAGGACTGATGACGCGTTGCTCGAATATCTGTTTTATACCTCTACATAATATACATCAAATTTATCATAATTATCATTATTTTGTGATTTTTACACGTTTTCAAAATGTCTAAGTAAATAAAGACATCAAAAAATTGTGATATGGGCAATGTTAGTGATTTCCAGAAGGATTACATAGTAAATAGCATCCCCTGGTGTCTTGCACAAATGCCTGGTAAGGTACCTTAATTTTTTGTGAGGAAACTTTTTAAAGTAGCAATACTTCAATGACAAATTCTTGGAAAAAAATATATATTATTGAGGAACGTGTCGCCTGACCTTAAAAAGTAATTATGTTTTATGTTTGTTTATTGTTTAACGTTCCTCTCGAGAATTTTTCAATCATATGGAGACGCCACCACTTGCCGGTGGAGAGTTGCAAATTTTGACCTATACTCGGCACTTAGGGCCATTGAGCAGTGAGGGATCTTTTTCTTGCCAGCACCTACTGCGACATGAGACCTCGGTTTATACGGTCTCATCCGAAGGACCGGTCTCCACGTCCCGCAGTAGAATTCGAACCCGCGACGTAAGGATCAAGTCATTACAGCGCGACTCGAGAGCGAACGCTCTTACCACTGCACCACGCGGGCGACTACTCTACTATAGAAAATGAGAGTAAGGTGTTTGTTTAACAAGAGGCCCAAGGTCCTTAACGGTCACCTGAGTATAATACAACAATTTAGAAGTTAAATACACTGACAGATGAAGCTTTGTTGCCCTAAAGCAAGAGAAGTAGGAAGATCAGGATCAACAAAATAATTAGTCTAGTAATCAGTATCAATTCATAACTTAAGTTCTAATCTGTCCCCCACTTAATATTATCACCATGCAGACTATTAACAAACTATTAGTGCTTCTGTACTATTTTTTAAACCCATATTAAGACCTCTAGCATTGACCTCTCTTATGGTCTTTGAAGAACTTTTAATAAGATAAGTTATTTTTGTCTCATTTTTATTTATCTATTACTTACAGGTCTGCCTGATTCTTAAAACTAAGAAAGTACTTTTTGAATTATACGATAAACATTCTTGCATAATTATCTTATTCTATTAATCTTTCAAATACATTATTTACAGTGATTAATTATCAAAAGTGAATGGAAAAGGGGAATAACTTCTTTCAGTAGAATACAAATTAATAGAGCCCTGTCCAGGACCAGAATGCTTAGACAAATTGTCCAGATGTTCAAAAATCTGGTAGAAATACACTTACTTATATCATTTAAACTTTTACTCAGTTTGCTTTCGATATGTCCAGAAGCAGAGAAGAATTTCACACTCAGTCAGCTACAATGCATTTTCACTACAGATTCAACAAAGCCTTACCCTAACACCAGAACCCAAGACCAAAGGTCAAGAAATTTACAAATTTGGAAGAGTTACCCTCATCATCATAACTATGGACTTCAAAGAATTAACACTTTTCCACTATATTATCTAAAGCCCCCCCCCCCCCTTCCTCGTTATGCCAGAACCCCTGACCCTAGGACCACAAGATTTAAAAATTCTGTTCGAAGCTCCCATCTTCATTATAGCTAAGCAATTTATTTATCAGCTCAACACTAAGGAGCAGACAGGATTAGTTAATGATTAATTAATAGAATTAATGCATTTTCACTATATAATCAATAGAGCCCCCCCACCCCACCCCTCCTCAAGAACCCCAAAAACTGAGGCCATGTATTTAAAAATTTTGGAAGAGGAATCCTTGCCTATCATAATCATGCACTTAGTTTGTTTAAATAATCTCCAGTAGCAAAGAAGAAGATTTTCATAGAATCAATGCATTTTCACTATATAATCAATAGAGCCCCGCCCTAACACCGGAACCCCTGACCCTGGGGCCATGAAATTCACAACTTTTAAAAAGGCATCCTTATGCATCATAACCATGCACTTAGTTTGTTTAAATAATCTCCAGTAGCAGAGAAGAAGATTTTCAAAGAATCAATGCATCTTCACTATATAATCAATAGAGCCCCACCCTAACACCAGAACCCCTGACCCTGGGGCCATGAAATTCACAATTTTTGAAAAGGCATCCTTATGCATCATAACCATGCACTTAGTTTGTTTAAATAATACCCAGGAGCAGAGAAGAAGATTTTCAAAGAATTAATGCATTTTCACTATATAGTCGATAGAGCCCCGCCCTAACACCAGAACCCCTGACCCTTGGGCCATGAAATTCACAATGTGGGAAGAGGCTCTCTTGCTCATCATAACTATGTACTTAGTTACTTAATTTAATACCCAGGAGCAGAGAAGATTTACAAAGAATTAATGCATTTTCACTAGATAGTTGATAGAGCCCCGCCCTTACACCAGAACCCCTGACCCTGGGGCCATGAAATTCACAATGTGGAAAGAGGCACTCTTGCTCATCATAACTATGTACTTAGTTACTTTACTTAATACCCAGGAGCAGAGAAGAAGATTTTCAAAGAATTAATGCTTTTTCACTATATAATCTATAGAGCCCCGCCCTAACACCAGAACCCCTGACCCTGGGGCCATGAATTTCACAATTTTGAAAGAGGCACTCTTGCTCATCATAACTATGTACTTAGTTACTTTATCTAATACCCAGAAGCAGAGAAGAAGATTTTCAAAGAATTAATGCATTTTCACTATATAATCAATAGAGCCCCACCCTAACACCAGTACCCCTGACCCTGGGGCCATGAATTTCACAATTTTGAAAGAGGCACTCTTGCTCATCATAACTATGTACTTAGTTACCTTATTTAATACCCTGGAGCAGAGAAGAAGATTTTCAAAGAAATAATGCACTTTCACTATATGATCTATATAGCCCCACCCTGGGGCCAGAACCCCTGACCCTGGGGCCATGAATTTCACAATTTTGGAAGAGGCACTCTTGCTCATCATAACTATGTACTTAGTTACTTTATTTAATACCCAGGAGCAGAGAAGAAGATTTTCAAAGAATAAATGCATTTTCACAATATAATCTATAGAGCCCCGCCCTAACACCAGAACCCCTGACCCTGGGGCCATGAATTTCACAATTTTGGAAGAGGCACTCTTGCTCTTCATAACTATGTACTTAATTACCTTATTTAATACCCAGGAGCAGAGAAGAAGATTTTCAAAGAAATAATGCACTTTCACTATATGATCTATATAGCCCCACCCTGGGGCCAGAACCCCTGACCCTGGGGCCATGAATTTCACAATTTTGGTAGAGGGCTCAATGCTTATTACAATGATGCTAACAGTTTGACTACTTGATGTCCAGGAGTAAAGAAGAAGATTTTTAAAGATTGCATTATTTTTGGTGGTTTTAGCCCCACCCCTCAGGCCCCAGGGGGGAAGGGACCATGAAATTCACAATTTTTGTTCCCCTTCACCCATAGGTGCTATATGCCAAATTTGGTTGAAATTGGTTAAGCGGTTTCAGAGAAGAAGCTAAAAATGTTCAAATGTTAACGCACGACGCACGCCGACGGACGAGAACGGATGGCAATAGGTCACCTGAGTGACTCAGGTGACCTAAAAAACGATGTGTCATCATATGCCTGCTCGATTACGTAGACTTTTGCTCTATAATTTATTTTCTACATTCTAGTCGGGATCAGAGAGAGGAGATGCAGGAGACTGCGGTTGTTTCTTCGGATGTCAAGAAACTTCTCTACATGCCAGTGCCGTTACGAACAGGTCATCAGTCTAAAACTTGACATTTTGATTTTTTTTTCAATAAGTGCTATTCCAGGAAATTAATATACATCCTGACATTTACATAATCTTAAAATACAGTTAAATAACCTCACATAATCCCGAGTAATACAGCATAATTAATAAATTGCGTAACTACATGTAAGGTATAACGCCTGTCTTCATCATATTACGACTTACATACGGTTGTCTTTCACGCGACAGAAAATTTACTCTACAAAAAAACATATTAACCTTTTACCAATGAATAGCTAGTGACCGTCCAGTTTCTGTGCTCCCACCTATATATCATACATATTACAGTTCTTCTGTGAATGTTTTTTAAAATGATTTTCTAATGACAGTCTTGTATTTGATATTGACATCGTAATGTCAATGGCCACTTAGTAGACCTGTCAGACATTGAAACGTGTTTACATGTATATTCTATGAGGGTGTTGTTTAATCAATCTGGATTTCACACAAAACAATGTCTTTTTGCACGTTTGTCAATTTTTATGGGCTTTCCTGATCTCCTCCCACTTTTTGTGAGCGGCTTTGGAGGATCACGGTTGATTCTATAGAGACATCCGGCAAATGTACCTTACGCAACGGACAACAGTAACTTTGTTTGCTATATCATATTCAAAATTACAATGTATATAAAAAATAAGAATGTAACATATTTTTGTGTATTTGGCTGAGAGAGGTAACAGATACGAGCTCTTGCAATTGAGATAAAAATAAACATAGATGCTGGCCACAAGGAGTTGACCTTTTCACCTGCACGGTTACAGGAAAATGATTCATTGGCGTGCGTTTGTTTACTTGTTTATCAAAAGAGTTAGGATGAAGGAGCAACTCATAGTATTGAAGTGAACAGAGGTCAGTTGATGGTATAAATTAGCTGCGACAAATAAAATTTAAAAATTGGAAATGATTTTTAAAGTGCAGTAGGAAATTAAAGAGTGTGGAGGACAAAATAATGGTAACTAAAAATTCAAATTCAAATTTAAAGCTTTTATTGCAAATTTGAAGGAATATCAAATATGGGGATGTACGGATACAGGGATATAAACGCGGCGGGGTCTGTCTCTGTTTGCATTTTATTCACTTTGTAGATTTGCGCGTGTTTGTAAAATTATTAAATTTTCAGATGGCTCATTTCATTTACAGGTTAAAATATTTTATATTAAAAGTAGTAATAGTTATCATAATATTTAGTATATTGTGTGAAATTATTTATTGTAATTATAAATATATAGTACAAATGGATTGTTTAATTTAATAAAGAGTGCCGGGTAAGTTGAATTATGTCCGTCTCTGGTTGCATTTTATACAGGCTGGGTAACATCGCCACTCCACAACACATGTGAGCCGAATTTGGTCAGGAAAGGTCCTTCCTACATTGGAGGTGGAATTCTAATATCCAAGAGTCATTTCGCATAAATAAAAATTTGTTTAAATTTTATTTGGGTCACTCCGACCAAGCTCAAGGATTGTACGAGTTGCTCCGCTTGGTGTGTTCTCTCATTGGTTCCGGGAGCGTCCCAATGTCATCCTGGACTCTGCTACACTCAAATACTCCGGTGTTTAAGGTTTAGAAGGTATATGGGCTGGAGGCCCGAATGAGGTTGACCCGGTTATGATATACATTGTAGGGGTTCCTGTATTCCTGTAATTCTTTCAAATTATTTATTGTGTTGAAATCAGGAAAGAGATTTTTTTTTAAAATCATTTCTTGTCTCATGCTGCACGAAACAATTTTTCTAAATGAGCGCAGGAATTTGTCTGTTTTAATTGACTAGTCCCCTGATTTGGTTAACGAGCGCCAAGGAAAACCAATGAAGGTGTTTCAGGGACAACTTCGCAAACGATCTTGGATTTCCTAGTGGCAGAGACTGGAATCAAGGAGAGAAAACCAGTGCTAGCGACATTTGTTAAAAAATATTTTTTTATCAACTGTTTCGAGAAAAATTAATTCATAAACGAATGTTACGCAAGGACATAATTAACAATGCTATTCACGTTCCTTTTGAGAAATTTAGTTTTTCTGTGTGAAATCTTACAGTACGTTAAAATGTACTTGCCGATCATTTCTGTGTCGCCTGCAGGGCAGAGCACTTTACTCGACGTTTACTCTCTATCCATCTGTCATACCTCATATCTTGATAATTATAAGAGGTATGGATTTGATATTTTGGTCATGTATTGCTTGCCTAGGCATTATGAACTTTGTAAAATACCTTTTTACCGACCTCATGGCCTTTCAACTTGACCTTTGACCTACTTTTAAAAATTATAGTTCATAATGCCGATATAAAACATATTTAATTTTTATGATATCTGAGAGGTAAGTCTGTGCTATATATCACGTGCACTGTTTGTCATAAGACATTAATATGAAAAATACCAGCGTTACGATTCACTTGACATTGACTTTTGACCTACGTGTACTTTTCAAAAATACTCTGAACGGTTAATATATCTTCTGCCTTCTTAATTTTGAGACGCAGGGATTTGATAAGTAATATATATTACATGTTTATGACCTCATGCCACTGTACTTGAACCTGTATACAATACAGTTATCATACAAACTGAACTTAATTTAAATATAATGAAAATACATTTGAATCGGTACACCGAAATGGATCGTACTTCAAATTAAGTTGCAGTAAAGACAGATAGCCTAGGTCACGCAAGTCGTTTGACCCCCCCCCCCCCCCCACACACACACTCCAGTGATTTTGTATAAGAAGATCGTTATGTAGATGTTTAAGGTAATAGAAAATAAAAAATAAAATATGCCCACCCGCCCCAATCTTTAAAAAATAATTATGTGACCTTAATGCAAAAATCTGAAAGGACAAGGTTGACCTTTTTTCTTTCTCCATCTGCAATTTTTTTTCCATTTCTTCCACCGTCTTCCAGGCGCGGATCCAGGATTTTTTCCGGGGGGGGGGGGTTCAAATAATTTCCAACCCAGAATTTCTTGACAAAATTAAAAAAAAACATGAAAACCTACTTCTTAACAGGGATTCACGTTTTCTAGGAGGGGGGGGGGCAAAATTATTTTTTATTTGCTTCAATATATACATTTAATAACTCTGAAAATTCCGGGGTGGGGTGGGGTTAGGGTTCGGACTCCCGATCCCCGTTCTAGATCCGTGCATGTTCTTTTTTTTTCCTCAAGTGGGACTCACAAATTCTCTGAATTAGCTTGTTTATATTGATTTCGTTTTTCATTTTAGCTTCGATGGTTGAGGAATCACAATTCTATTTCATTGTCACACTTTATGATAAAAGCTATTCTCTCGCAGTCATCAGGTCATTATATGTGAATATTTTTTTTTCTTTGCAGGCAATTGCATGATTTATGAAATCCGGATAGGGCCACGTAGTTCATGATCGGACCATCGAGTATCGATTGAAGGGTCGACGGCACCATGACGATGATGTGCAATGGCGCGCTGACTATGGTGCGATAGCACGACGGAGGATAGTAAACATCGTTTATTGTCATCGAATCATCGCACCATCGTCATCGGGTCATCGCTAACGCACCGGCGCTATCGCATTATCGTCATCGCATTGTCGCGCCATCGCTTCATCTCATCGCACTATCGATTCAAACCTCGATGTTGCGATAGGGAACTACATGGTCCTATCTGGATTCCATAATATCCGGATTCCATTAATAGCTGACCACTCTTAGATTTATTATATCTTTGATGATGCTATAGCAGGCGACCCATGCCTTCCTTAGAGCATTCTAGTTTAAAACACAGGTACCTGAAGCACTTTTACGAAGATTTAAAATTTGGCAATATACGGTGTAATAAAAAATTATTATACTGTATATGACCAAATTTTAATCCAAATCTTGGTACCTTATTTACCTTTCAACGGTCCTAAACCACGTGATCGCAACACGAATGTAATATACGGTTGTTCGGGACTGTTGGAAGGAAAATAAAGTAACAAGGTTAAGAGTAAAATACCCGGTTAATTAACGGATACATGTACCATGCTCTTGGTGGGGAACGTATTTAATGCTAGCAATAATATCCAAAGCGTGCGACAAAAAAGGTGCAGTAAATCGAAGGTTTTTACAATGTTTGGATCTGTAGCTCTATGGTTTTTCTGTCCAGATTGTCTCAACCAGACAGCTACAGTTCTTCAAAAATGAACATTTAACACAACTTTCTAAACTTATTGTTTCCTGGTGCATAAAAATCAAGGTCTTATTTCCCACGACAAAAATTATCATAATTTGCTATTCATAAGGTGATAACTGTCTTGGCAACTGCAACCAAACAACATCCTTTTGAAAGAACGTTTAAGGGGCATATTTTCTATTATCATAGTGCTGGATACTACATAATTATATAAATCGTCTAACCTTTCCTCTGCCCACTTTAATACTTCTTCAGCTACCTTTGGGCGAGTTTTGCTCTCGCTCCAGTCTTTGAAAAATGATCTATGGAATGACTCAGCATATGTATCATTATGGGACCCTGGAGAAGTCATAAATTTCACGTATTGCTCCAGAACTTTACCACGTAATTCTCGTGGATCCATGGTAGCCTTTGGATCAGCTGTTTGCATGGTCTGTAGCATTTTTAGTGCCATTGAGAGATTTAGAGTATTGTCCCCTGGTTTCATTCCTGTCAGAATTGAGAATAAAGAAATTTAATTTGTTCCTATGGTTGTCCAGGAATCAGATAATTTTCTATACACACCTGTAAAACTATTTGATTTCAGGAAACCAGCAGTAATTTGAACATTAAACAGTAAAAGTACATTATTGAGGGAATCAGGAAGAAGCACTTCCACAATAGCAAGCCTAGATTTATTATACTGATACAAACAATGTTATCTGGAATATTTAAGAACCTTTCTTTAGATTAAAGAAATTGCTAGGTGTTTCAAATAGGTGTGTATAAATTCTTCAAACTGGTGCACCCTTTTTTTGCAGAGTGATTTTTCATCCATTTTTTATGAGAGGTAAAATAGTTATGGTTTTTATTTGTTATAAAAAAAAATTTAGATAGTATGGCAAAGGAGGCCTCAGTTTCAGAGCCTTCAGTTTCAGAGTGTGTTCCCTTTATCATCAACAATTTACTTCACATTTTTCAGATTTCAAACACTACACTCTAAGTTATGAATGCACTCTTCGTGCATCTTGGATCCATTTCATCAATTTTTTCATCACCATCTAGCTCCCAGTTTTTTTAATGTTTAAGTGTATAAAGCACTTTTAAGTATGCTGAAGTTAAAGCAAATAATTCTGACACTTTAACTAGTTTGACAATCAGAAAAAAATTGAGCTACAGTAAAACACGCTTATAACAAATTACCAGGGAGTGACAGTTTTGCTTCCTATAAGCATAATTCTTTATATCCGTTAAGAGTTCAATATATTTTCAAATCAAGAGGAATAAAAAATCACCTCACTATAAGCATCAATTCATTATAAGCGTGTTCGCTCTAAGCATGTTTTACTGTTTATGCACAGGCAGAGGATGAGACACAATAAATGTCCTGTCAGTAAACTGTGATAAAAAATAATTATATAATAAGTTTACTCACCTTGATGATAATGGACAGTTCTGTCATTGCTGGTCCAGTATTTAAGCTTATCATGTAGAATTATATCTCCTATTATGGGTTTGCTCTTTTGACCCCATCCAGATCGACCACTGCCTCCTATAATGGAATTACATTCAAATTTAAGGGATATCAAAGATAGCCCAAAAGAGTAGAAGAGTACATATCTTGTCTCCCTTTCTGGAAGAATGATCACAATTACAATTTTGATATGGAAAATTTAAAAAAAAACCCACAATATTGTATGTGACAGTAAGCTACAGAACCAGCTAGTTACCTGTGGCAGATATAGTGAGGATACTCGAGGGATGGTGTTTCTCCGGAGCCCTATAACCAGTCAACCACCCTCCATAACCAGACTTGATGTCTGCTGGATTGTAGTACCAGTGTACTGGCATGGCTAGAGCATCTGCCACAAACATGCCCCACAGGGCTTCCTGCTTAGCCTTCTGTAGTTTGGCAGACATCTTGTTGCTGGGGGATTAAGCAATCTTTTATAATCAATTTCAGACTAAAATGTCCCATTGTAGTTGTGATTTATCAATAAGTAATATCATACAAAATGCACTTCATCCATATGATTCAATTACAAAATACTAGTATCTCACACAACCCATTAATAAGTTTCTTGTTTTTATACATAATATAATAATAAATGCATTAAATGTATTATATTATTATAAAAACAATAAACATGATTAAATTTTAATCATGTAACTTAAAAAAGTACAATTTGGAATAAGAAATTCTGAAAATAAAATCAGTGTAAATGATGGAAGAAAATAAATACCTGGATCAAATCAGTCCAGTTTATTCCACACACACACACACATATGTATACATACCTACTGTTATGATCTGCAGCACCTGGATCCACTGACTGTTGATGGGGACAGTCTACTAAGGGTGTTTTACTGAAGAAGGCAAGGGCAAGAAATGATGAAACAGCTGGAAAAACTTTCCTGGTGGGGCTTCTGTACATCTGAATTACAGTCAAATATATAGTTATTAGACAATATAATAGATACCTCTTTGATGCAGTTTTCACGAAAATTCTGTGAGTGCACATATTATCAAAGATCGGATTAAAATTCTGCATTTTACAAAGTATAACTCATTCTACGTTTTGAAATACCTGATGATCATTGAAAGAATGAATTTTTTTCTGATTTCCAAGATTTCTTGATGTTGCCGCTCGACCTCTGGAAAAGAAATAAATTATAATTGCACTTAATTGTTATATGTAACATGTGTATGATACACCTTACAGCTGTCTTATGCATATAGACTTAGCCCAACCCTCTTATGTAAATTGTTTTCATAACCAAGATCTCCTACACCCATCTCAATTGTTCATACACTGCGATAGCTGCAGAACTGTAGCGTTATGGTTTTACATTTTAGTCTTTGACCAAGACTAAAATCTAAAACCATAACGCTACAGTTCCAAGACTAAAATGTAAAACCATAACGCTACAGTTCTGCAGCTAACACTGCGAATTTCTTTCACTTTGTAATAACTTGGTGTATACCGCAGATACCGGTTTCACTTTGAGAAGAGATTTTACAAAAATATTCTCAAATTGAAGTTATTTGAGCTAGTCATAAAGACAATGATTGTAAAAATCTTTTGCGCCTACATACCTGACCATTCGTGTACCCAAAAATAAACCCCATTTCATGGTTACGAAACAGAATTATATATATATAACAAATCACGTTGTTTTGTTTACAAATATTGGAACTCTTTTCTGTTACGTTCAGATGTAGCTAAGTCGCACAGTGGATTGTCGCTTTGCACTAAAATTTTACACATTGGTTTTGTTGAATGGTTTCTTCTTAATATTAATGGATTTTATGAACTATAAACAAATAATTATAAAATTTGCTACAAATCTTATATCTTTATATTTTAAACCTATGAACAGATTATTTTATCTGTATGAATTTGTTTGTGTTCGCAATTAAATAAAAGAAGCTGTTTATTATTCGTTTCCTACGTAAATACTGTGTAAAATCAAGTACGCTAACGTTGCATTTTTATTTTCGGATTTTCTAATCTGTAAAAAATGAAGTTTATTTGAATTGTAATTTTATTTCATCATATACCTTATGTTATTCAAAATAATTATTTGTTTCATTCATAACATATTTCATTTCTTATCGCTGAATGCATTGCCTTGGGAAAAAAATAATAACAAGAAAGGAAATTCAACAAAAACAGAACACATTCAATTATTAAAAGGTACATATATGATTTTTAGACACTTTTTTAAAAATATATAATAAAAACAATACATGACAAAATCTGTATCACACCCCATATCAACCCTCGACCAATATCAGTCCTCTGGCCTTCGGCCCCCTGGCTGATATTCGAGTCTAATGTTGATATGGGGTGCAATACAGATTTTGCCGGGTATTTTTCTCTATTTATTTCACATATGTATAAAATAATGTTGGTTTGTGCAATATTTAAATACAAACAAAGCATGAAAAATTTTGTTTGATTTTCAAAATTATTTAAAAACCTATTGTAATATTGATTTGAAATTTTGACTTGAGTTTATTTTCAGTTTATGGTGTTGAGGCCTTGTCTTCTTTGTTTGATAAAAAGATTCATCGCTGATTAAAAAAAAAAAAACCTCCGGGGAGGTGTGTGAGTAGGGGTTGGGGGGTTTAAGAGCCCCAAAATGTTTTCCTGTATGACATCGAAGTAGATTTTACATTATTGTTATTTCAACTGTTTCTTTTCGAATTAAAAAAGATAAACTATTTGTAGTAGTTGTAAATAATCTTTGAATCAACATTCATCACATTTAGCATTTTTCGTTTTCAGGAGAGGAAAGAAAACTATCGTTGTATGAATTCATTTTTTTTTTTTGGTCAGACATTAACTTCTGATCTTACTCCTTAAAAAAAAGTAATCAACATTTTTAAAAACATATTTTGGGGAAGTGCATCTACAACACAGGCACTTGTCTTTGTAATAGTTCATGTCTGTCTGCTATGCTTTGGGGTACTATCTCTTATACTACTGAATAAAATTTAATGATATTTTCACATAACCTTTATTTCATATAGTGCCATTGTGTACCTTTTAATTATTTTACGTATTGATCAGACATATTTCGGGTTTCCCACAGCGTAACATGGACACTGCCCTTCTTTTTATAAATGGTACCCATCTCTTTTCTGCAACTCATTCTATACCACTGAATAAAATTTTATTGAAAATTTCACAAAATGTTTATCACACAGTGCCATTGTGGCCTCCTATTTTACTTTTTGATTGAACACTTATTTCAGGTTTCCCATAGCAAAACATGGACACTGCCATTCTGTCTATAATATTAGGGGTACTCCTTTCTTATCCGCAACTCCTCCTATACCACAGAATAAAATTTAATGAAACTTTCACAGAATCTTTATTACATAGTGCCATTGTGCACCCCCTACTTTATGTTTTGATCGAACAGATATTTAGGCTTTCCCATAGCAACAAATTAAATGGACTTTGCCATTATATACTCATATGGGAGCGGGGGGGGGGGGGGGTTCGTTTTGTGACCTCGGTGGTCACAGTACCTCTATATACAAGTTTTATGCTGTATATTAATCATAAACCCTAAAACACATCTTGGACATGAAAAGTTACAGTAGACAAAACTATTTTTATTTATGCTGTATATTCTGTGTTATTATAAATCCTAAAGTACATCTTAGACATGAAAAATTATACTAGACCAATAAACTTTTGTTTTTTAATATTGTATATTTCCAAATTCCATCCTAAAATGTTTTGAAAAGAAATAATAATTTCTAAGATAGCATTTGCTTACATACATAACGCTATCATAATTTACCATATTTATGTTTCTTTACATGTATATTAAAATATGTATTTATTGGCACTTGTGTCAATATCATTATGACTTAAGAGGATAAACTTATATTATAGAAACAGATGCCTTCATGTGATCTAGAGGCATGGAATGTCTAGCAAGAGCAATTGATGGAAAGTGCAGGGTTAATTCCCTTTCCTTGTTTATCTGTTTGTTTTGGTTGTTAGTTTTTGTTTTAGAGGTTCTATTTTATTTAAAGCATTATCTAGTCCACACATTGAGTATAAAAAGAAAGATAACTCAATAGAGTTTCCCGTAATCGTGGCGGAAATTTTTTTTGGTTTAACGTCCATTCGAGATTTTTTCACTCATATTGAGACGACGCCACTCTGCCGGTGGATACCTGTACTAGACACTTATGGCCTTTGAGCAGTGAAGGATCTCTATCGTGCCAGCACCTACTGCGACATGGGACCTCGATTTATACGGTCTCATCCGAAAGACAGGTCTCCACGTCCCGCAGTCGGATTCGAGCCCGAGACCTAAGGATCAACTCCTTACTCCAAACGCTCTAACCACTGCGCAACGCCGGCGACGTTTAAGAAATGAAGAAGACAAACAGACAAACAAAACTCGGCTGTGAAAACAATCGCAAACCCGTTTAGTTTGCAGTAAACTGGTCTGCGAAATGGAAGACTGGAAACTAACTCTTTTTGGTATGTAAAGTGGGAAAGGCAGTATGAAAATTTATGGCTGGAATGGGAATCGTACCTGGGACCTCTTTTTGTACTAGTAAGATGCTTTGACCAAACCGATATTCACGATCCACATAGCCCTAACTACCACATTCCTTTCTCCTTAAAGTCGAAAGACACACAACTGCACTAGACATGATTCTTTAATTTGCCCCTGGCAGGACTTTCACCTGCAAGTGTAGTAGCCCTTTTCACAAAAAAATCTTAAGATTAATTTTTATCGTCAAAATTTTCAGCACTTTAATATTATACAACGGTCGCCAATTAATTAAGCCATCGCTATGATCCTTCAGTCTCACACAATACCTCCACAGTCTCAGTGGTCTACCCAAAACATTCACTTAACGATCGAAAAGGTAATTAGTCTCTCAAAGAGCGCAAAAAGCTCTGTCAACGATCTCTTGGATCTTCTAATGATTCCTCAGAGGTCTTTCAAAGAATGCAAAAATGTTAAGTACGCCTATGGATCTCTCAGTGATCTCCTTTGGTTTTACAGTGATACCTGTTGGTTACACTCGATCTCTCAGATATCTCCGTAGATCTAATGGTAGCAAAAGTAATCGCTCAGCAAACGCCTAGAGATTGCTACGGAAAAAATTGCAACCACAAATCTCTGAAAGATCTCTCAGTGTGCGCTCCTTGATAAACTAGCTCGCCCAATGATCTCGACAGATCAAATGTGGCAATTTCCCCAACTTTTCATCTCGCAATAAACGCATTATGATCTCCCTATGACATTTAAACAGAAACCGACTTTTCTAGTCTTTCTGAGGTTGCAGATCTAGAGAACTGAACCTTCAATGAGCTTCAGGGGCCCCTACTTACATGTAATCATTGGATTTTATATACATTTTATGAAAAGGGGAATTTTTTCTTGAATTAGGTATTGTTGAAATCATCTTCTTTTATTTATTTCATGCTTTGTACCATTCACTCCTATCCCGATTTTCAATAGAAATCATTTTTGGCCCGTGCAAAATCGTATGTTTCAATAAAACAAATTTTAGGACAATAAAACACAAGAATTGGTGTTATAACAGCGTACATAATAATGATGTAGCAGAAAACTTTATTACTATAATTCCTTGATAGAGATATCTGTGCTCTTTGAAGATAAATAAGTCACAGAAGATGTGTTCCTTAGTTGTGAATTTATGTAGACATTGAAACTTTGTTCTTATACAGCTGCTCATAAATCTATAAAGAAATCAAATTTTTAAAAATGTGTAAAACATGAAAAAAATTACGGAATGTCTTTTTTTTTAGACAGACATGAACAATGACTAATGGTTTAAATAAGTTACCCGAAACCTTTATATTTTCAAAAAATATATACATGTATTGGACCAATTTTTCTTACTTTTTTGTTTTTGATTTTGTTTTGTTTTTAAAAATTTACTTATTTTTAAGAAGTGTGTTTGTAGTGAATACTCTAAACTACTAGTAATCGAAATCGAACATACCGTATTTGTAGTCATGATTGTCAAAATTTCAATTAGGTTTGCAGAATTTTCTGGTCTCTTGAAGCACTGGAACAAAACTCCTTTTAAAAAAAAGTAAAACATCAATAAAAACCATGGAAAGATACCAACTATTCAAAGATCTTTTTTAGATCTAAATCTAAAAGAATAACAATAAGGTAAACTCTCAGGAATGACAAAAAAATCTGATGTTTGAATCAAAGCACATGCGTATGAGGACGGCTTGGTCAGAAAGGGTTTCTCAAAAGTCAAAATGTATACAATTGTGCGCCAAATTTCAATCCAGCATCTCAAGTTTAATGATAATAATTAAAAAAAAAGAATATTCGTCTTTATACGGACGCCGGTAGGTGCTAGGTAGAAAAATATTTTATCTGGCGGCCGCCAAATAATTATCTGGCGGCCGCCAGAAAATTATTTGGCGGCCGCCAGATAACTTTCTGGCGGCCGCCAGTTATTCATGTGGCGGCCGCCAGATAAAATATTTTTTCTACCTCGCACCAACCGGCTTCCGTACTCAGGGCCATTGAGCAGTGAAGGATCTTTCGTATCTTATCATGTAGTGGAGGACATAAATTTGTGTTCTCTTCATATCACGAAAACAACGAAAAATAAACCCCCTCGAAAAATACAGTAGGAATTTCACTTTAGACTGGGGCCGATGATCACGCATAATTACACAAAAATAATTAAGTTCGCGTGCCTATAAATGTGATTTACATACCTGATTTGGGAATTGATTCTCCAGCAACATTAAAAGACCCTTTAGAGATGGTGATAATATCACATAATTCCATGTCGAAGCTTAACTGATCCTGTTGTAGTTGCCTGAGGGTCGGGGATGTAGGGCCCTGGAGTTTTGATAGCTTTGCATTGGCATTAATCAATAAATCTTCCTGTGTTCCTATAAAGATGGTCCCGGGGACGTTGTTGTTAAGTGTAAAATATTTGTGTGCAAGACTACCTGAAAAAAAATGAAAATGTCCTTTGAACATGTTGTTAACATTCAGTTTGAGAATAGGCATCATCGAATGAAACTTGGTAAAGCCATGCCTGGAAAATAGTGGATTATGAAAAATAAGCATATTGTCAGTGGATATTTCATCTTTTCCTGTAGAGATTCCTTCTTTTCCTGTATTCTGAGAACTTTAAAAGAACTTCAGGAAATGAAAGATTATATACTCATCATGTAAAGTTCGAATATGCTGGAATTTTTGTTAATCGTCGTTTACTATCAATTTGAAAGTTACAAACGAGCCGCATAAAGGGTAATTAGTAATTTGAACTTTGTAGGAAATTGTTTCATTTCGATATGATGTGAAATTAAAGGCTTTGGTCATTAAAACAATTTCAAATGTTCAAAAGTGATAATTTCTAAAATTATGATGATAATATCAGCGTTGTATAAGGGTTGTCCGGTAAAATCGTGAACAAGTTGTCTACAGTGAAAAATAATTAACACTGCGTTTTAAAATTTTCACTTCTTTTTATTACATTTTTCATCTATATATATATATATATATATATATATATATATATATATAACTCTGATTTAAGGACTAGGGAGACCAGACCATTATATATGGCTTAAGGAGACAATATACAAATTTTTTAAATTTGCTTTTTTCTAAAAAGAAATACCAGATCAAAGATCTATAGAACACCATTTAGTCGACTCTTGCTTTATTTTTTCATAATAAATGCCTCCTAAAAATATATGAAAAAAATGGTCTCCTTAATATTTTATGTTTCTCTCATATGACTTAAGGAGACCAGTGTATATTTTTTATAAATATAACTTGTGGTTTAAGTAGACCATTTTTCTTCCATAGTAATTTCACTTATTATGCATTAATTAACATATTGTTTCCAACCAGAATAGTTGCGGATGGTCATTAGTCAAGGTCAGCAGAAAGATATTTGTGCTAATGTGACTCAACATGATCAGTACAAAACGTTGAATTAAACTAAAGTCATTGCACAAGTGACTTAAATAGAGAGTAGTTGCCCCAGTGGCGCAGTGGTTAGAGCGTCTGCTCTAGAGTAGCGAAGTAAGGAGTTGATCCTTACGTCGCAGGTTCAAATCCCACTGTGGGATGGGGAGACCGGTCCTTCAGATGAGACCGTATAAATCGAGGTCCTGTGTCGCAGTAGGTGCTGGCACGAAAAAAATCCCTCAATGCTCAATGGCCGTAAGTGCCGATACAGGACAAAATTTGCAGATCTCCACCGGCATGTGGTGGTGTCTCCATTTGAGTGAAAAAATCTTGAGAGGAATGTTAAACAACATACAATCAATCAATATATATAGAGAGTATAAGCCCAGAGTAGCTTGTTCTGATATCCACATTTAACTCTCAATGCTGTCGCCCACGTGGTGCAGTGGAAAGAGCCAATGCTCTAGAGTCGTGGAGTTAGTTGATCCTTTTCTCACATGTTTGAATCCCACTGTGGGACGTAGAGACCGGTCCTTCGTACAAACAGAGGTCCAGTGTCGCAGTAGATGCTTGCATGAAAAAGATCCCTCACTGCCCATTGGCCCTGAGTGCCGAGCATAGCTCATTTGCAGCTCTCCATCGGCAAGTGTTGGCATCTCCATATGAGTGAAAAATTCTCCAGAGGGACGTTAAACAACAAACTCTCAATGCCCAAAACAGTTTAACCTAAAAGTGAATGCAGACATAGATTATTCTTTAGACCAAGTATAGTATACTCCATATTGTTTTGTTGAGGACACAAAGTTCACAGTGGACTTCAAGTAGTTTTTCCTGCTATTTATACCAAGCTTCTTTTAAACCATATAGTCACTGAGTGCATTCGCTTTCCAACTAATTGATGAAGTTCTGACCTATCTTTCTGATTTAAGAATACATTTGACCAGTTGAAACCAAGAGTACATGTACTACATAAAATTTCAAGGTTGTGATTAAGATTCAGTAAAAGTTATGCCCCATCCAGTATAGCAATATGTGGATGCCATGTTCAATATACATATTTGCTATCATTAAACTTGCAGAGACCATGAATCAAAATAATTCAAATGCTTAAAAATCATTTTATTTTTACTGCTAGTCAAAATACAGTCACTCAAGCATATCCTTTGTTAATTTGAAAAAAAAAATGATAGTTTAACATTTATTATTAATACCATACCAAAGCACAAGATAGTGCACTTCTTACATAATCCAATGATTCATGCTGTGACTTTACCTATTTAGATGTTTCTTATTTACAGTTCAGTATACATGATATACCAGTACAATGTGACACTAACCTAGTATCAGTTAAATGGATCATTACTATTCTGTTTTTAAGAAGTTTGCAGGGTAAAAAGTATAATAAAATAAAAATGTTGATACATTTATTGATTGCATATGCTAAAAACTTTTATAAAATATCAAACATTGCATTATAACAGCTTTTACAAATGAATTCAATACATTCAGGTACAAAAATCAAATTATTTTCATCCACAGTTTTATCATATTCAGTTGAACAACAGCTACATCTATTATATAAAATGTATGGTAGTTGGCACTGATGGTATATATATCCTGAGCAAAGAAAAAACATACCTAATCAAAGAATACAAAGCTCACTTCTATAAATGTTATCTACTAGTAAGGCAAAGTCTCACTCAACAAACACTCTGGTAATGTATATCACCTGGATCCAAAATCTATGCAAGTTGGTCTGGGTTAGATTTAACTGCTCAATAACCCTGAAAATGTATGTTACATCCAGCATCAGAAGCAGGATACATCATCTATGTTTACTGATCACCAAAGAGTATATTGTTACTTTGAATGAACCTTCTCTAAAAAACTGGTCATTAATCCAGAAAATCTAAGTCAAATCAAGGATTGGTACCCTGAAACATTTACATGTACATACATCATCTTTGCAGGTTTGTTCAACATAGAGTTTATAATTACATGAGAATAGGACTGCTAAAAACACTTAATCTTGTGGAGTCCCCCATGTGGCGCAAAGGATAGAGTTTGTAATCTAGAGCCGCGAGTAAGGATTTAATCCTTAAGTCTCAGGTTCAAATCCACTGGGGATGTGGGGACCAGTCCTTCAGATTAGACCATATAAACCGAGGTCCCGCCTAGCAGTTGATGTGGGCACAAAAAAGATCCCTTACTGCTCAAGGCCCTGAGTGCAAAGTATAGGTCAAATTTTGCAGCTCTCCACCAGCAAGTAGTGGCATCTCCATATGGATGAAAAATTCTTGAGAGGGATGTTAAACAACAAACAAACAAAAACAAAAAAAAAAACACATGAGGAAAATGTAGATCAGGTCAAGCATCTGAAGTAAATCTGTTAATGTGCTTTAATCCATGCAAGTTTGTCAAGGTAGAGCTTAGGAATGAACTTTGCTCCTTAAATTTTAACTGGGATGACAATGCTAGGTATATAATAAGAACTCATCTAGACTGTCCAGAAAAGCTAAAAAATATTTAGCAATTTCTTACTTGCATGATTTAAAAAAATCTGCAATCTAACATTATTTAAAAAAAAAATTCAACACATTTTCTAATTTTCAACAAATTCAATGCACTATGAGACGATTTAACATTTCTTAACCACATACACTGTACTTAAAGTGCAATATACATGCATTATACTGTATGTTAAATCTTTACAGTTTTCTTCAAGTACTCTAATAGTATATGAAATATGAAGATTACAAACAGTGATCAAGCTTTAAAGTCCATTGAAACAATACATAATTAGAGCAGAGCAAACACAGACCTCTAAAAACACCAGGTGCAATGGAGGAGAAAGCATTTCCTGCCATGTGCTCCTTGACATGACTGGGCAAATGGAAAAATCCACAAACAATTCAGTGTAAACAATTTTGATGAAAAACATTAGTCAACATTCAACTTAATGATCGATTGAATTTGCTATAACAATTAATTTACACGTAAGTGTACACACATGTATGCATACTAGATGAATTATTTCACAATATCCAAAATTGGACAATATTAGTTTCTAATCTAGCTAGACAACAGGAAATTTTCATTATTACTTACATTACATGAAACTATTGAAGTCTGTGAGCTACAAATTATATCTAAAAATTATACACATTTTAACAAGTGTTTACAGTTTAGTGTATTTATTATACACAAATGATGACTTAGTAATTGTGACATACTAGTAAAGTCCACAGATTGACCTCCAGATTTCAGCTCAAAGGCTTGAAGATTTTTAGTGGCTCTTTCATCATTTTTTTTTTCACTGAATATTTTCATTTTTATTTTCAAGACGCTGTTTTTGTTGAGGTCTTTTAGCAGTTTGATGCAATCCAAGAACTCCAAGGGCAATTTAAGAACTCCTGAATTTCTTTCTTACCTGGAAAAAATAAAAATTTAAAAGTTTAAAATATATTCAACTTACATGAAGAAAACTAGTAAAACTAGTGATAATGTAATAGACCTTTCAGATGTTCCAAAGCAGCTACATGTATCTAATTAAACTAGAACTGTCCAAAAGGGACAAATACCCCCCGCTGGGTTTTTCAGAGAAGGTACCAAATCACTAATGTTTTCTAGATGTGAGAGGTGTTCACAATTTGCTTAAACATTTAGAGTGAAAATTTAATTACTCATTATATTTTTTTTAATGAATGAAACTAAGGTGCAGCCTCATAAAACATCGATACTAGTCACATGCTAGTAATTACAGTGTTTTTTATTACATTGAAAAAATAGTTTGCAACTATATGTCATCTTTGTGAGACATGACACTCTGCAAATTGATTGTTGAAAAAAAATATATCATAATTAATTATACAAAATCAAATTGATCTTAATATCTTTATATCAAACTCATTTAAAAAATAAAAGGCTGGTTCCAGTAACTATGTATTTTGACAGACATAAATTACAATTCAGAGACTTAGACAACAGAGATCTTTATTTCTTTCTGCCCAATTCCTAGGAGATATAGATAAGACCTGCTTGATCAGAGATGCCCTGACAGCTTCCCACACTGAACTCATTAATTAATCTTTAACTGGATGCATGTCCACTCATTACTCCAAAGGGACAAATGGATTTACACTATGTGCTGTGTAATGTAAAAACTGTTTTTAATACTTTGTGATTTTTTTTAATTTCTAATGAGTAGTTTTAAGCTGTAGTTCACCTTTTTGTACAGATGTTCTAGATTCTATGTCTCAAACCTTAGACATGAACCCGAAATGACTAAGTCAATAAAAATGAAAAAAAAAAAACACCTGTAAAATGCAGAAAAATTATCAAATAATGTTGAAAATACCAGGTGCACATCTTCATAATTATGGTAAATAATAAGCATACAAATTTTCATACAAATCTATGCCATAGTCTCTGGGAACAGATCCAGACAAAACCACATAATAAAAATGAAAAAAACACCTTTAAAATGCAAAAAAATTATCCAATCATGATGAAAATACCAGGTGCACACCTTCATATGGCAAAGAATGAGTGTACAAATTTTCAGACAAATCCTTGCAACAGTTTCCAAGAAATGTTCCGGACAAAATCTCGTCTACAGACAGACGGACAGACAGACAGACGGACAAGCTGATTCCAATATACCCCCCCTAAACTTCGTTTGCGGGGGGTATAAAAATATAAAGTTTGAAGTTTTTAGAGTCACCTGTACTCTGAACATGGGATATATGTATTTGACAGACAGATGAATGAATAGACTGATCACTATAGAGCACCTTAGTCTTTTTTCAATAATCTTAAGTTTATATTAGTGAAAATCAAATAGGAACTAGAGTGTTTCAAGGAACGTATATGTCACCTGCTAGGTATCGTCATTAAAGAGGTAAATAAATCTAAGAGTGGTCAGCTATTAATTTAATATTAGCATGGAGGTTCATGCATTTGCCTGCAAGGAAAAAAAAGGATCCAAAAGTAAAAGACTGGCATAGAATCTGGCAATCAAAGAAAATATGGTTCCCCAGTCCTCAAATGAATAATTTAATTGAAATTATGAGGAATAACTATTTATCATTTTATTGATACACATGTAGGTGCTTCCAACAATCCTCGGAGGAAAGGAATTTCAGACTGTCTTTACTTTAATTGTCACTTTGTCAGTCAACACGATTCATTGTGGAATACTGATCCCAATGTATTTTCATAGTATTTAAATATAAGTTTGTGTGGTAACTGAATTTCATACAGTTTCAAAGTATAGTTTCATGAGCTCAAAAACATATATAAATGCTAATTATCAAAACCCTGCCTCTCAAAATTTGGGAGATATAAGGTGTGACAGACGGACAGACAGACACCAGGTAAAGTGATATCTAAGTGTCGTTCTGCTCTGCAGTTGACAAAAAAATGAAAGTTAGTCAATTTTTGACCATGTATATCACTTCAGTGATGAAAGGAATGCTGAAGTGGTAAGTCTATCCTAATTATTTGAAAATACGGCAACCCCATTTGTCAGAATATAATACATATGCTGTCCAGCCTTAATTTCATTGGCATAAAGCAGCACAAAACACGATTTGATTGGATGGTGCAACTTGTTTTTCTAGGGGGCGCTGTTGCAACCCTGGAAAAGAAAACAGGACTGGGGCTTGCCCTAGGGGGCACTTACTGACCGGAAGTAAACAAACAACAGAAATAGAAATACACTAGAAATATGTCCATAGGACATGTATGCCTGCCGAGTGTATAGTAATGCAACATGAAATTTTGTGTTAGTGTATGAAGTTTGATGAGAATATCTTGAAAAGTTTCTTTAAAATTGA
The DNA here is from genome assembly GCF_033153115.1 of Saccostrea echinata. Taxonomy (NCBI): domain Eukaryota; kingdom Metazoa; phylum Mollusca; class Bivalvia; order Ostreida; family Ostreidae; genus Saccostrea; species Saccostrea echinata. The sequence continues at coordinate 1,944,661 of NW_026889757.1, read as the reverse complement.
AATTGAAATCTAAAAAAAATGGATATAGATGATAAATTCTCACCAAATTATGTATAGATGCATAGCCTTAGATATCAATATTTTAAATGGTTTTAAAACCATGCAAAATGCAAATTGAAGGAAAGTGAGGTCAAGGTCACAGGAAAGGTCAAAAGTTTTTGAAATAGTTGAATAGGTCTTACTAATTATATATGTATCAGCATAGTAAGTTTGATAAAAAATATCTTGAATGATTTCTTTAAAACTGAGCTAGTCACAAGCGTGGCGCCATGGTTAGAGTGTCTGCTCTAGAGTCGCGAAGTAAGGAGTTGATCCTTATGTCGCAGGTTTGAATCCCACTGTGGGACATGGAGACCAGTCCTTTGGATGAGACCTTATAAACCAAGGTCCCGTGTCACAGTAGGTGCTGGCATGAAAAAGACCCCTCACTGCTCAATGGCTTGAGTGCAGAGTATAGGACAGAATTTGCAGCTTTCCACTGGCAAGTGGTGGCGTCTCCATATGAGTGTAAAATTCTTGAGAGGGCCTGCAGATTACCTGTAATGATTGCGCAGCTATGTTTAGGCTTCCCGAAGCTTTAAAATGGGCTCAAAACATAATATGTCATTGCGAGGTTGGTTTTAGTTTTAATTTAAAAGTATTGAACTTAAGTATTTCCAATTTATATAGAGGATTTCCTCGGCTATGTATTAACATATTTGTTATGATATCACATGACTTTGCTGATCACATGACGGTCATTTATAATTTTTTGAAGTGTTTCATATAAATCGCTTCGGCGCAGTTGATTTACACAACAATTATTAACATTTTGTTATAAAAATAAGCTCATCGTATCCTTGTGTATCCGAAATGTGCTTGGGAAAAGTCATAGTATTACTTAGATACAAAATATTTCCAGAGAAATTCAACTTACCTACAAATTTGAGGGTATTTTCCACACAATATCGTTATCTGTATTAAAACAAAGCCAACACACATTTTTCCCAAGCAAGATTCAGTTAGAGAACAACCTCTTCTTACAGATTTCAACAAAAATTCTCAGATTAATCCTCATTCTTCACCTGCGCCAGACTCTTTTATACACACTAAATAAATTCTACCTCCAACCACGGGTATAAAACAGAGTACATTTCAAAAGTATATTTTTCATAAGCATTTTGAACATGCTGAATTTCAATCAAGGGTAGGTAAGCGGTGTATTTTTAAAATATTCTGACATATACGACTTAAAAAAACCTCTAACGACCCGTGAATTTTGCAATAGCTACCTAGCATTTTACATGCAGTTTCAAATAAAGTGTAAAGTTCATGACACTCTCCCCATCATAACACCTCAAGATTTCAGTGACTTGACGTCATTTTCCATTATGACGTCATATTTTGGTAGTTCAGAGATGTGAAGGCACAGAGTGCACTGTGATATTCTACGGGAAGCCTAACCTACCTGCGTGACCAAAATCCCTACTAGGCTTTAAACTCTTCATTCTTGACCTGTATTTCGTCAAATAAGATTTTTCCAGTTAATTAAGGTAAAATTACTAATTGTTAAAACTGTAAATGATTTTTTTTTTTTTTTTTTTTTTTTTTTAACCTGAGCCAGATTTTTACTTTTCTAAAAAGTGTCTGTATTTGACTGTTGGTTCCACCTATCTCAAGGAAATGATCTGTAAAAGCTAGTAAATGTTAGAAATCATAATCTATTCTCTATCTACTATAATCATGGGAAAAGGTGTTGAAAATTAACAGATGGAGATAAAATCAGCAGTCATATTAAAGGCTTTTTTTCAATAATCAATTTATTAGTGAAAATCATAAAAGTATTAGGCAAAAAGGAAAAATAAATGTTGTCATTAATTAACCTTGCATATCTCTACAATTTTCTGATAAGAAAATTATACCGGATGGATGCAATATAATCACCCTTTGCCTGCCCCTAAATTAAATTATGAAATTTTGATAGATTTTGATCTAGTAAGCAATTATTTAAAACAAGGTTCTTTTAGAGGTGCCTAGGGTCGAAATTCATAGAAAAAAAACTACAAAAAACGTGAAAACCTATTTCTAGCATACTGGTTTATATTTATTACAAATGTCCTCATAGTCAGCATAGCCCAGAACGATAGACCGCAGACTCTCACCATGAACATTTTTAGTGTCCTGGTTCGAAACCATTTGTTGGCACATTTTTATTTTTTCAAACTTTTTACCTGTATAAACACTTAAGAACAAGTGCACTTATGGGCCCCGGTAAAATGTGACAAAATGAAGAATTAAATTAAGCATAATTTTCCATCTCAGATCATTAATTGATATCTAAACCATAAGATTCAACAAATTTTATCGCTGAAATTCATGAATATACAAAGAGCAATGCCATACAATGTGGTAGGGGTCAGCCGACATTCGTGATTTTTTATAGTAAATCGAGGACGGTCATTCATTTCAAAGCTTTTGTTTATTGTCAGCCTAACATTGTACAAACTTGTGCGATTGACAAAAAATGCATTATACATTTATAAAACTTGTGTGAAAGTAGGAAATTTGTACATGATTAGGCTTGTACTTAAAATATTAAAAATGTATGAAAAGTTCAATGTTTTTCCTATAACAAGCAAGAGCTATTTACCTGTATGACCTATGTTGAACCCACCCGTGGAATAAATTATTTAAAATACTGGTAGTCACGTGAGTTCTACCCAGGTAAACATTCCTCAAAGATGCTCACTGTAAAACATAACCACGTTTTGTATCATTATATCGAAGTCAAGCCGCATAGAGAAGTTTGTATGTATTTGGTTTTAGGAACACGGGATGGTTAAGAGAGTTTAGTGTCGTTAAAATGTCATCATAAATAAAAGTGTCAAACATTTTTAACATTCATGCAAGACAATGGTACTGGTATTGAAAGCCACCTAAATACACTTTTTTTCATTTTAAAATTTAAAGGAACTAATGTTAATAGTTATTGTATTATTTCAAACGCAAGCATGCAAATTTCTTAGTTTGATCACTATGGGTACAGGTATCTATACAACTTCATTCTATTTTTTTCTCGGGTAAAATAGCACAAGAAGTATCATTCGGCAAAAGTGGATGCTCTAGTGTATCGAATCAACTGAGAGATATAAACCCCGTATGCAGGTGATGAAGGTATATTGCTGAAGAAGTAAGGGAAGTTGACGATTGAAAAGTTAAAGTCATCACGTTTATCATAAAGCTTGGTTGTTAGATTATCATTAATGTAGAACTAAAGCAATACATGAGAAACAAGAAACTACACACATGTGACCTAAAGTCAGTGACCGGAACATATATCGGTAAGCTTTTTCTAAAGACTGAAACCAATATTGGTCCTATAGGTCATCTCATATTTTTAACTAGAAGTGTTCCTTTGATATACTATATTTTACTTAATTTCTATAGACTTACTATACCCTGAAAAAAAAAGGAGGAAAACAGGAACTACCTGTTTAAATGACCCCGACCACCGAGGTTAATCTAAAGTTTGTCCCTGCCTACCTGAAAAACAGACTGCCTCAGGCAGTCAGTAATTTCCAACTCTGGTTATGAGATGCTAAATGTTTAATATTTACAATTAAATGCTTATATTTACATTTTTAAATTCATGATAGATTGAGAAAGTCGATAAAATCATTTCTATATTAAGTCTGTATACTGTATAGGGGGAAAATAACTCGCGGTGTTAATATTCGCTATATTCACGGTGTGAATAAATCCGTGAATTCAAGAAACAGTGAATAAGTTTTCAATAACCTACATGTTATATTTGGAAATTTGAGAATAGACTACGATATCATAGGTAAATATACGTGTAGTGCATGGTCATTTCAGTAATTACGAATCGTACTTGTCATTCAATTATTTTAATTAAAATGCTTGACATTAATTTAGATCACCCATCAGATAATAACCTGTATTTGTTTAAAAAAAAACAACTTTTTTAATAGCCAACGCTACATGTTTCATCAATCAAAACACTAGGGTCATGGGTTTTAAATAGCCGTACGTAACTATGTTACGACGTGTATTTATTACCTGCATTATCATGTTTTTATCGACATTTTGGTTTTAAAAAATCATTCAAATAACTATTGAACTTGCTGATGTATATATAAATCTACCCTGTTGTTCGTGAAGTGAATACATAATGCTGATTAATGCCTTCTAGCTATGCTATGGATTAAACGGATATAGACATTGAAGGGAGGTACATGTAACCTTAGTTATATACCGATTCTGGGAATTCAACAAACCGCGATCGTGTCAGAGGAGAGAAAAACATGAAAATTACAACCCCTGAAATTAATCCCCTATACAGTACTTCAACCGAGAAATTAGTTGAAACTGGTTCCAGAAAAGAAGCTGAAAATGTTCAATAGTTTACAGACAATACTTGACACATGATGACTGAACAAGAACAGACAGCAATAAGTAATTTAAATGACTCAGGTGAATTATAACCTGTTCAATCTTAGATCCATCTTTTTTCTAATACGAGGGTTGATCCAAAAGTTCATGGAATTTAATTATTTCTAAAATTTTATTGTGATTTGATGAAAGCAAACAATAGGCATATTTATAATATAGAGTCATTATGCAACAATACTGGAAAATTTCACCACGTTCCAATTACCAATAAGGTCACATGAGCTTTCTGAACACTGATAGTTGTAAAATCCGGGGGAGACTTCGACGTAACGTCAAGTTAAGTATGTCATGTCATGTTATAGGAGCATCTCACCCTCATGTTCAATTCAACTAAGTAATTCTACAGAATATTCTGCCTTTTTCTCTTTTTTTCTCTCAAGAAAAGCCTGGGTATCCACCAATCGACTTATCTTTATATTACACTCATATTTCAAAAATGCTCCCCATCTTTCCATATAATGTTCCAATTTCAGTAGCAAAGTCAAGCACAGTACGTCAGTGGTCAACATCCATCAACGCTTAATTTGTCTACGAGAAAAACAGACCCTCCAAAAGCAGCCACACCTTTAATCAACCTCCATGGAAGTTCTATTGTTCTTAAATTTCTCACACCACTGGAAAATCAGTTGCTAAATGCATTTTTCTCCAACCTGTATCAGTAGTATACCCCTTTAAGTCAGAGTGTTCCTAAGATTTTAATAAAACTTATAACTTGACTGAAATGTGACGTTCTCTAACAATTAAAAGATGAACAAGAAATCATCAACTAATAATCTAAATATCAAGTTAAATCAGTAAAACTCTCACAGACAGGTATATTAGTGGTCAAGCAATCGTAATAATGACAAAATTCTCATTTTATTTGCCACTTAGCGCAGGTTTTTTCTTATATCACGTATTAAGAATTAAAATGATAAAGAACGAGTAATTGTCTCCCCTGCATTTTAAAACATCCTTTGCTATGGCAACTGCCATAGAGTTACTATCAATAATATTTAAAATATTTTTTTATTAAAAAAATTCAACAAGTGTCTATATTTTTATTTGTAATTTTCAACCACTTTCACTAATAAATAAATAAAATAAGAAGAAATTCCATGAACTTTCGGATCAATCCTCGTACATGTCAGTCATTAAATTTATATAATATACAGTATGCATAAGGGAGACCAAATGTATTATTACTGCATTAAGGAGACCAACCACTATCCATATGTAAATCAGTATTCAACCACTTTCACTTATAAAAAAATAAAATATGAAGAAATTCCATAAGCATTTGGATCAACCCTCGTACATGTCAGTCATTAAATTTATATAATATACAGTACGCATAAGGGAGACCAAATGTATTATTACTGCATTAAGGTGACCAACTACTCTCCACATGTAAATCAGTTTTCAACCGCTTTCACTAATAAATAAAAAAAATATAAAGAAATTAGTGATGAGACATCGGTTAATTTTCATAATCGATTATCGGTTGGAATTGGTTACTGCTTCTGATGCGATTTCACCGATTATAATCAGATTTCTTCATAGTTTTTGTATACAAAAAGCAGACTATTACAATAATTTCATTTATTTCTTTAACATGAATATATAAAATACATAATATATTATTTTCTTTGTTGTTTTGCTTCTTTTACACTTTCTAGACCTAAAAATATTTACAGTGGACACCCAACATGGCTGCCTAGCGGCAGAAAACGAACTTCAAAAAGTTGTGGGGGGAATTGATCACTCTATATTTAAGGTAAATGTTGACTAAGTTGCATATTTTATATCTCAAATAAAAGTTACAATTAATATTTTTTGAATAAAATGAATCAGCTGATTGATCAAACCAAAGAGCAAACACAAATTTGGCAGAAAAAAATTCACCCGGGGGTAAATTGAATGGGTCGGTCGGGTTATTACAGGAAACAAAAATAATTTTTTTTTAGGCCCTATATATGCATCTTCGGTTCTTAATCACCTCTGCTCCGTGCTAGTTGGCTAGTATCCAATGCAGATGCCATTTTCTTTCATCAAGAAGAAATAAATTTTAAACCAGAAATGGATAATTCCGGAATGTATTGTATTAGAAGTATGTTTCCGATGATCGATTATGAAAAACTATAATGGATCATAGGAATCAGTAGCATTTTTTTTGTCGACAATCGATGTTTTCTGATTATCGGTACAACACTAGAAGAAATTCCACGAACTTTTGGATCAACCCTTGTACATGTCAGTCATTAAATTTATATAATATACAGTATGCATAAGGGAGACCAAATGTATTATTACTGCATTAAGGAGACCAACTACTATCCACATGTAAATCAGTATTCAACCACTTTCAATAATAAATAAATAAAATATGAAGAAATTCCATGAACTTTTGGATCAACCCTTGTACATGTCAGTCATTAAATTTATGTAATATACAGTATGCATAAGGGAGACCAAATGTATTATTACTGCATTAAGGAGACCAACTACTCTCCACATGTAAATCAGTATTCAAAACTTGAGATTTTAATACCCTAATAATTTACCTGTTTAGTTACATGAACTAAATCTATTTACCTTTGTCATAACGCAAGAACTGTTTTACATTCAGCCAACTTTAACATTACACATGCATACAGTGTATGCCATGCATTAAGAAGACCAAATGCATTACTTCAACATTAAAGAAACCAACTACAATGGAACAATTAGACAGTATTCCAAAAAGTTCATTCCAATACCATAGTAATTTCCCTTAATTTGTTTGTATTTAGATGACTTAAATCAATTTATCTCAGCCAGAATTGGAACAAAAAAACTAATCATAAAAGTGGCCAAACACATGAACAGAGAGATGGACATGATGATTCCTATGCTTATATACTCCCAAAGTTGCCAAAGTAGAGCAGATGCAGTGGTTAGAGCTTCTACTCTAGAGTTGCGGAGAAAGAAGCTGATCCTTACATCGCAAGTTTGAATCCCACTGTGGGACATGGAGACCCGTTCTTCAGATGAGACAGAGGTATTAACCGAGGTCCCATGTCACAGTAGGTGCTGGCTCGATAAAGATCCCTCAATGCTCAATGGCCGTAAGTGCTGAGTATAGGACAAAAATTTGCAGCTCTCCACTGACAAGTGGTGGCGTCTCCATATGAGTGAAAAATTCTCAAGAGGGACGTTAAACAACAAACACTCTACACCCAAAACTTTGTTTGCAGAAGATTTTGTGATACATGCTTTACAAGTATACATATTGTTCATAAGGGAATAAAAATGCTATAATATATCATTAAGGAAAGCAACTGAAATTAAATGTGCACTTCTAATTGAACTAAACAAAATTACCCTTTGTCAGAATGTAGATTTATAAACAGGAAGGCTGTTTTTCTTCATTTTTTCCATGTCAGATTCAGACTGTTCTTGAAAAAATTCTGGCATTCACCCTGTAAAAGTGAACAGTGCAGATAATAAAGAGCTTCTAAATAAACTGCATAATATTTAAATGATCCACTTAAAAGGGATAACAAATGCATTTAACTCCATCAAGGAGACCAACTGATATCCATATATATATATAAATCAGTACATGTATTTTAATTGTGATATTTTAATATCCTAGTAATTTACATGTTTAGTTTCATGAAATAAATCTAGCTACCTTTGTCCAATGACCAATGAGCACAAGCACTGATTTTTCCTCTTTTTTCTTAACGGAATCACCAGGGCCAGTCTGCGGTCCATATGATTCTGGCATATGTACACTCTGTAAAATGCATATTTGTACCATGTACAGGCATATGAACAATATTTCTATACTACATACATGCATCATTAAACTTAATAATCTTTTTTTTCCAAAATTCATTATTCATAGTGTTTTGCTGTTAGCAAAATTCAACAAAAACTATACCGTATATATACTTGCCTATAAGGTGGTCCACCTATAAGTCAGTTGTATTTTTTGAGGTTATTTTGGAGGGATTTGCTATTGACCCGCTTATAAATTGGTACAACTTTTTGCCAGAATCAATTGACAATTTCAAATCAATGCTCTGATGTTTTAACCTGGTTTCAAAATACTAATCTTTTTATGACTCACCTATAAGCTGGACATAGAATATATACAGTACCTGCATTATACATGCATTAGGAAGACCAAATGCATTATTGCAATATTAAAGAGACCATTGTGGCAAATGAAATCAATGTATGAATTGTATTCAAAACTACGGGTGTACTAATTTGTCTGAAGTATATCATGATATAATGTGATACACAAAGACTTTAACAGGATATGTACATATACCCACATGCCTAAATGTAACAACAGGAATTATCGTTCTACAATAATTCATTGAAATTGCCAATATGAATAAACAAAAGCAAACTTTGTTTCGATTGTATGAACTTTAAGTTTTCTTTTTCCACTACGGTCAGATAATCTAACTATCCCCCCTGGTTGGCTACCAGGTCCTTCGTTAGACTGCCTTATCAGACATGATATTTACTGAAGATTTGATTTTTGGTACTGACTTTTATACTCAAAATAATGTCTTTAATTGTTTAATTTCTTGAGGTCAATATCACTTTGATGTGTTCAGTGTTTACTTTGATATGTAATGATGTGTATAAGCGTGTATTTTCGATAATTTAAATTTCTAGTACAGTAATCGTCCCCAAGCTGCTGTTTCATTATCGTGTCATAGTATCTCTGAGAGTGCATTTTATTAACACCTCCAAATCACCTGGCCTGCGTAATTAAATTTAACTACCAAAAACAACAGCTTGGGACTAATAAGGTGTGATTATCAGCAATGGTCCCATGAAGCCTGTGCTAGACCTAACGGAAACGTTCAACAGACCGTAAAATTAGCATAATGGGATTATTGTGTACTAAGGTGTGAATTCAGTGGAGAGAGAATTTGTTGGACTTCGAGATAACGCATGTGTTTATAGCACTTGGGACCGTAAATCTACTTCGACAAAAGCGAGGTATTCGAGATTTCCGTGTTCGAGATACCGGGGTTTTTTAAAATCATAAATATAATAAAAACGGCTGGGACCGTTGATTCACTTCGAGATATCCGTGGTATTCGACATACTGGTGTTCGAGATACCGAAGTTTACCTGTATATTGATACATATCTAGATTAATGAATATATCGTATCAAAAACAAGAGGCCCATGGGCCACAACGCTCACCTGAGCACATTGGCTAGGAAAAAGCACAAATCACTTCAGTATTGAAAAGTTTAAAGGGGAGGGGGCTTTGATTTTGAACTACCTGAGGATGCTTCCATATCAATATAACAAATGGCTTTACTGTTCTTGAGCAGAAGATTTTTAAAGATTTTTTTCCTATATATTCCCTTGTTAAAAATTTGATCCCCCATTGTGGACCCTCCCTAACCCCCCCCCCCCATCATTTGAACAAACTTGAATCTACACTACCTGAGGATGCTTCCATATCAATATGACTAAACATGGCTTTCTGTTGATGAAAAGATTTTTTCCTATATATTCCTATGTAAAAATTTGATCCCACATTGTGGCCCCACCCTACCCCTGGGGTTTATGATTTGAACAAACTTGAATCTACACTACCTGAAGATGCTTCCATATCAGTATGACAAAACATGACTTTGCTGTTCTTGAGAAGAAGATTTTTGAAGTTTTTTCCTATGTATTCCTATGGAAAACTATGATCCCCCATTGTGGTCCCACCCTACCCCAAGGGGTCATGATTTGAACAAACTTGAATCTACACTACCTGAGGAAGCTTCCATATCAATATGACAAAACATGGCTTTGCTGTTCCTGAGAAGAAGATTTTTCAAGTTTTTTTCCCCTATATATTCTTATGTAAAACTATGATCCCCCATTGTGGCCCCACCCTACCCCCAGGGGTCATGATTTGAACAAATTTGAATCTACACTATCTGAGGAAGCTTCCATATCAGTATGACAAAACATGACTTTGCTGTTCTTGAGAAGAAGATTTTTGAAGTTTTTTCCTATGTATTCCTATGTAAAACTTTGATCCTCAATTGTGGCACCACCCTAACCCTGGGGGTCATGATTTGAACAAAGTTAAATCTACACTATCTGAGAATGCTTCCATATCAATATGACTTAACAAGGCTTTGCTGTTCTTGAGAAGATTTTTCAATTTTTTTTTCTGTATATTCCTATGTAAAACTTTGATCGCCCCTTGTGGCCCCACCCTACCCCGAGGGGTCATGATTTGATACAATCTTGAATCTTCACTACCTGAGGATGAATCCACATCAATATGACTAATTGTGACTTTGTTGTTCTTGAGAAGAAGATTTTTCAAGATTTTTTTCTACATATTTCTATGTAAAATTTTGATCCCCCATTGTGGCCCCACCCTACCCCTGGGGGTCATGATTTGTACAAAATTTAATCTACACTACCTGAGAATGATTCCATATCAAAATGACTAATTGTGGCTTTGTTGTTCTTGAGAGAAAGGTTTTTAAAGATTTTTTTTCTACAAATTCCTATCTAAAATTTTGATCCCCCATTGTGCCCCCCCCTCCGCCTGGGGGTCATGATTTTGTACAAACTTGAATCTACACTACCTGAGGATGCTTCTATATAAATTATGACTAATTGTGGCTTTGTTGTTTTTAAGAAAAACAATTTCAAGATTTGTCCTACATATTTCTATGTAAAACTTTGATCCCCCATTGTGGCCCCACCCTACCCCTGGGGGTCATGATTTGAAAACTTGAATCTGCACTACCTGAGGATAATTCCATATCAATATGCCTAATTGTGACTTTGTTGTTCTTGAGAAAAAGATTTTTAAAGATTTTTTTCTATATATTCCTATGTAAAACTTTGATCCCCCCTTGTGGCCCCATCCTACCCCTGGGGGTCATGATTTGAACAAACTTGAATCTACACTACCTGAGGATGATTCCATATCAATATGACTAATCGTGGCTTTGTTGTTCTTGAGGAGAAGATTTTTAAAGATTTATTCCTATATATTCCTATGTAAAACTTTGATCCCCCATTGTGGCTCCACCCTACCCCAGGGGGTCATGATTTGAACAAACTTGAATCTACACTATGTAATGAAGGTCTCACCTAAGTTTCAACTTTTACAGCTCAGTGGTTCTTGAGAAGATTTTTAAAAGATACCACTAAATTTTCACTAATTCTTAATTATCTCCCCTTGAAAGAGGGTGTGGCCCTTCAAACTTGAATCCCCTTTACCCAAGGATGCTTTGTGACAAGTTTGGTTGAAATTGGCCCAGTGGTTCTTGAGAAGAAGATGAAAATGTGAAAAGTTTACGACAACGACGACAGACAACGGACAAATTTTGATCAGAAAAGCTCACTTGAGCCTTTGGCTCAGGTGAGCTAAAAATAACTTAATTCCAATACATTTTGGGCAGGCAGTTTTTTTTGCAATTTGCAGGCAATTCTGTGAAAAACTTGGGAATTTCAATCACCAAAGATTATATTTACCGGTAATTGTTTTGAATTAAAACTGATCAAAAATGATATAATCATTAAGGAGGTAGCACATCTTAAATGATTATTACAAAATCATAAAAATACATAGACAACTTTACTTAGTATGTTGATTTTACAGTCAAGAAAAGTTTGAATTTGAAGTGTAATTTTTAAAGACGGTGAGACAATTAAAAATGAGAAAAAAACAATTATTATTTTTATTAAATTCATGCATAATGATTTATAAGACTTTTTTGATAGAATTGTTAAAGAATTCAATATATTGCATATCGCATTAAAAAATGTCTTTCTTTCTTTTTTTTTTTTTTTTTTGCTCAATACACAGCCCTAGCAAAAATGATATACAACAAGGACTTTGATTGGATTATTAACATTCATTCGATTGATCATAATTATTAACTGTTATAGCACTTTCATTTTCAAAATGTTGTTAGCTACATTGTTTGATCACTCTTTTGCATTGATATTATAATTTTATAAAAGAGTATTTTAGCAGAAAAAATTATCAATTTACCTTTCTTGGAATAAAGACATGTTGACCCTTGAGCTGAGATTTTCTCTCTTTCCATAGATTTGTTACACTGGGGTCCACATGATTCTAGCAGAGACCCTGTAAAAAAGGACTTAACTATGGAAAAGCATGAAGAATATATGCCTATTATACATATCTTAAATTCTAATGAAAACAATGTTTTTTAATTAAGATCCATATATTTCTAATGATTGACATAATACAAATTCAAAATAAAATATGCATGTCTATATTATACACTGTACCTTAAGCAGACCAATTGCATTATTACATCCTTCAGGAGACCAACTTAAATCAATGTTTGAGAACTACTTGTGAGAACAATAAATTTGTCTACTTCACAGTACTAAATGTACATGGAATCTATAGGATCATGTTACTTTAATTGACCTGCCTTAGTTCAACACAGTAATCTAACAACTTTTTAAGACTTTTTGAACAGTGCATGTTCCTATCATTTCAAAACCATTACCAGTAAAAATGCTAATATATAGGAAAATGATGACAATTAATTAATATTGTACTTTCAGGTATATTAGATGAATTAATCTGATTCGTCAAGAAACATTTGTTAAAAAGCACTATTATCCACTGAATAATGAAGCCACGCCCAGTGTCGCAACAGTCAACATTGCTTGACGACGGGTGATATTCAAAAAAATAGTGACTGCGCAGATTTATGCGCTCAAGGTTCACTATTATTTGTAATTGTATAAAACATTCAGTATAATATAATAAATATTGCATGTAGTTGAGTGTAATATTGAAAATTTTCACCCCTCGAAAACCAAATACGTCAAAAAGGGGATGGGTTTCTTTTCCAACTTCTACATAGTTTCGCCCCTGCAAAAACTGGTATAGACCTTGGAAATGTTTAAACGGGCTAAGAGAAATCAAATGCATCAAGAGTACTTAATTGTTTTTACCCAAGTTACATGCCAAAAAAGATTCAGAGAGACGTCACATAAAGTTAACGTTGATTTGAACTGAAGTTAGGGTGTCGAAAGTCATTCACGTCCAAAAGTGACATTGATCATGTGTGGTAGATAACAAACTCCTACGGGCTAAATATGCTGCCATAATCAAGTGAGGATCTTTCCCTAATCCTACATATAAATCCATTTAGTACAATATTATATGCACTTAAGCAGCTGTTTATGACATTTTAAAATTATATAAACAAGACCGGTTTATATAATTTATATCAATTTATATAATTAATAATATAATTTATGTAATTTTATCAAGATAAGTGTATGGGGTAGAGGGAGCAGACATTGAGAATCAATGTTGTCGGACCTCATGAAACTAAACTAACAGTCTTCCAAATAACCCGGGAGTCCAATGCCAGGGACCTGTTAAATTTGCAGCCGGGCATGTAAAAATTGCCAAATTACATGTCCGAAGAGGGCATATGTGAATCTTCTTTCATTGTACGATCTTTACTTGCCATTTACTCTGTCCTACCCCCATTATTCGCTTAAACGTTGCTATATGTAATGTCGATGGATTGCCTGTCTACATTCTCGATACGACCTGTCAAATGATTGTCAATCTAATCATTGAAGTGTTTAGTTTAACCTATTTGTTTTCTCGAAGTTGCTTGCTAAATTAAGAGATGTTCATCAAAGCCACATACTGTGGCACTACAGTCATGATCCCATTTCTGAAATTCAGTTCAGCTAAACCGGCCAACAAATGACCAGCATGCAACTCAAAAGTTATTTATGAACAAAAACGCTTTAGAAAATGGCAATCACAGGCCATGGTTGGTTTACAACGCTGAAAAAATTAATATAAACCTTTATTCCTAATGGGGTTTTTTTGTTGCACAATACTTGTAAATGTAAGAATTTTGAGTAGGACATGTACAAATTTGAATGGGCTGGGTAAAAATGATAGGTCTACATGCCCGAAGGGCATGTGCTGAAAAAGAATTGTTGTGAAGACTGAACTAAAGCGACAGCGCCGGGTGATCATATAAAGTCCCCTTTATTACATAATAATTTGGCAAATTATCAACACATCAAGCTAAAATTTCCAACATATCTTAACGGTGAGAATTTTTATTTTTTAAGTTGAAACCTCGTGACCTGTGAAAAAAATGAAATTTGTATCCCATCTAAAGTCTTAAAATGTATCAAGGTAATTTTCGATACAAATTTGCGGTTGGGGTTATAAATGAAGGATAAAACCAGAGACCTCGGAATGGAATACTCGGAAGCCTCTGGTTTTATTCTACCCCCAACTAGAAGTTGTATCCCATCTAAAGTCTTAAAATGTATCGAGGTAATTTTCGTGGAATAAATGAGTGCTTTACAATAAAGAGACTCGACCAGAGATGTCTGAAACGATTTATTTGACAAGAAAAAGGTCTCTTGAAGCGAACGATGTCATTTTAAAGTAGGTTAATGATTGATAATGATACATGAACAAAATACGAGCTTGAAGCGGGGGTGCCTGAAATTGAGTTAGATACCTTGTGGTAAAAATAAGTAGGGGTGCACCGTATATGAAACAAGTGCCTGTGATTGATAGTCTGAAATTTCTCTTCACCTAAATATTAAAAGCTTGCAGTGATCGCTATAAATCTATACAACAGTCAAGTTACAAATGGTAAACTAACATAAAAACAAGATTACAACAGTCATGATTACAGAAGGTATATTTTGAAGACTCTAGGTCAGTAGGTGAATGTAAACAGGTAAACACACGTGGGACAGTCACCGCAAATATGAACCACAAAACGACTTATAACATTAAAATGTAAATATTCATCTGCACACAGATTTTTGCATAATAATAATAATTTTTAAAAGTGTAAATTAAAATATAAAATAAACAAACCTCAAACCTTGTAACAAGGCTTGTTTCCCTACAATCTTATTCTGGTTCTCTGTGGTTCACTGAAAATGCAGGGAACCAGGCTGCGTTATTAACTCGTACACAGATTTGTTGATACGAATAAACCTATAAACATATACGAAATAAAATATTATCATAAAAAATGAAGAATTTCAAATTGCTTGAAAAATTATCTTTATGTAGTTTATAATAAATGGTTGTAATTGTTTATTAATTTCTATCTATCCATTAAAATTTGATACGTATATCAGCTTAATATGTATCCGTCTGAACAATTATTGTTATTACACTCCCTGTCACATCTTCATAGTTAAGCCTGTAAGCATGGTAAGTAGGAATCAATTTCAGTTGAAGGGGACCAAAACCAAACATTTTTCAGTTTCATTTGGTGGGGAGGGGGGGGATATAAACCTTAAATGATTATTTTATCTCTGTCACTGAACTGCTGAAAATAATGAAGGGAACTAGGCTGCGACAATGATTTGTTGACAGAATTAAAATACGAAATAAATTATCATACATACGAAATAAAATAATTTCATGAAAAAATGAAGAATTTCCAATTGCTTAAAAAAAAGAAGCTTTTCATGTATGTGATTTACAATAAATGGTTGTACTTTTATATTTTCTATATATCCATTAAAATTTCACAGTATCAGTATTTCACTATTTGTAAACATTAACAATAATATTAAATAAATGTTACACTCACTGTGGCTTTGACTGAGTTACTGTCACATCTTCATAATTAAACGAGAATATTCCCTTCCGTAAATATTGCTATATATATCTGAACTGTTATCAATTCATCTTTCTTTGGTGAAAGAAAACCTCAGGGATGGAGAATAGGCCCGTACGTAATTTAGTTGGAGGGGGGGGGGGGTGAGCACAACCAAACAACATTTTTCAGTTTCAGGTTGGGGGAGGCTACAAACCAAAAAAATTTTTAATAAGCAAAAGAAAAATACATTATCAGAGGTTATTATTGAGGGGACCCAAAAGCAAAAGAAAAATAGATCATCAGAGGTTATTATTGAGGGGGCCCAAGCATAAAGGAGCAATATTTTCTATAGTATACCTAAATTTCAGCAAAATTACAGGGGGCCTGCCCCCCCCCCCCCCTTCCTTCAGCCATGTATTGTATCAAATCTGCTTCACCCTGATTCAGATTTTTTTTTACAGCATATATATTCTATTAGCAGAGGACCACATTATATTAATAAACAATTATTAAATTACAGCTATTTTTTTCTTACAGGGTCTGTTTCATTTATACTATATCATGATGAACATGTCCTGCATGATGTTTACAGAAAGTTTAATTTAAATTTTTAAGCTCGAAATAGCTGCGTCAACTTGCGAGACTATTTTTTCAACGTTCGGCCTAATCTTTAAATATTTAATTTGTTTGTGGACTTGCATAAAAGAATTTAAAAAAAATATAGGGGCCTATCATTTAACTTTATTTTGAATTTCCTTCAGGATTTTATATACCGAACTATAGTCTAACGATTATTTAAAATCATACTTTTTCTCTTGAAAGCTAAATTACTAGGCAAAAAAAACAAAAAAAACAAAAAAACCAAACGAATGTTTGTCTTGTGTATTCTTAATTACAACTTATTACTGTATCATTTTAGTTACTTACCCAAATTTCTCAACATCCATGGTGTTCAGAGGTCATTTTCTGAAAACTGAAGGGGCATTCCGATGGCATTCGGAACAAATGACGGAAAGCACTTGCTAAGAATTCAAAACATGATTCATAAATTTACAATATTTTTCCTTTTTAGGTTTTTAACATAAAACATGGAAAACTAAGTTAAAGAAACACTCATTTGAACAAATCAAAAGCGGAAAAAATATATATGCTAGATTTTTTGTTTAATTGCATGTTTTTCATGGTCTCCAAAATGCAGAAAAATTATCCTTTGAAATTATACGTAGGTTATAAATTCTTTTCTTTTTTAGGGAAGATGATAGAAATTAGACAACTTTTGAATGTTAAATAACAGAGTTAAAGATTAATAATATTTAATGGCAGACTGTTTATTTATCTATAAAAAGACATTTGCAATACTGATGAGGTCAAAATAATAGGTAGACCGAAAAAGGTCGCCTTAATCCAGTGGTCTCCCTAAGCCAAAAAATATATCCTCCTTGGTCTCCTAAAGCCATATGTCATATATATATATATATATATATATATATATATATATATATATATATATATATATACGAAGTTTCAAATAGATACATGCTGAAATAAGCAAAATATGGGATTCTATGCTATATGAATTGTGTGATATCGGCTTACGGAAAATCACGTCCAAGTGTCTAATGCAACCTCAACTCCACTTTCCCATTTCAAATGCTCAGGCGACTGCTGAAAATTAAGCAAATGCCTTAACATAACTATATAAATTAGGGATGGCAATTTGTAACCGGTTAACCAATTGCTCGGTCAATCTGTTAGTCGGAAAAAATTAAAATATGTAAATTTGAACACAATTTTCTTAAAATTCATTTTTACAAAAGAAACCTTTGAATTAGCATTTTCACATATCTGTTTTAGCTGATTTGGAGGTATTTGTGGCTCTCTGGATTGAGATCGTGGGGTAATTGGTCAGTTTGTGAAATGTTACTGTTTAAACACCATTATATGTTTACCCCCGACTGTCCACCTAGTCCTTGTTATGCCCGAGGACACATAGGGCAAGGACTAGACTTCTCCACTTCTCTCTGTCTTGAGCATTCCTCTCCAGTTCTCCCCATGTTAGTTTATGGTCTCTAATTTCCTTTTTCACAGTCCTTCGCCAGTTGATGTTGGGTCGACCAGGTTTCCTCTTCCCTTCTGCTGTCCATCGCAGTGCTACTTTGGTGATGTTGTTGGCTGGTTTTCTTAACACATGCCCTATCCATTGCTATCTCCGTTTTGTCAATAAAGTTCTCATATCGTCTGTGTTTGCTTTTTCATGGAGTTCCACACTGGCTATTTTATTTGGCCAGAAAATCCTCATGATCTCTCTGAGGCATCCATTGTGGAAACTAGAAAGTCTGCATATGTGCCCTTCTGTCATTCTCCAGCATTCTGCCCCATAGAGTGGGATAGACAGGACGCAGCTGTTATAGATTCTTATTTTCGTCTTTCGACTTATGTCATTTGTTTTCCAGATGCTCATGAGGTTGATGAAAGCACCCCTAACTTTACTTAGTCTGGCCTTTATATCTTTGTCTGCACCCCCATCTGATGTTACTATACTGCCAAGATGGGTAAATGATGTTGTGTTGCTCAGGTTATTTCCATCTTCCTGTATTCTTGCTGGTTGTTTGGTATTTGACATAACTTCAGTTTTCTTGATATTGATTTCAGTCCAATTTTTTTCTGCGTTACTCTGTAATTTTGATGATTTACTTTTCTAGACGTGACAGTAGGGCCAAGTCATCTGCATAGTCTAGATCGTCAAGACTTGTAAAAAGAGTCCATTTTATTCCACTAAGAGTTGATTTCATTACCCCGTCTTTTGCTAGTATAAAAATAAGAGCTGACATCACACAGCCATGTTTCACGCCAGATTTGAAGCATGCATCTAATGAGCTGACTATACAGCAATTAAACTCCAAGTAAAAAAGATTTAATCAGTTCTATTATCTTTGATGGTATTCTATAATGCCTTTAGATCTTTCATAAGCTTTCTCTGTGAATACTGTCAAAGGCTTTTTCACAGTCGATAAAGTTGATTATAAGCTGCCTTTACCACTCTGTGCATAGCTCTATAATGTTTCTTGGGGTAGACACCTGGCCACAACAGCTTTTTCCTTTCCTGAAACCTGCTTGCTCTTGTCTTATTTTGGCATCGACTGTAGTCTCAATTCTGTCGATTATTATTCTGCTGAAAATCTTACTAGGTATTGATAGTAAGGTGATGTCCCTCCAGTTATTGCAGTTAGATCTCCTTTCTTTGACAGTTTGATGATATTTAATTTGGACCATGTCGATGGTATTGTGTTATTATTCCAGTTCTTGATGAATAATGGGTGTAAAATGTCAGCTGCTAGGTTTGGATCAGTTTTAAATAACTCTGCTGGCAGTTGGTCATTTCCAGGTGCTTTGTTGTTCAAAATGGATGTTATTGCTTTGTATATTTCAGCTTTAGATGGTTCCTCTGTTTCAATTTCTAAATAAGTGTCAGCTATGTGTTAGGCTCTGGGCAATTCAATATTACTTCTTCAAAATGCTCTCTCCATCTTTCATCTTACTCTCTTTTGGATGTAATGAGGTTGCCTTGCTTGTCTTTCACAGGCATGTTTGTTTTTCTTCTCCTTCCACTCAACTTTTTTGTTATTTGATAGAGATCTCCCATTCTTTGTTCAGAAGCAGCTTTCTCAGCTTCTATTGCCATACCTTTTATAAAGCTTTTACGATTTTTCTTTGTTGCTTTCTTCACATCTCTATTACAATTGGAATATTGTTCCCTTAGTCTCTCTTTTATTCTTTCCGAGTGGATTTTACATAACTTAGTTTTAACGTTTTTTCTTTTGTCAATGATTTTCCAAGTATCTTGATAAGAATAACCTATTAATCGATCGGAACTTCTTGCTATTAACCAATTAGCAATCCTGTATTCAATGGCCATCCCTAATTTATGTATATGACAATCACTATGGGTAGGATAAAAAGCAAACAGATCTAGTTTAAGAAGTATTTTATTCATGATATACATAGAAGTATATACAATGAACATGGATTGAACAGCACACAAAAGTGGCCTATATTAGTTCTCTCCATTTGAGAATGAACAAATAACTTGGTCAAATAATAACATATTTTCTCTAAGAGATAGACAAGCATAACCAGATAATACAATATTGACATCTCTTAGTTTATCATGATCATTTCATATATGTAACCAAAGAGTTCCTGGCAAGATCATAACACGGGCATTGAAAGAAAAAATGAAGCGAATCTTAAAAAAAACCCCCACTTTTTAAGCATTTAGGTGAACCAACTAAGTTATGATTAAACAAATCTGCATTTAGATTACTTGACAAGTTTCTCAACTGACAATGGAGTATATTTAATATCCTTTGTCCATAACTGTATAATTTGGATTTTATTTTATCATCAAGATTTTTATTTTGTATACTTTGCTTGAATTTAGCTACACTTGTTGCAGATTTCGAGCTATCTGGCAAATCGTTCCATAACTTAATTGTAGATGGTAAAAAGCTATTATAAAATGCAACTGTTCTAGTGATTGGTATGTGATAAAAATTATTATTGCGTAAGGCATAATTATGTGAAACAGGTAGGCACTGTTTAACCATGAAATATGGAGATAACGAACAGTATTCAACCTCGAAAGTCCAATGACACGATACAAATTTAGAGCAGAGCAAACACGGACCACAAAATTTAGAGGTGGGATCAGGTGCCATGGAGGAGTGAGCATCCCCTGCCGACCGGTCACACTCACCGTGTGCTCACTGTCATGATCGGGGAAAATCCGTAGACAGTTTAGTGTATGAAAAATGACCCAACAATTAGCATGAAAAACGTCAGTCAGCATTTGACTCAATGATAGTTTGTATGTGCTGACAAGGTCATTGTATCGACCATAAAACTAGCGAAATGATGACTTCAAACGAGACTGTTCATATCCTTGTTTCGTCAACTTGCTTGTCAATAGTTTGCCTCTTTTTCGAAATTGTTCATACGTAGAGCATTCTCTTGTATATCGAATCAACTAAGAGATACAACAACAATCATCATATGCAGGTGATAAGGGTATATTGCTACACAAGTAAGAGAAGTTGATGATTGAAAAGTTGAAGTTATCACGTTTATCATAAAGCTTGGTTGTTAGGTCATCATGCAAATATTTATGTGTATAATTATTAAGTATTACACGTATGTACAAAAGAGTAAGCTTGTGTTTAATTCTTCTTTCAATCAGTGTTTCCCATCCTAATTCTTTATAGTAATTTTGTTTCGAAGAATAGCGCCTCTATTTGTACACTTAATGATAGATTACTCTGCTCCTCTGTGCAATTATTCCACACTACATTGCCATATTTTAAAAAGGGAATCCCTGTTTTATTTATATTTGAGTCTGCTTCAAAATCAAGGTATTATACGAATAGGTACATGTAACTATTTTCAAAATACTAATTCTAGAATAATAATTTGTTTTCGATTGAATAAACAGGACCTGTTAAAGAGAAATCGTCACATTCAAAGTCTGAAACGTCAAAAAATGTTTGAAATTTTAGAATTGCTTTAGATTTTTCCAAATCGTAATCCGGCTGTATATTCTTCATTCCAAAAATGTCTTCAAGTATTGAATTTGTATCATTGTCAGATTTAGTCAGTTCTTTAAATGCTGAACTAGTATCACAACTTGGAAGCCTTGAAAAGGATGCATGATTTTTTTTCGGCCAAAATTTCAAATGTTTGAAATATTTCATTTAATATATTACGGAGAAAAAGAGGATATGACAATAGGGTGAAACGTATTATAATGAATATATGAACATCAAACGGTTAACTAAATGAACTTTTGCAGAATAGTTTTGGACTGATATCCCTCACCTACAAAATGACCCCCGGGTGTCAAAGATGCAGTGCTTCCATTGAGAGGAACACAGTAGAGAACTACACAGACAAGGTTCGATGTTTCCTCTGAAAACTGCTAACAAGCTCTTTTTGGGCAGTTATTTTATGTCAAAGAAAAATAAACTTGAAAACTAAACAAACTGCTGAATTTAAGGAAAACAAACATTTATTTTAAACGTACATATATCAATTAATATATCTATTCAGTAGAATTTTGGCTATATCCCACTAGCACACATG
The DNA here is from genome assembly GCF_033153115.1 of Saccostrea echinata. Lineage (NCBI taxonomy): Eukaryota > Metazoa > Mollusca > Bivalvia > Ostreida > Ostreidae > Saccostrea > Saccostrea echinata. The sequence continues at coordinate 1,922,447 of NW_026889757.1, read as the reverse complement.
AGATTATATCATTATAGCATAATGTTACTGGTAATAAAATTGCAGAGACATAACTTTTTACTGTTGATAATTTTCCTTGAAAGCCGCCCCCCCTTTTTGTTACAGCAAAGTTAAATCATGGTAATGTGGTGATGCATTAATAAAATTTGGTTTTAAAACAATTGTAACCTATCCCCCTCCTTTTATGTGACTTATTTCTTGGAGATTTATCGAAAGGTTTGAAAAAAATTTAACAAATAATATTCTTTATATTCATATATTATTTTTATCCAAATATATATATATATATATATATATATATATATATATATATATATATATATATATATATATATATATATATATATATATATATATATATATATATATATATATATATATATATATATATATATATATGACTCAACATGTTTTATTAGATATTTATAGTATGCATTTATTAACTTCAAATTTTAAACTATAGAGCATTTTATTTGCAAATAAGACCTTTTAAAAAAAAAAAATCTGGAAAAATGAAGGGAAAAAATCTTTCCACACTGAAACCATATTTTTAATAAATAATTTTTTTGGTGAAGCAATCCTCCTTAAATTGACGGAATCCATCCTAGAGTAAGCTTAACTAAAAGTCTTCCTATCCCCGATAAAGAATTTTCAGAGCATTATCTTCTTCTGTTAATTTAGTATAAAATGCCTATTGAAAGACTAGTTGCCCCCTTTGTTGCAATATAGTCTAATCTCTCAAATGTTTAATTATGAATTGAAAAGTTTTTCTTTAAAAAAAGTTAGAGCAGCTAGTCCCCATTTTACAAAAGAACTTACGACGAAAACCAAAATGTAATTTTGTGATTAATTTTCTTCTTTACATTAATTTGAAAATGATAGTAATATTTTCAGAGTTTTTAAGAGATATTTTTACACAAGCAAGTTTTTTTTTAACAAAATTAATAATTTTGTAAAATTTTACATTCAGCTAAATTTGTTGGTCTTAGTCGTAAGTTCTTTTGTAAAACGTGGCTGCACCTGAGAATATTTTGACGAAAATATCTTTGAAACCTTAATTTAAAAAGAAAATTTAATTTGATTAAAAAAAAAGTCCTTCTCTATGTATTTGTTAGTTAGTTAGTTCAAATTGCAAAACGTCATTCTTTAAAAATAAATATATAATTTAGTTGTTAAAATGTTACCGACAAATTATGACGAAATAAGCAAACAACACTGAAAAAGGTAATAATAACGGGTTAGTCACTTAATAAAATCCAAAAACAAAAAAAAAAAAAACAACAACAAACAAACAAAAAACAAAAAAACAAAATGACCCTAATACATAAAATTTACATCAAATTAAAAAAATTGCATAATTATTTACTATTTGTTTTAGCAAGTTCATACACAACTGATCTATTTAGCAATTTTAAATATGTATCTAAAATGCACAATCACTTGACTTCATATTTTTTCTTACCACCAAATATGATAAAAGAACTAAAAAGAATAATAAAAAAAAAACAACAAACAAACAACTTCCTACATTGTGCCTTATAGAAAATTAAGAATTTTTAGATTTTTTTCTATGTCTTTTTTTTTTAAATTTCTATTTGATTATTATAAGTTTATTTATCTATTTATTTTTAACGTCAAGTGCTTGGGCTAAAACTGACAATGACGTCAAACGCAGCTATTCTCATTGAGATTCGTGAATTAATTATCAACTATGAAACCATTTATGGGTAACAGATTACCAAATGACACAGTTATAGTATGTTAACTAAGGGAATAGGGTAAAGGCCGACTTGAACACACACAGATCCTGGTCTGTGATCATGAACTGAATCTTATCTTCATTAATAAATACATCAGCGAATTGTATTACTCACGGTCTATTACTATCTTTGTTATATTCCATTAACTAAGGGGATTAAATAAATTTACTATATAAGACATGCACTTCAATTTCAAAATTCAAATTGGTTTTGACTGACATCTGAAGGTTAAGACAAATTTGAAATTTAAGCAAAATGGCATCACGTGTTTTGAGCTGTCTTCTGCTTGTAGCATTTGTTCCTGCTAATGCCTTTTTTCATGTAAGTTGTCCATCAGTATCTTTGATATTAAAATTAGATTGACATCACTGTTGCATACATAAGTAAAATATGAGCCATATATAAAATATAGGTATTAAAGGAGACAAATCTTTAAATCAGTTCAATAAGTAGCAATTTGATTTTTTGTTCTTCGAACTTTTGAATATAATGCGTCTTCAATGTAGTTTATATTAGAAGAGCTGGGTTTTAACCGACGTGCATAATGTAATACAAGTACTCTACAAGATTTCATTGTACATGACATATTTTTATGAATTTATAATATTTGTAGTCTCAGAGTTACTCCTGGGAAACGAATTTACCAAATGACCAGCTTGTGAATGAGTGTGCCAGATACTACCCCTTATTTAAGATAGCCCGCATTGCCTCCACCGATACTAATTTGGCTAATGCAGGCTTTTTTTCATCCCAAACCCAGTACGACATCAACAGGGTAAGTCTATAGGAATGCTTTATAGTTTTGAGTGTATTTTCCAGGTAATAGTTGTTTAATATACAAAGATTTTTTTCACAAATAAGCCCTTCTCATCCTCATTTTATGGATAAAAAACAATGAAATCTTTCAGTTAAAAAAATTTCTCTGTCAGTTATTTTTCAAGTTTTTGTAATATTAAACCGAGTGATTGTCAGTTCTTATAGTTGCATGCTTAAGATAATCATTACATGAAAAAACGATAACATTGTGTCTTGGTTAACTTTTCAGAACAAGATGGCAATCCGTTTCCACGCTCCCGTGGCACAGTCCACCACTTCTACACCAGTTTGCTTCGTTATGGACAGTAACGCTGTGGAAGAAGAAATTACTGGAGAACTCGTCAACAGAGGCGACGTAAGTAATGTCTCAATAACATCGTAGTCTTTTCAAAATTCAAAAATGTATGCTTATTTATTTTTTGTAAAAGACCTGGAGTTTTATCTTTAAAGATTTTGAAGTTACAAAATAGATGGGTGAGAGGTATAAACCTTCTCTTAAAATGATAAAATTTTAGAAATAAATGCTTATAAAATTTTGGCTAAGTCAAGAACCTAAGACTTTTACAATACGTCAATTATTAGGATAAGAAAATTGAAGATATCTGGGAATGTCAATGTTTCATAAAATGATAGGTAATATGGTATACCAAGTAGAGGAATTGTAAAACAATAATTTTACAGGCCCATAGAACACAGGGGTGGGTGGGGCAGGGGGGGGCCCCACTTTTTCTGAGTATAGTATTTTGCTATAGCAAAATTTCCTATAGATGCTGGTTGCCCCCCCCCCCCCCCCCACACACACTATTTGTTGCTGTAAGGTCGAGCTTGGGCAAATTCCAGCATTCGGTTGTCAGATTATTTTGGGAAGTCCCCCCCTTTTGGTCTGTATGGATTTTTTAATATTTTTGTTTTGCTTGTCAGATTTATTTGGGAGGTTGCCCCCCCGCCCACTTTTAAAACCGCTGCTACTGGCCTTTTTGAACATAAATAGGTCATTTCTGGATACATTTAATCTGGTTTGGTTTATACATGTTGAAAGTCCTAACATGTAATATTGGCTAAAAAAAACCTTATAATTTATTGCGTAATGCCAATTGTGATATATACCCACTATCGTCCAGACAATTCAATGTAATCAAGATACATATGTAACTGCAGATGTGAATAAAACATCAGTATGGTAAATGTTCACTAAATTTTAGGCCGGGGAAATAGAGACTGGAGAGGCCTTGACTCGCTTTGTGGAGGTCGCTGACAGGCTGACCATTCAGTCCTCCATGGCCAGCAATGGTTGGTTTACTACTGCCTTTTGTTGTAAAGCCATCAACAAGGGAAACGCTTATCTAATGAAAACTAGTGAGTATTCTCTGTATCTTTCTCACTCGATTTTTTTCTTATTATTTCAAAGAACATTTAAATAGCAAATTAATTATTTTTTGACTTTGAAGGTTCTGTTGCACAAGTGACCCAGTCGTTTATGGTCAGTGGACTCATTGATCCTTCCCAGCCAGAGCTGAACGTGCCTTTCAACATCAATGTCACTTCCGGAATCGTTTTCAACCCTTAAAAAGGAACATGTTTCTAATCGTGTTAAGAATAAGATATACAACTTTTTCTTAACAAACAATTTAAATCTGTGATATCATACTTTGATTTTAGATGTCATTTTTTGGTAATGTTTAAATTCAATTTGAGGCAAACCCTTAAGTTTGCTTTTCAAGTCGAAGTGTGTCCATTTTTCCATGATGATGTCATGAACCTTTTCTTTTTTGTTTGATTATATAAGAATTAAAATATAAAGAGTTCATTTTGGTTGATGTTGTTGAATGTTACCTTTAGAACTTATATTTACATGAAATATTTGAAAGAACACATTTTTCCTCATATATGATACATCATGACGTCATGGACAAGCTCTCAATATGTATTGTCCATCTTTTTGAAGATAGTGAAAAGAATATCATTATTTACAGCAATGAACAGAAAAATAGATCCACACATGGGGAATTGAGGACAAAGAAAAATATATGGTCAAACAAATCGCATAACTTCTGTTCTGCAAGATACCGAGTGGTGATTTACTTAAGTTTTACAGAATTATTTTGTACAGTAATAAACGCCTTCCCCCGTATTGATGTTGATTATCCAAAAGGTCGGGTTTTATTTTATGGAAATTTTTTTTTCTTATTTTATGTTAATCCAACTTTAATTTCATCAAAATTTGAAACATGGAGACAGTTTATTTACTTTCAAATGTAAATACCTGATTTCTTTCCACATTTTGACCTTTGAAATGAACATGGAAAGCTATAACTATCATGTAACGTTATTTCGTTGTAATTCTTCATTAAAAATAGTGCAGCTTTTTACGAAATTAATGCAATTATTCCAAAAAATACAATTGATATCCTCCTATATGGAACAGTAAGTTTTCAAATCATTATATTTTACGATGGGATATTTTTAATGGAAAGAATCGAAACTCAAGACTATCACAACTAACACTGACACTTTTCAAATAGTGGAGCGTTTAAAATTGATACAAAGTGTAATTCAAAGCATGTTTTAATTACTTTATACATAAAAATGCAACCACCCACACACCTCCTCCATGTTTATTTTATACATATCTCAAAATACTAAATGATAGAGAAAGAAAAAATAAATACACACTTTTGCTTTATATCAATTAAGATTATATAATCCGGGAAAAAGAACAAAACATGTTCAAATCGCTTATTGTGCAATAATTCTTTATTAGTACTCCAGCATACTCGAGGTTCACCGCAAGATACTTTTGACTTGCTGTGGTACATGTATATATATATATATATATATATATATATATATATATATATATATATATATATATATATATATATATATATATATATATATATATATATATATAAGGACACACATGCTACAAAAACAAAAAAAATAGATGCATGGATTGTATATATTTTGGACTTACTTCAGTTGTAAATTATGAGTATTTCAGATCTCTAAAATATAAGAAATTGTAATTCAAATATCTTTCTTTTTGCCATCTACAGGATGCATACCTACACATTCACTTATTTCAGTTTCTGACAACTCAGTTTAGAAATTTAATTTCATTTTGATGATGACAAAAGTTTTTTTCCTCGCAATTTCTCCTCATTTTTTTCCTTCTCTCTGTTTATTAATTGAACGAGATCCGGCCATTTCCTGTGCTGTTATAACCTAACACGATATATGCATATACACTGCAAATTTTTCTATTCATATCTGTATTTTTTTTCATTATGTATATTAATATCCTTATAAAAAAAAAAGACAATGGTATGATTAATATATTATGATGTGTGTAAAACGTCTGGCAGTTGTACGTCTGTTATTTGCGGCAGAGTATTTTGGGAGGGGGTGGGAGAGTGCAAACTTATTGTATTTAGAAAGGACATTTTATTAGAACATTTTGTACTTGTCATTTGTAAATGTCATTAAATGGTGATGAATAATTTTATATTAATAATCATATCATGAAGAACATTCCTAAAAATCGAGCAGTAAAACTGAAAACTTTGAAGTAAATAAGAAAAGGAGCCCATGGTCAGAAATACTTTTGTAATGGGGTGTGGACTGAGCCCATAAATATTACAATCGTACGTAGTAGTATTGGTGAGTTGAACAACGTTGAGGTTAGCTGGTCAACTGGAAAGAACTACGGGCAAGCGTAGATTGCAAGGCGGTGGTAAGACAATCAATAAAAAATACCTGTACCTGTATATCCAGAACTATGATCATGAAAAAACGCGTTAAACTCTCTCTCTCTCTCTCTTTAATATTCTGGCTCTTCATATCTTTTTTGACTTTTTGTCTTTCATTTCAATTTTACAATCTTTTAAGACTTTGGCAATATTTAGACTGATCTAAAGACTTAAACATATTAAGATTATATCAGTCTACTCTATAACAAGATTCCAGAACTTATTTTTTTTCATTCATTCTTTATTTCCTCCATCTGGAGATAATGAAATATAAACCATACATTACATCAATATTGCCATTTAAACAGACATATACTAGTATAAACAAAAAGGATATGGAAAAACGTACATGTATTTACAATACCCTCAAAAGGATGTGTTTGAGAAACATAAGTATTAAAAACTAATTTGTTCTGTCTGACAGCTAGGGGAGCTAAAACTGAACGAGAACCCCTGTGATGGTGCGCCGCTGCGCATCGAATTAACAAGCTTAAACTATTAAAATTTAACAAGCCAAAGGCTTCACTACCTATCCGTTTCGTAAATTGAAGAGTGCCCCAGTAGAACAAATAACATTTCACGCTGGGTCAAGCCGCATAACTCTGCAATAGGTGTACATATCGAAACAGTTTGTGATCACGTTCCATCAAGTGTCCCTAATGATTGCAGTGGCTGGACACGCACAAGAGGAATGCTGAAAACATTAGAGAAAGAGCTTTCATAAAATTAAAAAAAATTAACGATCATTTAAATAAGATTTTGAAAACATTCAAATCTTGTTCTTGGCTTACACGAGTGGAAAAAAAGTAGTGGATTGGTTCTGATCACAAAGTAGTTCAATACGACTCAACATATCTTTCATATAATGAAATAAAATCTTGGGCGTATATGTTTAGTCATGGCCTCTAATTACGGATTGCCTGAGGATTGTTAGGTTACCGTGAAAATCGTATCTGTTTATTGTGCATGATTTTTATGTCACGGTCAAATGACAATGCAATCATCGCTCTAGGCACTGTCCACTTTCCCATCTGATATTCTCCTTCTTATCAGGACCCTCTATAATTTCATGTCCGGTGGAATATAAGATTAAGAATGACGAAACATTAAAAGAAATTTGTTACTGCATAAAAACACGAATGTGTGAAAGTGGATGTGTTTTTGAAAATTACAGAAGAAGCACTGAAGCACAAAAGGTATGTATGGTCAAGGCAGGTATTACACATTTTAATAGCCAGAAAATCTTTTTTGTTAATACACTTTTTTCATAGTTTTCCTATTTCAGTAAGGTGTATTCTATACATAAAAACATAGTAATCACGGAAATTAGATAGAATATCAGTTACAGAATGTAAGTACATTGTAGTTATTATATATTTATTTTTTAATTGATTTATGTCCTTTCTTTTGAAGCTCTTTACTTTTGCCCGTTGCTTTCATCAAGATATTTCATATTTTGCATTCTTTCCAATGGTCTTTAACTAGTAAATACTACATAGGCCCTAATGTTAACATGGCCCCTCCTCTATCGCCTAAGTTGTTCTCTCTTACTGTAAACAGTTTTACACAGCGGGGTAATTTATTTTATTCTTTACATCGACTAAATTGGATTTTAATCTAGATAAGAATTCAGATGTGCAACTATACAATGTACATGTATAATTATGTTTTATTTCTCAAAATTATTAAGGGGAATCGATCCTCTTATAAGAGAGATAACTTTCCAAGTAAAAAGTCCTAATGTTACTCATAGTTCATATATACATACTTATATATAGAAATACATACATGCATCAGGTATAAATAAGATTAAAATGTTTTTCCAGCAACAGAAAAGAAATCACCAAGGATGTACCTATTAATCGAACCGTTCTAAAATGTTGACCTTCCGGTCTGTCTAAATATAATAAACCTGAATGCATATATATCTCGACGTAAGTGTCGAAATGAATGATAAGTACTTTTTAACGAATCTGAACCATACGTTTTACTCACATGCTGAATAGAACAAAACTATTAATATCCTATCCTATAGATCTTCTTGTTCAGGGATACAGAGAAAATATATACTAGCTCTTGATCATATTGTACTCCATTATATTTTTACACTTTCAATCCTCCCCGAAAATAACACCCCCAGCCTCAAGTACAAATACCCAAGTTACGAGCAGGTGTACATTGTGTATCATTGCATAAACTGTCCATCTAGGGCTTAAGCCCCTATACACTGCAAACTAAAGAACTCTGATTCTATGGTATTTTTTGGAGTTGAGAAATCTGCCCTTAGATCTAAAATAATCTTCAGTCTTATATCTGTAGTTAATGCAAGCATTAATTTGAATAGTCCCAGATAATAAACTGAACTCTGCATTTGCATGCATTTCCCCCACGTAAGTCAACAACAGTGATCTCTGTTCATCATGCTATACTTCGGTGTCTGAGAATATTTTTCCTGTTGGTAAATGCCACGTGCCCAATTTTGAAAATAAAATAGATAAGCTCATTATTTATACCCTTATACAATAAAATTTTCTCAATGTTCAGTAAACGTTTGATTTAGTGTATAGCAGGTCCTTAATTGACCCTTTTAGGGGCAGGTTCAAATACCATTGCAATAGGGAATTATAAATTGAAAAAAAGTGGCAAAGTGGAAATTACTGATGACTTTTAACACATTTTACTATAAGATATAGACATTAGGATTGCAGGCTTATCCTCTGTTCACACACATCTTGACGAATTAGTATAATCGGAAAATAAAGATTTCCGAAAGTACCCTGAAGAATTCAGTCTGCTTGTTGTTTATGAATTTTACCTTTTTTGGGAAAATGGAGTCAATTGGGACTGGGTTTACCGGACTTACATGCAACAGATATTAAGTCGTGAGGTGTCACAACATCAGCCAATTGGAAAGACTGATAATGCAGTATTATCATAGTATAAAGTTCTTTTAAACAAAGTTCAAACTGATTTTTTTTTAACTTAAGACTCTCAAATCGAATACTACAAAATCTGAATCATTGAATTCTTTATTAATTTGGTGAAGGAAGATTACAGATAACCATTTCACTTTTGGACAAATTGCTAATAAAAACATAGCCGTACAGTCTACTTATTAGTTTTTCACTTCAAATATATTAATATGTAATTTACTAATTTCGAAGATCGGCTTCTCTCAGGCGTGTCATATGAACGTGTCTGTTTGAAATAATAAGCGACAGAAAAATGTAATAGATTTAATGTATTTATAATAAATCAATTAGTGAAATAGTATTATAATAATTGATCTTTGTATCGAAAAGCGATCGTGGATGTATTTCTCACATTTACGATAAATATGCCAGACTTTTCTTCCGTATTTTTCTTCTCAACCTGCTGTAAACAACAGGTACAGGTAAGTTTACACGCTGACCTTGGTTTGACTTTGATCATGACACTTTTACAAGCTACACCACAATAAAACCGCCAATACACAAAATTCTAAGTAAAATCAAACGAGGAAGAGACACTTATAAAAAGAACACAAAAATAAGGAAGAGTTTCAAAAGCTGTCACGGGTTTTATACTTTTATAGTTACTTTAAAATGCAAATTTGCTTTATGATAGCTTAGTTCGATAGTACATTTCAGGCGAGTAGAACGGGGGGGGGGGGGGAGAGACCCCCTTCCCATTTTTTCTGATCGTAGTCTTTTGCTATAGTAAACTTTCATTTAGATGCTTGTCGCCCCCCACTTTTTGTAACTGATTGGTCGAGCATTGACGAATTTCAGTATATGAAAAAAATATACCAAAAAGTAAGAGAAAGATCCTTCTCCCCACGAAATTAGATTTTTGAGTTTGGCCAGTTAACCTTTTTTTAGCCCACCTGAGCCGAAGGCTCAAGTGAGCTTTTATGATCAAAGAGTGTCTGGCGTCCGTCTATCGTCTGTAAACTTTTCACGTTTTCGATTTCTTATCAAGAACCCCTGGACCAATTTCAACCAAACTTGCCACAAAAATCCTTGGGTGAAGGGGATTTAAGTTTGTTCACAGGAAGTGCCACGCCCTCTTTCGATGGGAGATAATTAAGAATTCTTGAAAATTTGGTGGCATCTTTTAAAAATCTCAAGAATCAGTGGGCAATAAAAGATGGAACTAATGTAAAAGCTTCATTACATACTCTAGATTCAATTTTGTTCATATCATAACCCCCGGGAGTTGGTCGGGGCCACAAGAGGGGGTCGAACTTTTACATAGGAATTTATAGGGAATATCTTTAAAAATCTTCCTCCTGAGAACAGCAAAGCCATAATTAGTCATATTTAAAACTCAGACAGAGCTGTCTTTATAATCATTCCAATCATTAACCCAGACAGAGTAAAAGGAAAATCCCTATATCCCTTGTAACAACCTGATTATACATGATACATGGGAAATATCTTTAAAATCTTCTTCTCAACAACAACTAAGCCATTATTAGTCATATTTATACAGAAGCAAGCTTAGGTATTGTAGAATCAAGTTTGTTCAAAGTATGACCCCCAGGGGTTGGGGTGCACAATAGAGGGTCAAAGTTTTGCAAAAGAATATGTAGGAATCATCTTGGAAAAAATCTTCTGCTCAAGAACAACAAAGCCATGATTAGTCAAATTATTATAGAAGCATCGTCAGATAGTGTAGATTCAAATTTATTCAAATCTAGGGTGGGTAGGGTGGGGCCACAATAAGCGATCAGAGTTTTACATAGGAATACTTGGGGAAAAAATCTTTAAAATTCTTCTGTTTACGAACAGCAAAACCATGATTATAATAGTAATATTGATATGGAAGTATTCTGAGGTAGTGTAAATTTAAAGTTTGTCCCCCGTAAACTTTTCAATATTGAACTGATTTTTGCTTCTTCCTAGCCAAGCCCAATGTGTGCAGATGAGTGATGTGGCCCATGGACCTTTTATTTATTTTTTTGGGATCCCCCCTTTTAAAACCGTTCCTACGTGCCTGCATCTAGATGTGAAACATCTGTATTTATCATGTATAGAGTGTATGGTCACAGGACCTAAATTAGAACAAAACTTTTATGTGAGGATGTACCTGTCCTTGTAACAGAGGAATTTATTAATAGATATGATCAGATCGGTTCACTATTGTCAGGATGGGTGCTAGTCACTGCGCCCCAAAACCAGAACGCCCCATGCATGAGCGCCCCAAACATTTTTACCGGCGCCCAAGTACAAATATGAGCGCCCCAAATTTAAATCACGAGCGCCCCAAACTTAATTCACGAGCGCCCCAAATCAGCATTTCGATCGTCCCAAGGCTCATTAACTAGTAAAGAAATAAATTATTGGCTTTTTTGTTTTTACATTTCATTGTTAAAAATATATTGATATGAACAATTCACGAGCGCCCCAAGTTATATATATCATGAGTGCACCAGATTTTAAGTACAGTATAATTTGTCCAAACCGGACACCATACTCCTAACAAAGAATGAAAGAAATAAACAAGAAAAAAGTATAAATAAAGAGAAATCTTATTTCTTCCCCCCCCCCTAATTTTTCCAACAAAAATAACTTTTAACACGTGTTAATTCAAAAGAAGCAACATTAAGTCGGTTCAGGGTGATACTGCTTGCAAGGGCACAGTTTCTGGTTTTGTTGTCCTTCTTGTTTTTGTTGATGTTATTTTTGTTGTTGTTTTGTTGGCTCTTTCTTAAATTAGCTTATCTATTTTCGAGCGTGGGCGTATTTTGATTAAGATATGTCCCAAAAAAAGAGGGTTATCGATTCATACAGTAAATTATACTGTTACATGTTATGGCTTGTGCACTTGTTAAGCTTCACAATGAATATATGGTAGGTTATCTTAAGAAACAATAAAGAGCATATTTAGGTTATAAATTTCCTACTATATGGGATTACAATAAAATCTTTTATATCTAATTAATTCATGTGCTTATTGTGACATAGTGACCAAGGGAATTCTATCTATTCATGATCCATTCAAATGTTGACACACAAAAAGATCCTGTTTATCCTTCAAAGGTTAAAATGATAAACGCAAGCGTTATGGAGTTTTACTCATTACCCGGATGGCTATATCCTCTGTTGCACTAGGAAGATCATGAAATCGGTATTGAAACAAACCAAGAGCGCGTAACATTTTCCTTCGGTCCATATATAAAGCTTTCAATTATGATGTTAATTAGTAAATTGAAGGAAAATGAAGTACGCGTTTACTTTCACTGTTTTACTCCTGTTTGTGGGGTTTGCGGAGATTCTTGGTCGCCCGGGCAAAGGGCGAGGAAGACGCCCCGGAGGGAGGGGACGCGGCCGTCCCGGGGGTGACAGTAATGAAGATAATGTAAATCGTCCCTCCTCCAGAAACGTAAGTTAATTTTGGGATTGAATAACATTATTTAGCCAGAATATAATATAAATACACTTTCCATGTTTGACGATTCCTATTTGATTATCGTGTACATAAAATTTTCACTTTCTTATTTATTTAGTTGGGTGCTACTTAAACATCTCTACTGAGATATGTAACGTCGGTTTTAAATAAAGTTAAAAGGTGTTAAAATTGAGGAGAGGCGACTCCCAGAATTAAGCTTTACTTTAATTCCTCCACTACTTATGTCATTGAAATTAAACTAGAGGATAATGAAATTGGACTCTTAAGATACATTCCATCATATAACTCTTTCAAAAATCCTGGCAGGTCCAAAAATTTTCCTGGTTGACCGATCTTGATGAACAAAACACCAATGTCGCCGTGGATGTTGACGAATTTGCACGTGTGCACGTAAACAAACAGAGAGCCGTAATGGTATCAAGAGACAGACAATTGAGAGATACCGAGTTTGACAAACACCACACAATGTTTGATTTTGCAACAGTGGGTATTTCTTTAAGTTTGTTGTTTGTTACTTTGGCAATTACACACACAAAAATATTTAAGTATTAATTCCAGTCAAAGAGAACCATTTTTTTTATTGTTACAATTCAGAACCTTTCAATGTGACAGATTAAGTGTTCCTAACACTCTTCTCTTTTGGAAAAACGTTAACTATTCCCACCAATAATATATTCGGTTTCGTCTCTGTTATTCAGTTTTCATTAATCTTTTAGGGAAAAATTGGAATCCGTTTCAAGTTCCGACTCCCCCCTGCTGGACATATCCTTCCAGGTGAATCAGCAGAGGATCCAGCTGACGCTGATGACAAAAATGTTGGTGATATTTTTGAGGATGGTGATTTTGCCGATAAAGACTATCCAGCAGGATTTTTCGGTGGCTTCAACCGCATTTTCCGATCCCGGCCTGTTGAAGTTTGCTTTATAGGAGATAGTTTGGTTAACATGACACAAGCTATGGAAGAGTTTGAAAGAAGACAAATGGTATATATATATATATATATATATATATATATATATATATATATATATATATATATATATATATATATATATATATATATATATATATATATTATATATCTATATCTATATGAAATTATTTTCCTGATAATCATTCAAATAGTTTTGTATTTTTATTGTCCAACAACAGTCGTTCAAAAATGATTATTATGAAATAGAGAGTTCATGAAAAGTGGAATTGACAACTTCTCTAAATATTTTTAAAATGAAAATACAGTAATATGAGGAAGAAAAAAAACATTTTTTTTCCATAATTATCATTGGTTAATTGTATACAGATGGTTGAAATTGAAACTGGTGCTAGAGCTGCTTACAGTGTGGCAGCTGCTAACAAATTGACCTCTGACCAACTGAAGGCTCTCAGTCCAGCCATCGCTAGATTCTGCTGCAGAGCCGCCAAGCTGGACAATGTATACCAACTGACCGCCACCGGAATCGTGGGACCTTCCACTTCCACACTCCCTTCAACGAGCTCCTCCACCTCCCCCTCCACCACCACCACCACCACTCAACCTACAACTACCGGTGGTGGCATACTACCCAACAGGCCATTCCACCCAGGTATGTAAAGTTGCTATTTACGGCATGGATACTTTGGATGTCCATTTTCAAATTAATGAAAAGTTTACATACTCACAAGTATATGCATTTTCATTGATGAAATGAAGAATAGAATTGCTAAATAAAATATGAATTAAAATCACGTGTAATGCCTGCAAAATAAATGGGTAATAAATGTACCTGTTGTGCAATTTCGTGTTTAGCTTGTTTCTTTATCAAAACAAATTTTTCCATTATAGGGCTTATTGAAGTAAACCCTCCAAGCTCCTTCCTCGCCTCTGGATTCATGAACCCAGCCAACCCATCTCTGTCCATTCCCTTCCAGATATCTCTGGCTTCTGATGTTCAACTGAACATGAGGAAAGGGCGCCGAGGATAAGAAGGATGATTGACAATGTTCTATAGAATCAGCAATTTCTTTACATTCACTCACAAATTCATGGAGGAGTCACATCTGAATTGACAAAGAATCTATGAATGATTTTTTTCTATAGATTTTAAGAGAGGTTTGAGAACGCTTTAAAGCAATAAAGACGGTTTTGTCTGGGAAATTCTTGTTTTCTTTCTATAGTTTTTTTTTTTCAGAGAAGAAATCATGTGAATTTCGATTCAATTTGTATGAATTTCATGCAAGAAATTGCCAACTCATCGTTAAGACTTTTATTTTCTTGAATGGTTGTACAGAGTGACTACTTTGTTATGAAAACTGTTATGACGTCATCTGTACATGTGACTGTATCAAGCACGTACTTTTTATATACATTGATTATGCACCACATTTCGAAATTATTACGAGATACAATTATAAGAGAGATATTTTTTTCTTTTCATAACTATCTGAATCATCTTCTTTGTTGCCTTTTTGTCAATTTTTGCCCCGTATGGTATAAAAATATTCTCGAATTTCATTTATATCTCTTTTTTTTCCTAGCTTTTCCATCAATGCTATATTAAAGTACAAATCGCTTACGCGGGTTATATCTTTTTATGCAATGTTGCAACCGTTCAACTGAAGAAAGACATTTTATTGTTTGAATATATAAAAATCTTTAAAATTACATAGCAAAATCTCGAGTCGGTGGTCCGAGTATTTCATGTGAAGCACATTTTAATTATTTCTAAAATTGTTCAAATCGAAGTCAATCTATGGACATCGTAGACGAGAATTCGGGGTTAATTTTAGATAGTGGTAACATGATAAAAGAAACTTCGGAAAATTGCATTTCTCATTAGCATTACTTATTAAAAAATGAAAAAGAGGATAATCAATGTTTAGAATTGAATAAGGAATTTATTTCACTAGTGGGACAGGATTGTTTTATTTTTCACAAGTGCGAGGCACGATTGGAAATACAAAAAAAAAAAAAAAAAAAAAAAAAAAAGATCCTGTTTCAGGAATGAAGTAAATTCCATATCTAAACTACAAAATGTTGAATATTTGTCATTACATTTTCTTTGATTTTTCCTTTGCCTCTGCCTTTTCTTAAAACAATGCCTTAGGCTGTGGCATCATAGTTGAGATGGTGAGATGTCATAGCTAGGAGTTTGTGAGATTGAAGACATTGTAAACATGGATTTCAACAACATATTTGGAGAAACTTTTGAAGATTTAGTCTCTGTCAGGATGGTTTATTCTCTCTCTTATAACATGGCAGGGAGTATATTTTACAAAGGAAAGGAAAATCTAGAGTTTGCCGCACTGCTTATTTTCTTTCACACAGTGACAAAATATCACTTTTATTCATAAATAAATTATACAATATTTCACTGTTGAAAATGTCATAAAGAGTTTTCATTTCATCACAAGGATACATGTAATGTGCAATCAAACTGAATAATGACCTTCAAATCTTGAAAGATTGATTTAATGTTTTAGTGATGAAAGTTGAACAATTTTTAAAATGAGAGCTAAAACGCACACTTTGTAAAAAAAAAAAAAGGTGAGAATTCACAGGAATAGGATCAAAGTTGTATCAACATTACATCGAAAATAGTATTAATCAGTTCATGACATGCACTAAATTTTCCTTGCTGAATTGTAAAAGGTTCCTGTCAGTCTAAAAAAAAATCAAAGCATTCATCACACTGCTTGGATTCTGTTTCTGACATCTTTTGTTTATCCTTTTTCTCTATTACTGTTTCTTCAAGTTCACAGAAAGTTTGATTGGTTCAAAAAATTGTTAAAAAACAACAAAAAGACCAAAACGATGAGGTATTGTAAATTAATTTAAAATATATTATATAATATAACATTCTGTCTCTAATTTTAGAATGAAGAAAATCTCATTAATAATGAAGATATAACACAGATTTGTAAAGTGTAGATCCGAAAGACGACCCTTATGCAATTTTACATATAGTAATCATGGGAAGTCGTTGAGAAAGTAAAAAAAAATGTAAATTTTCAAGACTCTGCTCTACGTGACTTTTCAATTTCAAAAGAGATGGGTGAACAAGAAGTGCAGAATGCCTATATCTTCAGATAAAAAAAAATCAAAATCAGTTTGTGAATTTAGTATTTAGAGTGCAGTTCTCATTATTGAAATTTATGAAATTATGATAAACATTACAGTTCTGAGGAAATTTTATACAGCAAAAAATATTCTGTTATTCAAAAAATAATGTGGTATTTGTTTGGGTTCGAACCCTAGCAAATAAAATCCTGAATATCATTTTCCTCTGAGACTAACAAGTTAATTATTACGCTACCCAACTCCTGATGAATAGTGGCATTTAAATATATATAATGTTGTGATATGTCCCTTGACTAAATGGACTTTAAGTATATCTCGGAAAAAATGCGAATGTTGTGTTTTAAGGTATAGTGGGTCTTTGCTCTATGTTTTTGTTACTCATAAAATGTACATTTTTACACAGACTTTGAGGATAAACTTTCAAAAAAAAAAAAAAAAAAAAAAAAAAAAAAAAAAAAGACGTAGCTCATATCGAAAAATTGTCTTATAGTGTGAGAAAATGATCCTTTTTGTCCTCTTTAGTGTGTGTATGCTATTTCATAGGCATATAAGTTCAATCTTTGTGAAATTTTTGCAAATTGTGGAGATTTTACATTAAATATAGTTTAATTTTAGATGAAATATCAAAGAAAATTTTGTCATAATTGAGATTTTATTTTTCACCTTCATGTTTGTCGCACTATAGGCATTTTGCTCGCCTTGTTCGTCCATATTCTTTGCAAGGATAGGGAGGGATGGGTGGGTGGGTGGCATATTCACTGGTGAAAATTTATCTCAAACATTTATAAGAATCAACAGATTAAGGAATTATAAATACGTTTTTTTCAGTGAGAGGTCTATTAATAGATAGGAATTTCACTATTTGGTGTTTCCAAAGTCAATTTTAGAGTACTATATATACCTTGTATAAATTATTTTCCAAATTCTCAAAGTTGGGCAAAAACGCCCCCTCCCCCGCTCATACATGACTCATCAATCAATATTTTTAGTGTACAATATTTTCATTGATTTATTTTTCAGTAACAAGATGAAGTCGCTGCTTCTTTGCCTGAATCTCCTCATTGTGGCGGTGATTGGTTACCCGAGTGGGGCCCCTCCAAGCGTCTGTGAAACTATGGTCCCTGGTCATAGGGGTGCCGTACAAACGGGGGCGTCTTCGTTTACATTGACCATGAATAGTACAAGTTACACGGCTGGTGACGTCATAGAAGGTTTAATTCATTTTTTTTTAATTATTCTTTTAATTTTCACATTTGTTTATATCTTACGAAAGCCGGAAAGGCCCATTTTTGACAAGACCAAAAAAATTAACTCGTTATAACAAGATAATTAGTCGCCCCCGTGGCGCAGTGGTTAGAGCGTCTGCTCTAGAGTGGCGAAGTAAGGAGTTGATCCTTACGTCGCGGGTTCGAATCCCACTGTGGGACGTGGAGACCGGTCCTTCGGATGAGACCGTATAAACCGAGGTCCCGTGTCGCAGTAGGTGCTGGCACGAAAAAGATCCCTCACTGCTTAATGGCCGTAAGTGCCGAGTATAGGACAAAAATTTGCAGCTCTCCACCGGCAAGTGGTGGCGTCTCCATATGATAATACACAATAAAAAGGTGAAGGTCAGCAGGCTGAAATGTAGTGCATGTAGGAAATTCACATGCGTCACTTTAAAAATAGTGAAACAGTTGACATATATGTCTTTTTGGGTATAGAATGAAAGTTTAATATCTAAAGTTTACAATATGATACGCATTAATTTAGGTGTATTTCAAGCATAAATTATGCCTAGAAATATGTATTGTATCGTGAGACAGGATTTTTGATATTTTTACTCGTGCTTCGCACTCATGAAAATATAAAAAAAATCCTGTCCCACTCGTAAAATAAATTCCATATCAACTACAAAACATTGAATATCCTCTATTTATTGCCCCCCCCCCCCCCCCCAATTTCATCAATCTCTTTTTGAAATAAAAAAATTATATGCTTGCAAAGTATACATAATAAATATTGTGATGAGGAAAATAACGACATTGCTTCAATGTTGTATTGATAAATTTGATGTTCTGTCACCATGTGGTAAACGTAGGATCCGCCAAATAGAGGTGAATCTCAAATAGGTCTACGTGAATCTCCACAGCTTGGACCCCCCCCCCCCCGCAAAAAATATAAACAGTGAATCATGACAGAATATTAGATAAAATGCCAATATCAGCAGATCAGATCTAACGTCTAATTACTCAGAAGGATGTAATATCATTTTTGCTTCATCATTCCTCGTGGACAATCTGCATATGCTTAGTCACAAAGTTCAAGGGGGGGGGGGGGGGACCAAGTAAGATATTTGACAAGCAAATAGAGAAAAAAGAGATATGATATTCCAACTTCGAGTATTCGCCATTATTTTCAGGAGATATTTACTCAGGTAAAAAAAAATCTGGAGGAAGGGGCACAAAGATACTCTTGACCAGCCCCTTTTCAAAGTGGTGGGGACATTAGCCCCTTATTACGACGCCTATGATCTAACTGCTGATGTCTCACCATCCCCTTCTTCAAAACATTTCTGAATCTCAAAAATAGCATAATTATCACACTGTAATCGTATATATTATATCTTGTATTAACGCCTGCGATATGTTGCACTTATATTGTCTCTGATATTTAATTTTAGGGGTACAGTCATTGATATATGAAAGTGTATAAGTCGTCCAAAACATGTCGAAATAGTGTCATTCATCAGAAATAGTTGTCATAAATAAATTGCCAAAGTTTGAAGCAAGTATATTTGGCAATATTATTAAAGAAAAATATCGCGTCCTAATGCAACAAATTCACGAATTAATGTGTAAATGTTTTTCGCCTTAGAGTTGCTATACCTATCAAAATATGATTATTGACAGCGAGATAGATCAAGATTTAATTATAAGTAAATCCCAGAGCAAATTAAATTTTCAACCATTTATCAAGTAGAATTTGATTGATATTTACTAGCTAAAAATTCAATGGCATTAAAAACTACAGCCATTTTTATTCCTATATTGCTATTAAATCTCGAAATAAGGAGAAAACTATCTCGTTATAACGAGTTAACTAACCCGTTAGTTATAACGAGTTAGTTATCTCGTTATAACGAAATAATTATCTCGTTATAACGAGATAACTAACTCGTTATAACGAGATAACTAACTCGTTATAACGAGATACTAACTCGTTATAACGAGATAACTAATTCCTTATAACGAGATGATTATCTCGGTATAACGAGATACTTACTCGTTATAACGAGATAGCTAACTCGTTATAACGAGATACTAACTCGTTATAACGAGATAACTATCTCGTTATAACGAGTTAATTTTTTTTTATCTTGTCAAAAATGAGCCTATCAGACTTTCGTAATATCTCGCTTTTACAGAAATTTATTTTAAAATAAAAATTACTTAAATGGAAGAATATATTTTTCTGAATAATAACGACATGAAAAGTACATATTTTTATTGGGAGGTTATATATATATATATATATATATATATATATATATATATATATATATATATATATATATATTATATATATATATATATATATATATATATATATATATATATATATATATATATATATATATATATATATATAAACAGTTTAAGTTGTTCTAAAGATTTTATGTGACTTTTTCACTTTTAATACAGTTACTGTGTCCGGTGGGACTTTCAGGGGAATATTTATCCAGGCACGGTCTGCAAACTGCTCGACCGTCACTTTGCCGACTTTTTCGCTGATGACAAATGAAGGAAACCTTAAGACTCTCACGTGTAATAGTGTGGCAGATGTAAGCTTGACAAACAAAACCTTTAGACTCTCACGTGTAATAGTGTGGCAGATGTATGCTTGACAAACAAAACCTTTAATCCCTCACGTGTAATAGTGTGGCAAATGTAAGCTTGACAAACAAAACCTTTAGACTCTCACGTGTAATAGTGTGGCAAATGTAAGCTTGACAAACTGAACCTTTAGACTCTCACGTGTAATAGTGTGGAAAATGTAAGCTTGACAAACAAAACCTTTAAACTTTCACGTGTAATAATGTGAAAATGTAAGCAAGCATAAGACTCTCACCTGTGGAAATTAATGTGGAAAATGTAAGCTTAAGACTCTCACCTGTATAATGTGGAAAATGTAAGCTTGACTAACTAAACCTTTGGACTGCTACCTGTATTAATGTTGCAGGTGTAAGCTTACAAAGAAACTTTTTAAATCTCACTGTAATAATGTGGCAAATGTAAGCTTCACAAAGAAAACTTTAAGATCTATCCTGTAATAAAAGGGCAAATTTAATGTTTACTAATAAAACCTTTAAAATCTCACCTGTAATAATGTAAAAATGTAAGCTTTATAAAAAAAAATATATGAAGATTCTCAACAATAAAATTTGCGGCTAAATGTAAGCTAATCATAGCAAACATTAGAATCTCGTCTTTAATAATATGGTAAACAAAAGCTTAACAAAGCGAACTTCGGAATCCTGCCTGTAATAATGTGGTAAACGTAAGCTTTAAAAGGCAAATTTAGAATATCGCTTGTAATAATGAGGCAATTGTAAGCTTTTCAAATAAAAAAACCCTTAAGACTTGCGCCTGTAAATCACTGTAACACAGTTTCAGGGGTATTCATGTAACAAGGTTTCTAAAAATGTTTTAAACAGAATAGAATAAACATGCATTTTCACTAAAAAATTGTTTTGAAATTCTTATGTTTTGAAAAAAAAAACAACCATATTCCATCTTTCAATTGTTTTGAAATTTTTATATTAAAAAAAAATACTCCATCATTCTTAAAGCTTGCAAGTTCACGTTTTCCTTTGTTAAAAACCACAAAATAGGTCCGATTTTGCTGACCAGAATGACAAATCTGATGTTATTCACGATTATGTTATTATGTCGGGATATAACAGGAACCATTAGTTTTATGTCCCGAATTAATTTCTTATTTAAGTACGTATATTTTCCGGTGATGAAGATGAGTTAGTCAGATGCACTTTCCCTAAATTGGACAATTTACTTTCCACACTTTTCATCATTTTAAAAAGCTTTTTATAAAATTACATTGCACTGTTTTTTCTTTTCATCTTTTTTTATTATTATTATTTTAAACTTTTTTTATTTTTACGAAAGTAAATTATAAGTACCATCGCAATGTTCTGTTGTGTATTATCTTCAAATCGGAGCAAGTCATATCTTTATTTCTGATTTTGGTGAATCAATTGCAATCGGAGAATAATTTTTACCTACTTCCATCTTAATGTAAAGATTGTAAACTAGTAAACATGAGCTCAAGGATAAACATTTTGCGCTTGTTTAAAATATTTTCAAAAATGTAATTTTAATTTTAGAGTGCTGTTACACATACCACTAAAAGTGACAAAACCCAAGCAAAGTTTTACTGGACACCTGCAGCTAATGTCGGCCATATTTACTTCCGGTTAGTTTCTTTTTTTTCTCCATGCCTTGTTTTATTGGTTGATTGGTTTCTTTTACATGTTAGAAGACAATTTATTAATTGATAACATTTTTTTATATTTTATTTCAGCGCAACTGTCGTGCAAGTATACAGCACATATTGGGTTGGTATTCAGTCATCTGTGCTACGTGACAGTAACTCTAGTGATCCCGTCCCAAATTCAATTTGTCAACCCGAGGGAAGTGAGTAAAATCAAAACAATTGCAATTATTTATTTATTGCAGTTTAAATAAATCAGAGCAATATATTTCTTAATTCTGAAAGAACTTCCTTTTATCATTATTTCATGGATATTAAAGTTATCTGAGCCATTCAATGATTGCCAACAAAACCGGGATAAATTACCTCTGTTTTGGATACAAGTTATCTTAAACATTTGAATTTTCCGAAAAACCATTGAGACTGTGAAATTTTAAAGGAAATAAGAGTCTGGTCATTGAACGTTTGTCTTCAAATTACACTGAAATCATAGAGAACTTTGGTATTTTACTCAAAACATGAACGTTATTGGTGAGCGTTCTCTGATTATCTTATTTCCTTTATATTTTTTTTTTTAAAATAAAGTCTGTTTTAAAGTCATTTTATAATGAATCCGCCATCTTATTTCTGCATGCGATTTCAAATTTACAGATTTTCCTACTTCTTCTTTGAAAGCAAATTGAATGAAAATATAATTTGTACTTATATTAACCTCATAAATTATATTTTCACACACTTATTCCAGTTTTGTTTAGAAATTTTTAACTTTGTGTGATATTTTTGCGCAGGTACAACTGTACAAACACCTGGAGGAAATAGCGGCAATGGAGGGGTGGATCTTCAGCCAACATTGTCTTTTTTAACTATTTTGTTGATGACATATTTTCTAACAAGATAGCATTGTTTTTTTTCCTGTTTCAAGCATATAGTAGTAAATAAATCTGGATGCTGTAATGTAACTTTGAAAGTGACATTTTATTCAACATTGTTGTGATCAATGTCAAAATAAACTCAATAAATTACTTGCCTTTGTTTGTCGTTTTAGAATTATATAGCTATAATACAACAAGCTATGAAAACGGTGAAGCTAACGAACATTGATCAATCTTAAAAAAAATCTACAAACAATACAAATCAGTAAACAGGACATAAAACACGGACCTCCTAAAATTCCAGAGGTGGAATCAGGTGCCTAGGAGAAGTAAGCATCCCCAGTTGACCGGTTACACCCGCCATGAGCCCTATGTATTGATCAGGTAGACGGAACATTCCGTAGTCAAATTAGCTATCTTTCTCATACTGGTAAAAATGATGTGCTCTTTTTAATACAGTTTGATGATGTAAAATATTAGCAAATTGATATACATACAGTAGTTTCATCAAATCGTATTAACTTAATTCAGGATGGTTGGAATAAATTAAAGTGAAAAAGCGATAAAAGAAAAATTATACAATGTAACATTGGTCAGCTTAAGAAAACAGGTAACTCGAAACAAATTGTGCTATTGAAATATGC
Source organism: Saccostrea echinata (assembly GCF_033153115.1). Lineage (NCBI taxonomy): Eukaryota > Metazoa > Mollusca > Bivalvia > Ostreida > Ostreidae > Saccostrea > Saccostrea echinata. The sequence goes on along the minus strand of NW_026889757.1, from coordinate 1,898,666 downwards.
TTCTTGAAGAACTATTTGAATGAATGAATTTTAAAATTTGTCAAAAATAACCCTCTTAAAATTTTTTTATTTATCTGCTAAACACAAACTGTTCATATTCCAGTTTGTATTATAGAGATATCTGATATCTATGTAATGCATAAACAAATATTAAGATTTAATTATGTTTCCATGAAAAAAAAGCGTCCTCATTTTGAGTATATGAAATCCCATTATTTGTTACTTGAACTAGATGGATATATCGGATAACTATTATAAGGTCAGCTGAGTGCCATAATTGTAGGTATTAGTAATACACTAAACTTTGAATCTAAAGAGTTCTTATATACTAGTTGGGAATTTTTTTTATATTTAAGCATTGAATCATTATATTATGAAAGATATTGTCTCATAACTGCAACGGTGTGTGCAAACAAATCGAGTAACGCGCGTTAGCGCATTATGAAAATTTGTTTGTACACACTGTTGCTGTTATGAGACTACATCTTTCATAATATAATAATTCAATGCTTATATTTACATTTTAACTCCTTGTCTTCACTGCAGATGTGATTTATATTTCAAAATCCCTGTTAGTATTATCCTAGGATTAAGTTACAATCAATGGAAGAGCCATTGCAACAGCTTCTGTTTATAATATGAACGTGAATTTTGATTTTCGCTCATGACGTTGCTCCTGTACGGCGTTCAACGTTTGTGACTCAAAATAAAAAGCATACTTTACACTTTCGACTCCCTGTCCGTGTTATGGTATTTTGAATGTCCTATCTTTCCTCACACTTATTAAGCAAAATACATGTGGAATGTAAATATATTCTTAAAAAACTATTTTAAAAATAAAATAAAATATTTGTAGTTTGTAATCAATTCTTTTTTTTTTTTTTTATCAAAGAACAATACTTGCTACTTTCTAATGTGGATTTTTTATGAATTATTAATCATTTACTTTGTATACTCCCTGTTGCTAATGTTTAAACTGAGTGTTTTTGAAAACAGAAAGCCTATTGTAGATGTTTATAATAAAAGAATTTCAAAACCAGTGATACTTCTTAAATGCTGAGTATTCCAGTGTCTACTTTTTTGTTTCAGGTGGGACAAATTTTGAAAAATGGAAAGGAATTCAACAGAAGGAAAGAGCTGATAGGGTTAGGAGAGTAACCCCATTTTTTTCTATGCATTATGTTGTTCTTGGTGAGAAAGTATCCAAGACTTCTTTGATCTGTAAATGCTAGTTGATTAGGCTTACCAACTCTTTTCCTTAACAATATTCCTCTTTTTCAATATTTTGTACCACGCAGTAGACAGTGAAATACTCAGTATTTTAGAAATATCACCAAGTTTATCTATCCCTTACTAAGACATACATGACCGTATCTTAGAGGCTTCGTATTTTCAAAAGCAGTGATTTTGATCATCATCAGACAACAGGAGGTATATAAAATAAATAGGAGTTTATTTTAAAAAACTGCATGTACCATAAGAAAGTAGGGTGTACTGTCATTAATTAAAATATTAATAAAATTATACGTTATTAATCCAATATTTTGGATATACAGGGTATTTCATAATATATGTTACATTTTTAAATCTAATTATTTTTCTTACCTATCATTATTCTATTATAAACTATATATCATTTTAAACAACAAATCCTGCATTTTTATTCCATATGAAAAAGTCTAGAAAATCATGGTATCACAATGAATAATTGTGACATAAACGCCGATGTCATAATTTGAAAAATTTTCAAAATGGACTTAACTTATCAACATATTTGCTAAATTGTAAAGCTGCTTTTTCAATAGATGTCGCCAATATTCATTCAGAAGTTGATGAAGGAAATATTCCAAAAGAATGGAAGCTTTTTAGGATGCTTATCAGAAGGCTAGTAACAAGGTTAAAGGACAGGGACACGGGCAATATGCGATAAATGACACGGTACTCCAGAAAGCCTAAGGACTTCAATAACCAAACATTTAATTGGTGACATGGAGACTTTGATAGTTTAGCAAACTCCTGCGAAAAGTGTCAGATAGATGTTTTCAGACATTCATGCTGGCAATATCAGCATTTCCAGCATATATTGAAATTTGATATAAAGTTATCAGCGTACAGATTTTCAATATCGCAATACCCCAAGGAAAAAAGAATTTGTCCTCTGCATTCGCCAATCTCAGTCTCTGGGCCCTTTTCTGTAGGGGTTCTCTAGGAACAGGGTCTACAGATACCGAATGAGCTCAGAGAGAACACACAACTTCAAATGAGGAGTGTCTAAGCAAAAATGTGTGACAAGGTTATACAAATTTCGAGCAGCAACATTCATTTGTAGTTGAAATAGTCGAGTTCATTAAAAACATGTAATGTGGGCTTTTGACGTTGTGAAATACAACGTAACAAAAATTGACGTAATTTAGAAATTTCACTAATTTTCATTAATGTTTGAGATTTTGTCCAATGTGTAATAGTTTAGTTGGTAATTGTACATAATGAATCTTACAGATACATGCATCAAGTTGACAAAAACGCTTGTCTTTATCTTTTTCTTGTGTTTGTGAAATTGATGATTCAAAATGTAACATATATTATGAAACACCCTGTATGTATTACAAAAAAATCTCAGAAACTTCTGGGAACACTGAAAGATTTTTTGTATGAATTAAAGGGGTTGAAAATAAGTTATTTAATTAATTGAGCATTGAATCATTTTTTTAAAGATGTTGTCTGATAACTGCAATGGTGTCTGCAAACAAATTGAGTAACGCGCGTTAACACGTAGCACGTTATGATTTTTTTTTTCACACACTGTTGCAGTTATGAGACTATATCTTTCAAAAAATAACAATTCAATGCTTATATTTACATTTTTAACTCCTTGTCTTGTCTGCAAATGAAATTTATATTTCAAAATCCCTGTATTATTTCCTCGGTTAAGTTACAATAAATGGAAGAGCCAATGCAACAGCTTCTGTTTAATGTGAACGTGGATTTTGATTTTCGCTTATGACCTTACACTTGCAGGATGTTGAACGTTTGTGACGTCAAAATAAAACGCATACTTTAACCTTTTGACCCCCTGTCCGTGTTATGGTGTTTTGAATGCCGTAGCTATCCACACATTTTATAAGCAAAATACTTGTGAAATGTAAAACCAACACCAACCCTTTTTAATAGTTAAGATAAATGCTTTTAAAAACACTTTCTTCCTATTCTCTTTTGCTTTAATTACAGTAGAATAACTCTACAAATATAAATGTGATTGAAAATTTGCTTTTGCTTTTTTTTTCTTCCCATATTCTCAGTTGTTATTTAAGAAATAAATAACAAGTTTAAAAATTTCAATGGGAATTGAAGTGGGTCGGTCACGTGATCAAATCCTGTGAAGGCCGAAGGCCTTCTCAGAAGATTTGATCACGTACCGACCCACTTCAATTCCCATTGAAATTTTTAAACTTGTTATTTATTACTTATATATACATTTGAGACGGACAATAGAATGTAATCGAATATAAATTGCACTAACTGTACGTCGTAGATTTTGACAAATTACGCTAGGTGTAAATCGGCTTGAAAAGCGGTTACGCTTCAAATTCATCAGGCAAAGGATTCTGTTTTGAAGGGAATATTCTGTGAAAGGCTACTTGTGATCAATTGTAGTGAGCATATTGGTCTCTGGGAATTTTTGTATTCATGAGAACCCATATTCGATGTTAAAAAACACAAGAAACACGTCCGATGTTTGATGATAAAAAGTTGGAGGAATTTCGGTCGGAAAGGGATGGATGGAGACACTTGTCCGGACCAGATAACTTGAAATCAAGTACAAAATTTGATCAAAAACATAAAATCTACGATTTCAGTAAGGCATATTTATTAATTTATGATGTTGACGTGGAGACACTGGCGACAGCTTACATTGTTAAGACAACGTCACAACGATCTCGATGATGGAGGTGTGCCTACCGAACTTCCAAAGTGCAGTGTTTGTCAGCTGTTTGTGGCGTGATTGCATTACATTGATATTTTTCAACAGATTTTCAAATTTATTGTGAGTAAAGTTTAATGAAAAAAAATTATAGCATTCAGAGGTCTGCGAGAAAAATAAGGTAAACGTTGAGATATGCAGCTCAGACATGGAACTTATAACATGTAGTTTTCTATTCTCTATGTAAAACCGATCAAAAACTGTATTAAATACTCGTTTACATTGTAAATAAAATGATTATTATTTTACTTGCGTATTTTGTACATTTTTATGCATGAAAAACATGCTATATTGCTTAGTGGAGTAAGTCTTTTTATGTAGATATTACTGCGCTGTGTGATTAGGTCACGTAATGACCTATGACCTTCGAAAAACTTCATACAGGTATGAAGATATTAGCTCTCTGCATGTTTATATAATAGAGAGATACCACAAATGTATATATTAAAAAATAATGTATCATTTTTGAACATCTATCGGGATATAAGTACGGGTTGGTCACGAGATCAAATTCCATAAATCCCGAAGGGCTTTATGGTAAATTTGATCTCGTACCAACCCGTATTTATATCCCGATAGATGTTCAAAAATGATACATTATTACTTATATTTACATTTATGACTTATTCTTATCTTATTATTTCCTGATTACAATCTTTAACGCGTGAAATGTTTCATTTTTTCAAACCCAACGGCACGTATTTGAACCATTGATTGCGCGTCTACCCTTTATGACGTCACTGAGAAATTACGTCGACTGTTTATGACGCGAGGAACCCGTGTTTATACGGATATAGATACGCGTTGCTTTTAATAGTGTTACATAAAAGGAAACATTTGCAAATGTAACTATAAAGTTTTAAACAGAGCTTCATAAAACTTTATTTGAATTCTATAACGATACAGCATCTCCACATGCCTTTAAAGTGCCAACCTACATTAAGGTCCTGTTTGATATTAACAAACCCTTAAAAAACAACTAATCAAAATGATTTAAAAATGGGATCAACATCTTCTTTCTTTTATAAATATAACGATCTTTAGGTTTCATTTTGCCTACATCCTTTTTACAGATTTTACATACATACTTGGATGGATTTGAATATTTGTTAGGCCTTAGTACTCTTGTCCGTTACGCAAGACTACCATTGACAGTACATATACACCAAAACAAGCTTAGGATATACCCACTTCACGTATTCACTTAAACGTCAGAAAGGGCAATAGCTATCATTTTAAGTCTCATCCTTGAAGGATAAAGATGTGTAGTTCTATCAGGTAATAACCAGAAATTGCGGAATAATGTTTCCTTAACATACTGAGTGATATAAGATGTAAAATTTTGAATTAATATACTCTAGATATTGAAGTCTTTTCTAGTGCAACAATAACAATATGAAACATTGAATTTTAACTGATTTTATTTTGATTAAAAGTGTAATGAAATTACATTGAAATACTTAAAATATTTGGGGGGAGGGGGGTAATGAAGTTGAATGAGATTAAAAAAAAATCAGTGGATACAATTAACTAAAATTTTCATAATTTGTTCTCTGGAAAAAACGCGACAAAAAGATGGAGTTGACATTTTTATTTTTTATACTGTATAACATTCCAAGTATTGATGTTCTCCTGTTATTAACATGTTTGATAAATTATCACCTAGAATGCAGTCGGTAGCTGTTTGCCTGAGTTTCTTCTCGGTAGTTGTTTATGGGTACCCGACAGGGGCTCCTGCGGGTGTATGTCAGACTATGGTCCCTGGTCACGGTGCTGCCGTGCAAACCGGGCCTTCGCCTTACAGAGTAACTATGAACACCACAAGTTATACAGCTGGGGATCGCATCATGGGTATGTAATATAAAATGTATTCTGGCGTTATTTTATTTTTATTGGAGACTGTTGAATTTATCGTGATCTTTCTCCGGGATACGTCGTCTTACAATTTTTGATTAATTCACTTGGCTAAAACAAATATCAAACAAGAAAATAAAATAAAATCATTTTCATTTGAATTATTGATGAAAGATTAAAAATGCAAAGAACTAAATTTTCTACAATAATTATAAGATATTTCTTTTCAAAGTAACTGTATCTGGGGGAACCTTCAGAGGATTGCTTGTCGAGGCTCGTCCTGCAAACTGTTCTACGGTTACTTTCCCGACATTTTCTCTGATGGTCAGTGAATCAAACCTCCAGACCCTCGCCTGTAATGGTGTGCCAAATGTAAGTATATCATCAACATCATCATCACTGGAAAACTATCGACATAACTATAGACCTATATTGTACTAAATGTAAATGGACATGCAGGATTCGTGGACTTCTCTTTCCATTTTTTAAAATTTTATCTGAGGTATTCATTACTTTTTTTTTCCAATTTTCTGTCTGAAGTTTTTTTTTCCCAACTGCTGTTGCCTTACAAGCAAATTTTTAAATCATGCAATCTTAAAGTAAAATGTTACGAATACTTGAATTCAAAAAATGGAAACTATGGATTGCCAACATAAAAAATAATTTAATTTCGAGGATATCATATTTTTTAAGCACTTAAGGCATACTTTCTCTATATTTATAAGTTGTTATGTGTTTGATCAAAAGTGAAAAATAATATTTCTTGTCGATTAGTTAACATCTTACTGAAGTGTGTTTATTTCCTGGAGATGTTGCCTTTAGTCATTTTTACTTAGGGACCGGAACTGTGTTACATGCACTTTTGATTATTATATTTGACCCCTTTTGTTACCTTGCCATGTTTTATATATATATATATATATATATATATATATATATATATATATATATATATATATATATATATATATATATATATATATATAAATGTATATAAGATGATGATTTGAATGAAACAAACATATGATATTGTTAGTAAATTATGCATCTTTGTTGTATTGAAGGCTTGCAAATGAAACCGAATTAATTATATAATTGATGAAGTATTTTACATATAAATATGTGTCTTTGATTTTTAGAGTGCTATCACACATACTAACAGGAATGACAAAACTGAGGCAAATTTTTACTGGACTCCCTCTTCTAGTCTTGGCCACGTATACTTCCGGTTAGCTAATTGTACTTTAAAAATTCAAATAATCTTATTTTGTATTTTTTGGAGTCGTTGCATGCCTTGGACTTCATTTTATTTTGTTTTATTAACAATTTCGTGGAAAAATATAATCTGCTTTTTTTTTGGTCTATTTAAGTGCTACAGTAGTACAAGTGTTTAACACGTACTGGGTTGGTATTCAGTCTCCCGTTCTGCGTGACAATAATTCTACTGACCCCGTCCCTGATCCTATTTGTCAGATTGGTAAGAGACATTTAATCAAATTTGATAACTTATTTAGGGCTGAACAAAAATTATTCCCTTTGCTATTACTGCTGTAAATATCATTTGAGTCATCTCCGTCAATGGAAGATGGCTAACCGTTAACAAATTTAATTTTGTATAAACTGACAATAAATGTTCTTTAGAAATGTATCTTTGTAGAGATTAATATTTTGAATAACTTGATTTCAATGCATACTTATCCTAATCTCTGTTACAAATAGATACTACTGCAGCATCTACTACCTTATCAACAACTACTACTACTCACTCAGTTACTACTAGTCAGACAGGAGGGAGTGGAGGAAATTCGGGCAACAACGCAGGGGCGGATCTAAAGTTAGCTGTGTCGCCTTTAATTATCATGCTTGTGGCATTATTCCTAATAATATAGAGTTCTCTTTTTGTATATTATGCTATTTATTCAAATTCATGAAAAGAAAAAATGTTATTAAACATCCAGCTATAAAAACTCCTAGACAACCAAGCTATGAAACAAATTTTAAATAAAAGTGACTTTGAAAGTGGCATTTTATTTGACATTATTGATATTGCTCTTGAAATGCAGAAATAAAACAAAAACAATTACATCCTTGGCTTTATTAGTTTTCCTTAATGACGTCTGTGTATAAACACAGAATAAAGAAAGCGACAATAAACTTTAATCGAAAATCTAACAAGCAAACATATACTAAGTTTAAAGCATTCAGATTGAAGATTTATCAACAGAATTCTTGGCAGAAAAAAGGAACTTGACTTGACGTTTAATTCATCAAGGTTCTGAGTAGTGTACTGTCAATGATTAAAATGAATAATACTTCAAACTATATATACAACAGTTTATTTATACCCTAGGTAACCCAATGGAAAAGAAAATATCTTAAATTTGTTTTGAAGTGAGTTTAATGCATTACCAGATTATTTAGATTCATTGCAATTGATATAATTCATAAAGAAATATTGACTTTGTGGTACAATCTTAAAAGAAAATCGTAGAAGGAGCGAAATATGACCAGAATTATTTACTTTGAAATTGGATTGCTGGATTAACTGTCGCCTTGGGATAAATTGAAAATTAGAGTACTTGATCTTGTGCAGATATTTGATCATTTCAGCTTATCTGGTATTTGGTACGATACTTTGATCAATTTACTTTGATTAGAACTAGGGCAATTTTTTTGATTCATTGATTTATTCTGTCAAAATACAAGGTACATTTAAATGGTACAAGAGATACTTTAGAATACAGGATCAATACATGTCATCAAAATAATAATAATATGATAATATATCCATGTATCATACATAATATGATAAATTTTTAACATGATATAACATGTAAATTATACATGTTGTGAAATCTCTGAAAAGAGGAAATAAAGATGGAATAATGAAACTCATCCCAATCTTATTATTATTATTACACAAATAATGCCATTTTTTAATTTCTTGAACAATATTGTATCTACCAACTCTATTGGAAGACAGTTGTCATTTGTTTTCAATTTCGCGAAAAAAAAAAAACAAAACAAAACAAAAAACCCAAAACATTTATATGTTATAACCTTAACTAGAGATATTTATATATTACCATTTTTACATAATCTGATCTTTGAACTTTCGGTTATTGTTTTAACAATCCACACCATGAAAACTTTTACAATTTCAATTAAACATTTCTTAAGTGTTTAGAATAAGATGTATACAAGAGATCCATGGAACACTGCCCTTTTGGTATATACATGTATATTGTAAAAAAGAAAAGGTAATAGACCTGCCCCCTTGTCTAACCCCAACAATCCAATTAAAAGATTCAGGTGACACACTTTCACATTGATTCTTGATTTTATATCCGCATACATAATTCCTAATGAAAGGATACATTTCCCATCGATACTACATGTAAAAATGATTTGTACTAGAGATAATCTCTACAAACCATATCAAAAGCTTGTTTACAATCAATGTAGACATAATTAATAGAACTTCTTTTTGAATAAATTTTTAATCGATTTCTCAAAATACAGTTTAGAGTTTTCCAGTGCAGCTCAATAAAGTTATAGGACGATAGTTCTAGGGTTGTTGGTTTACCTGTAGTTTTATATATTGGTTTTACAAAATCTATAATCCATTCTAATCCTTTCCGGTACTATTTCACAGTGACATATCTAATTGGCTTGCAGAAGCAACAAATTTAATCTTGTTTGGTGAATGTTTTTACAGTACTTGGCCCTCCTACACAATTAATAGATGGTGGATTAGCTTTTGATTATGGCTTAGTGTCTAATCGGAAACATATTTGAGTTGCTAGTAACATTTTATACATGTATGTTTATTTAATACTGCATAAAAATAGTCCTGAATAGTTCATCATTCAAAAATGCTTCCTCCAATATTTAATATTTTGAAACTTCCTAAGAGTTTCACAAGGAAAAGACAATATTTTTTGCTTTATTCTTAAAGGCCTTTCAAATGTCCTGCTTTAATAAAGCATCCCCTCGGAAATAATTTGTTTTAAAATGGGATCATCACCATCTCTCCTTTATAAAAGTAACAATTTTTATTATTTTTTTGTCTACATCCTTATTTTTAGCTTTTATGTGCGTACATGTATTGATGCCTGATGCATTTGATTTTATGTTAGGCGTAAGTGATCTGTCCTTTACGCATGACCAACGTCACAAAGTACATGTACACTAAAAGAAGCTTAGGATATACCTACTTTACATATAAACTTTGAAATTTGCAGAAGTTGTCATTTTCCAGTCTATCCTTGAAGGGTAAAGATGTTTAGTACTATAAGGTAATTTTGTAATATCTTACTTGCAAATAAAATAAAAATTATGTAATTAAATACTTTGTTTTATTTTCTAGTCGGTAATGTAAGACGCAAAGATTAAAAAAAATAGCTGTTAAATTTTCTAAATTATCTTCTAATGTAACATAAAAAACCCATTAAAATTTGTGTGTTTTATTTAAAACTTTAATAAAAGATAAAATATTTTTACCGTTTTATATTTATCTAAATTGTATTGTATTAAATTGAGTTATTTAATAATGGAATGAAACACAGCAAATTAAACTTATAAACCATTATATCGAGTTGATATTAAAGACATAATACAGACAATACTTTGTAGTGTATACGATAATGATATTCTATTATCAACATATTTGTCACATTATCGCCTAGAATGCAGTCGGTGATTCTTTGCCTGAGCTTCTTCGTTGTTGTTGTCTATGGATACCCGAATGGGGCTCGTGTAGGCGCTTGTGAAACTATGACTCCTGGTCATGGTGCTGCCGTGCAAACGGGGCCCTCACCATACCGAGTGACCATGAACGCTCAGAGTTACACAGCTGGTAACCGCATCACAGGTGTGTACATAATTTTTTAAAATTCATTTTCCCCCTTAAACTTTTGGACATTGTTTGCTTATTTCCCCCAAATGATGTCATACATGAAGATATCAGGCCCGTAGGAAGAAATTTTTCTCCCTGTGTGTGTATGGGGGGGGGGGGGGATTCTGTGAAAAGTAAAACAATTAAAAGAAAGTACATGGAAGTTAACGGTATTTTTTTTTACTGTATATTATGTACTGGTCAAGTGATTAAGGGGACAGACTATCCCCGGTATAATATACTTGTAATATAGCTTTATTTTCTAATTAAATGTATATAAATGTATTTTGCAAAATTATTGGGGCACCCCCGTCCCCTTCCTACGTGCCTAGATATATTGGGATACTCCTATATATATTTAAAAATTAATTTAGTGATTGATATTTTATTTTCAAAGTAACGGTATCTGGCGGGACTTTCAGAGGAGTGCTGGTCCAAGCTCGTCCTGCTAACTGCTCGACAGTTACTTTCCCGACATTTTCTCTGATGGCCAATGAATCAAACTTCCAGACTCTTGCCTGTAATGGTGTAGCAAATGTAAGTATTTTTTCAACATCGTCGTCATCATCGCCATCATAGCGAGGTTATGATATTTTACATTAATCTGCAATTTTTACAGATGTCTCGGCTTTTTGGTTGGTTCTCAATAGTTAATCTTCTTTGTCCTTTTCCCATGTGAGATATATTTATTTCTCTCTTTTTATTTCCGAAAGTTGATTAAGATTACATTATCAAAATCGGTAACAAAGTAAGAAATACAGGTATCCATTGTGTATGTTGAAGATTATAAGTGTTTTAATCTAGTTTTAAAACGACTGCAAAAATTTATCTTTCGAAATTTAGTGCTAATTCTTCTACTGAATTAGTTAAAATTATCCTTCTTTCGCACCTATGTGTTGAGACGGGGCAGCAATACAACTTAGTTAATGGGAGAGGTACTAAAATTAGTTTTTCGGATATGCATGAAATACACTGTTTCAAAAATTAACTGAAAAAGTCCTCCATGGTTATATTTTCGGTATTGATAAAAATTCAATGATGCAAAATCGATTTTCGGTCATGCAAAACTGCAGATATTTAGACTTCCATGGTCCACAACTTTGAAACACTGCACTATATCTGTGTATTTGCAAAGTGGACTTCGGTGTAGGCCAAATAGCTCTGTGTAAAAAAATTAAAATTATAAGAAATTGCATGAAATATAGCTTGAATCAACATGTGGTATTGTCTTTACAAATAGTTTATGGCTGGAAAAAAATCATATTTTTAAGTGTATCCGTTGGGTAATTTGTTGACCACCCAGTCTTAAAACATTAAACAAAATATTTGCTTAGAGTACGGTATATATATATACATATATATATATATATATATATATATATATATATATATATATATATATATATATATTTATATATATATATATATATATGATATTTTATATGCATTGCACAAAGGGATATTTTTTTTATAAATGCATAGTAACTCATATGAGTTGTATAAGTTTAAGGTAAGTAAGATTATTTATGCTCCATAGATTCTTAAACCCTGACAAATCTGTTTCTTTAAACAATAAATTGGTTAACAAAGAAAGATATTTTATTGTTTATATTTATATCTATCAAATAATCATATAAGTATGTTAAAGTACGTTAAATATTGTATTTTTGATATGTACGTCACAAATGTACCATTCATTGATGGAAGAGCCACTGTTCAACAAATCTATATAGGTGGCTTGCTTAGCGGCTTTAAGGTATTGATAGATCACCGTGGTTTTCAGAAGAAATAAAGGAGATAATATTCAGTAGATGTAAATATATTTCTATTCTTTGCTCAGTATGGAACAGTTTTGATAATGTCGACTATTCATAGATTTTACAAGTAGTATATGGTGATCGTATACAGTGTAATCATAATGATTTTATCATCCTCTGAAGGATACACGTACATCTTTGTTTAAGTAATTGCTAAATCAAGCACATTTAGATTGTTTTCTCGTTTTCGAGACGAAGCAAAGCTTCCATACTCTTAATATTCGATAAAAATAAATTGAACTTCACTTCAAACATACATTTCGAATATCCAAACACTTAAATGACTGAATCAGAGTGACAAATCAGTATTATTCATAATATCCCGGGATATGAAACGGTGTCCTGTAATTCTTCAATGAGTTACTTTCCCGGTGATGTTACCTTTAGTCATTTTTACCGGATATGTTTATTGTACTTTCTATCATATCAATTGACCTATTTGATATAAACCATAGGGGCTTCTCTCCCTCATTGCTAAAGGTAAAATAAATTTATAAAATTGAATCTACTTTGAATACAATAAAGCTGCTTCAATAAGGAACCTAAAACTTTCAGGCAAGAAATACCATGTTGAAAAGAAAATACGTACCACACCTATATACGCTTTTTTCTAAACACGGTACTAGTATTTCTATAGTTTGACATGCCTTTTATAAAATTGTACACTGGACATAAAAGTTGCTTCAATAAAGAACCTAAAACTTTCAGGCAAGAAATACCATGTTGAAAAAAAATACGTACCACACCTATATACGCTTTCTTTTAAAACACGGTATTTCTATTGTTTGACATGCCTTTTATAAAATTGTACACTGGACATACCTTAAGCACAAGTATTCTATGACTCCAGTTTCCATATATATATATATATATACATATATATATATGTGCGATTTTTGCCTATGACACAAAGTTGTACTTAGATGGTTTAGTTGTTTTTACTCGTTTCATTTATATTGTTTTATATTTCTTAATTTCTAGAGTGCTGTTACACATACCAATAGGAATGACAAAACCCAGGCAATGTTTTACTGGACTCCTGCAGCAAGCCTGGGCCATGTATACTTTCGGTAAGCTTAAGACCACAAAATAGATTTTAAAACTCATAAGTCATTCATGTTCAGTGTACATCGTTCAAACATGAGCGTCAATTTTTGATCGTCTTTTTCCCTTTTTCAGTGCTACAGTAGTACAAAGCTTTAACACATACTGGGTTGGAATTCAGTCTCCTGTTTTGCGTGACAGTAACTCTGCTGACCCGGTTCCAGATTCTGTATGCCCACAGAGCGGAGGCGCGGATCTAAAGTCAGCCTTGTCTTTAATGGTTACCATGCTGGTGGCACTATTTCTTACAATATAATGTTTCTTCTTCCTTTGTGGCAGTGCACAACTAGCTTAAAGGAGGAACGATGCCATTTCTTGATGCTTCATGATTATCTTTAAACTGTACATCCGTACACCATTATTTATGTGTTAAGTACAAATATGTTTTGGAAAAATGCTCTCCAAAGTACAGCGACTCTGAAAGCAACAATCTATATAATATAATTTTATCATTATTAAATTCCATACATTTCCGTACGATTTCCAGATATTTTTATATGTATAGAATTGAAAGCGATTGATTTACATCATTTTTATGTCTATCCAGGAGATGGTAAATCCTGATCCTATGGCTGAACAATGTATATTTCTTTCTTCGATCTTTATCTGTGTTAAACTTTTATAATCTTTCTTATTTGAGAGAGAGAGAGAGAGAGAGAGAGAGAGAGAGAGAATAATGTGCACGCATCGAATGCTGTATAAGAGTTTATAAAGTAAATACTTGTTCGAAAAGTAGTCCTCCGGGTTACAGTGTATAGGGGATGGTCAAAGCTTCATATAAAAATAAACGAGCAAGTAGTATATATTCGACTTATTGTTTTTTACTTGTTTCATGTACGTCCCACTCCCTTCCAGAAAATTTCACTCATGGATATTGGGACATCACAAATAGGCTGCAAACTCAGACCTGTACTCCAGTTTATTGTCATTGGCCCCTCGTTTTTTTCCGAAAATAGCCTATTGTTAATCTTGATAACCGTTAATCTGTAATGGAAGATTCGATAAAAGATCGGTCCACCCCAACCTTTACTTCCTATTGAAGTATGGAACACCCCCCCCCCCCCATTTTACAAGTTTTTGTGAGTGGACTTTTATATTTTTTAAGTTTTAGTCTTCCCGGAAATTTTATTTTTTTGCTAGTCAAGTACATTTTTCTGTCCACTTACCGTTTTGCGTGACAGTAACTCTGCTGACCCGGTTCCAGATTCTGTATGCCCACAAAGCGGAGGGGCGGATCTAAAGTCAGCCTTGTCTTTAATGGTTACCATGCTGGTGGCACTATTTCTTACAATATAATGTTTCTTCTTCCTCTGTGGCAGTGCAAAACTAGGTTGAAGGAGGAACGATGCCATTTCTTGATGCTTTATGATTATATTTGAACTGTACATCCGTACACCATTATTTATGTGTTAAGTACAAATATGTTTTGGAAAAATGCTCTCCAAAGTACAGCGACTCTGAAAGCAACAATTTAGATAATATATTTTTATCATTATTAAGATATCCATACATTTCCGTACGACTTCCAGATATTTTTATTTGTATAGAATTGAAAGCGATTGATTCATATCATTTTTATGTCTATCCAGGAGATGGTAAATCCTGATCCTATGTCTGAACAATGTATATTTCTTTCTTCGATCTTTATCTGTGTTAAACTTTTATAATCTTTCTTATTTGAGAGAGAGAGAGAGAGAGAGAGAGAGAGAGAGAGAGAGAGAGAGATGTGCACGCATCGAATGCAGTATAAGAGTTTATAAAGTAAATACCTGTTCGAAAAGTAGTCCTCCGAGTTACAGTGTACAGGGGATGGTCAAAGCTTCATATAAAAATAAACGAGCAAGTAGTATATATTCGACTTATTGTTTTTTTACTTGTTTCATGTACGTCCCACTCCCTTCCAGAAAATTTCACTCATGGATATTGGGACATCACAAATAGGCTGCAAACTCAGACCTGTACTCCAGTTTATTGTCATTGGCCCCTCGTTTTTTTCCGAAAATAGCCTATTGTTAATCTTGATAACCGTAAATCTGTAATGGAAGATTCGATAAAAGATCGGTCCACCCCAACCTTTACTTCCTGTTGAAGTATGGACACCCCCCCCCCCCTCATTTTACAGGTTTTTGTGAGGGGACACTTTTACATTTTTTATGTCAAAGTCTTTCCGGAAATTTTATTTTTTTGCTAGTCAAGTACATTTTTCTGTCCACTTACCTTATAAAAAAATATTTTTTTCTCCTCTTCCCCAATTTGAAAAAAAGATGTAAAACACCTGCATTAAACATAAGAAAAGATACTCGAAATTTTCTAGTGCAAAATTCAGGTGCTCCTTGATGAGATGGAAAAAAAATAGATATCATCTTCTGTAAATTATCGAACATTCTAACTTATGTTGCAAAGAAGAAATTATCCGACATTTCAAGGGCCATTTCAATATCAGCATGACCACGATTTTTGTAAATTTGACCCTTGTTACTTTACTGTAGATTAAAATGGTTAATAGTACGCACGCCGTAGCTTTCATCAGATCATTGTTACAAAGCCTTATGTATGTATCAAAAATGCAACTGAAAGTTTTAAATTCAATAGCACGAGTCTTTGTTTAATAAAATCTAAACCCAGAAACGACCCCTTTGCTTTTTTCAGATTTTTTAAAACGATAACCTGCAAAATCCAAAGTTTCTATGTCAAGTGAATTGTTTTGCTTCTTGTCACCATTTATTAAAGGCACAATTTTTTTTTTTGGGGGGGGGTCTACAATTTTGAAGGGCCAGGCATATACAGCCAAAAACAAATTAATAATACGGCCATCTTTTTAAAAAAAATTGTTTGTTTGCCCTCTCCTGACTGACTGGCTAAAAATGACCCTACTCAAAAGCTTTTTTAACGTCCAGGATATGTTTTTTTAATTCTTTCCGGAATTTTCTGATGCCGTCAACAACTACTTTTATTGTATTTATACCTTCAGTTTAAACAGATTTTAAAAATTTAGCATTAATGCTGAAAATTTCTGAGGAAAAACATCTTCCCACTTTCATACCGACCCAACTTTTTTATCCTGAGTCGAGAGTGGGCAAACCAACATTATTTTGAAGGTGACCAAATGCATTGAAGGAATTAGAAAGCTGTTATCGTTTCAGCTGACAAAGCTTGTAACAATATACTAGTAGTCTTTTCTTGTATGGTAGGTTATTACAACTGCCTTACAAAGAACTTAGCTTTATTTTCACATTAGGTAATCCAACTTATGCTTACCGTTCCCTTCCAGAGAATGAAATTCTTCAGAATCACGTGTCAGTTTACTTTTAATATTCCAGTCAATGGAAGTGAATTGTATTTACCACACCTACTTATATATTGGATTCTAAAACTTCAAAAAAAAAAAAAAAAAAATAAATAAATAAATAAATAAATAAAAACAAAAATAAATAAATTGGAAATTGTAAATTTGCCACCAAACTGTGCACCACAATATATTCAACAAGTGGTGTAAATCAAATGTGATTCTCAAAAACTTAATAAAGGAAAATTTAAAATCACAAAAATTTTCGAAAATCAATAGCATTAAAAGATTTGACATTACAACGCTTTATACAACAATTCTTTAAGAAATAAATACCAGGCTTGTTGACATTATAGAAAACTGCTTCTTCAATAAAAATGGAACTAAAAAGGTGAAAGGAATTTTTCATTGACAATATCTATGTAGTTTTTTTGAGACCAGGACTTCCAACAATCTAGCTGTTGGATTTTTGATTGGCGCTTTTTTTTCAAATATCTCTACTCGAGTGGAGGAAAACTCTTGCTGTGGTTTCTAATTCAACATTTCGATACATAAACAACCTTTTGTTTTTTTTATTACATTTTCTTTTATTCATATGTTACATGTAACTTAATATTTCCAAGTAAAGTGAAAATTAAAAAAAACAAAACTACATCTGTTTCATACTTAGATGTTTTACTGACTATTAACGTTAATGGCCTACTAATAACTAAACTGTATGACAAACAAGATGAAATACCACTCTTTTTCAAATTTGTCTATGTGAAAAATTTTCATAACTATACATTTTTCGATATTATATTTCAATTTAATATGACTTAATAGCCCCAAAAGATGAAATTTATCTTGCATTAAACATGTGAAAAGATATACTGTTTTATATATAATATTGTATTTTTTTTTTAAACTTTGTTGTATGTCATCGGTATAGTTCGCCTAAAATAATATTTTTAACATTAAAACCAACCCTTTTGTTAATTGCTTTGTAAACTGAGGTTAGTCCACAAAGATGTATCTTTTTCACAACCAATGAAAACATGTTGAATAGTTTAGAAATACTTCTTGTTTACAAACAGTACAAGTCCGAATTTTTAATCTTATTTTTTTCAAATAAGAGTCAACGGGTAGAATCCTATGTAAAATTCTATATTTTAACACTAAATTGCAGAGTCCTTTTTTGTTTTGAAACAAACTTAAAAAAAACTTTTACACAAAAATTTCATTGATACAATATGAAGATAACTCCACATTCCACCTAAATAAAAATTTTAAAACTGTTTACTTTGTATTTAAACAATTTTAAAAATATTTTGTACATTTTTCATAACAATATGTTTTGGAAATAAACAGGTAAAAAAGTCCATACGTTCTTTTCACAGAAAATTTATCTATTGAAATATTCTTTATGTACTTTGAAATTGAACAAACAGCACGGTTATGTTGCATAATACATACAGTAGAAATAGTAAATCTTTGTTAAAAAGTGTTTGTTTGTTTGTTTGTTTTTATTTTTTGAGTGAGAAAAGAGTCCCTTTCATCTAAAAGAAAAAAAATCGCCAATAGTTTTAACACGATTTTTGTACCAATCTTATGAAAATGCTTTTGTTATTAACTTTTGTTATAGAGTTATACTACGTTTGTATATTAAAAAAATCGTTTTTTAGATTGCAAAAGTATTTTGTGGGTTTTTCTCCTTCCTCCAACCCATCTTGCTCTAGATCTTAAAACATGTCCATGTAGTTTTTCCTTTCTTATATTTTCAAGAGCTGACTTCTTCTGTTCTAACAGGTCCACTTCAAATATCATTATTATTTTCTAAACTTTCTATTTCTTCTTTCAAAACTTTCTCTCTCCCACTTTTTTGTAGGAGGAACAAGAAATTGTAATCCCACTAATTTCCATCAAAGGAACTCAAGAAACATACTATCATAAATATTTTCAGGGTATTGAAGAACATCATTGTCCTCACCCTGCAAATATTTTCTTCGCACATCTTTTTTGCATGGTTTCTTTAACCTCGATGATAAACGTTTTATCTAATAATAGACTATTGATAAATTCCCTCTTTCAAAAAAAAAAAAAAAAAAAAAAAAAAAAAAAAAATTAAATTTCACTTCTAAAACAACTGTTAAATGGTCTGACCTACATCCAAATAGTAAATTTTTCAACTAAGTTTAATTTTTCAAATAAGAATATAATCAAGGCGTCCTGCTTTAGATGATTTTTTTCTTCTCCTTCAAGTGTATACCTTTTATTTATTAGGATTTAAAATTCTGTAATAATCTACCATCTGTAAATGATCCATTATTTCCATATGTTTTTCTCTTGCATTTGGATTGTTTACATTCATATAATTTTGTGTATCAATTGATGTGTTTAAAACATAAAGATGAAAATCACCACATAAAATATAGTAATCATTATCACATTCTGAGAAAAGATCTCTTACTTTTTCATAAAATTCGGGGCTGCAACATTTTGGCCATGGATATTTACAGACCAAATATCTTTACTTATAAGCAAATATATATTTTTGTATAATTAAAGAGAAGACTAGTAAGAGAATTTATGTCTCATTCTTTTGACTTTATCAATAAAATACGTTCAATTCAATATACTCTTTTAAGAAAGCTCGAGAATAAAAATTTAAAGAAATGTTGAGGAAAATCTAGCAGAGACTATTCTTTAATTAGCTCTAAGTTCAGAGCCTGATATGAAGAAAATGCTAAACCATAGAGATTATGGATACAAACCATCACCATTACAGAAGCACATGTTACAGGAGAGAAGTATCAAAGGAACATGCCTGAAACCCATGCAAAGCAAATTAGCCAGATTTCGGCACAAATAATTCATATTGATGCGCACATTAATTAAATTGATGAAAGCCATAAATGATTTTCAATGCAGCTTGCATCAAGAGCAATATAACTAAGTATTGTTCTTGTCGACTGCATTGATGTGCGCATCTATTCAATTGTTGAGCTTAACAATGTGAAATTATTGTACGCAAATATTTATTTAATTTTTGACTTCAGTGTAATAATTTAATTGAAGACACCTTTTATTATTTTACAGTAATTTTGCTAGAGGATCCGAAATTTTTGTGTACATCACTTTTTCTTAGCAGAGCAATAATTATTAAATTAAGGTTTATTGGATTAAATATATTTTTACGACATATACATGTGCGTATTGATATATGTGTAGCGGCTTAGAGCAAAATTTCACCCAAATATTTTATTAGTGGAGTCAAGCATGAAATTTGGCACAATTATCTGTCAGATAATACTGTTTCTAAAATCGTTGGCCATCGCAATTTCCGCCATTTTCAAGATGGTTGCCGCTAAAACAAAATGGCGACATTTTTACACTTCTTGGTCTTACAAACGGTCGATTGTAATACTTACCTTACTTTGGCCGTTTTGTGATATATTTTGGTTATAACTAAGCTTTGTTAAAGACATCTTAAACAACACATTGTAAAACAAAAGCTGAATAACGTTTCATAAAGCAATTCAATTTCGCAATACATGTCTATTGTTTCTATATTGTAATTCAGTCAAGAGTTGCGTGCACTAAGATTGTGAGAAGAAATTGTAAGACGACAACTTTTTGTGTGGCATGAATGCAAAGATTGTCAAGAAAGTAAAATCAGAGAGAAGACAATGGTAATGGTGTATCTGCAGGATGCATCTGGGGACGTGAATGCAAAAGAACTTCTGACTGAATTTTGTGAAATAAATGCTATTGTTGTCGGAGGCTCCATATTTCCTCAAGAATATTTAGAAAGAAAATGGGGGTCACAAGAAAGTTTTATGAAAACCAGAATGATCATTTAATGATAAGTCAGAGGTGAAAAGCGCGAACCTCAGTTATGTAAAATGATGAAAAATAGAAAGACACGAATCAAATAAAAATTTCCAATCCCACTTTAAAATCGAATTCAAAGTCTAGATACCACAGAAGACCTATATAAATGAATGGGATGCAGACAAAGGCATTTTCCAAACAAGAGGCCCATGGGCCATATTGCGCACCTGAGCACACTGGCTAGGAAGAAGCAGAAATCAGTTCAGTATTGAACAAGGGGGGGGGGGGGCAAACTTGAATTTACACTACCTCATGATGCTTTCTTATCAATATTCTAATTATGACTTCGCCTTCGGCTCAGGTGAGCTAAAAAGTATTGAAATCCTAACAAAAAAAAACAAAAAACAAAAAAAAAAAAGTTATTAAATTAAAGGAAAGAATTGGTGTTACTAAAACATTTGGCAGGAAGCTTAGGAAAAAAGAAATTCAAGGATGCAGAAACAAGATTGCAAAGACGTTAGTTCTATACTAAATACCAGGAGCTAGACAAAGAAGTCGATCATAACTGCAGGCAAGGACAAGAGACTTTATAAATGAGCTTGCTAAGAAAGATGAGCTGGCAGCCCATAGATGAGATTTGAAGATATATAAAATCCCCTAATATCACAAAAACTCTGAAAAAGAGACGATCTAGTGTAGCAAACCCGGTAAAAAAATGTTTGTAAATCTAGATCTATAGAAAAAATTAAATAGATGAAACAAACACATCAGTGAAGTACTAAATAGACTAAACTCTACAGCACCAATACAATTTACTTTGGGGGAGATCTGGATGCAAAAATAGCTGGAAGAATCTAGAAGGAAGTGACAACAGCTACTAGTGTTAATTTTTTTCAATATGGAAATAAGGGGGAATCAACAAAATACTAACTGAGGCATTGAGGACTATATGACAAGAAAAAGAGGAATATATGTATAGACTGTTAAACAAAATATATGGAGATAACGGACAGTATTCAAGCTTAAAAGTCCATTAAACATTAGAAAAAAGGAACAGAGCAAACACGGACCTCCAAAACATCAGAAGTGGGATCAGGTGCCATGGAGGAGTAAGCATCCCCTGCGGACCGGTCACATCCGCCATGTGTTCTTGTCATGATCGGAAAAATAACGGTATAATCCGTCGACTATAATTCAGTTTGTAAATAATGGCCTAACAATTAGTATGAAAAACGTCAGTCAGCATTTGACTCAATGATAAATTGTATTTGCTGACAAGGTCATTGTATCGACCATAGAACTTACGAAATGATGACTTTAAACGAGACAGCTGATATTATTGTTTCATCAACTTGTTTGTCAATAATTTACCTCGTTTTAGAAATTGTACATACGTAGAGCATGTTCTTGCGTATCGAATCAACTGGGAGATATAAACCCCGTATGCAGATGATGAAGGTATATTGCTACATAAGTAAGGGAAGTTGACGATTGAAAAGTTAAAGTCATCACGTTTATCATTAAGCTTTGTTGTTAGATTACCATTAACGTCTTTTTCAAGTAAAATATCCAAATATGAAACAGATGTGTCAGACTCTGTGGTATCTTTTATCTCAAGCTCACCGGGATATATCGTATCGACATAAGAATGGAAATAACCATTGTTAATTGACAATACGTCGTCGATATATCTAAATGTCGAGTTGAAGGCCACAGCAAGTGTTTTCTTTTTTTTCACGTATAAGATTTTGGACAAATTCTGCTTCATATGAATACAAAAAAAAAGGTCTGATAATAACGGGGCGCAATTGGTACCCATGGGAATTCCAATAGATTGTTGGAAGACCTGGTCTCCAAAAACCACATAGATATTGTCAATCAGAAACTCAAGTATCTTTTTAATGTCAACTTCAGAGTACTTGTGTGTACAATCAGAATGTTTTTTAACAAAACAATTTTGCAAATGTCCAATGACAAGGTAAGTAAATTTACGAGTTCCATTTTTATTGAAAAAGCAGCTGTCAATGATATCGAAAAGCCTGGACTTTAATTTATCGAGGGGAATGGTTGTGTATAAAGTTGAAAAGTCGTAAGTTTTTAAGCTGTTGATTTTGGTAAAATCTTGTGATTTCAAATTTTCCAAAAGTTCCTTGGAATTTTTAAGTATCCACATCTGATTTACACCACTTCTCGAATATATTATTGTACAGTAATCTTGAAGTTTCTCCTTCACTTCTGTTAATATCTTAGTGAGGAGTAAAGAAAGAGGCTTGGTTGAACATTTACAAACTATGAAAAACATGCAGAGAGAATTCCTAAATAGTGGAAGAGGAGACTGATTGTATAATAATCATAAACCAAAGAAGGGAGATCTTATTCTCTGCAAAAAGTGGAGAAGCCTTATATTGTTTTTTGTACCAAGCAATATCTGCTGCCTGCTTAAGATTCTAAACTGTGTTATTTGGAATAGATTGAAAGAGACAATAGACAAAGTATTATAAGAGAAGAAGGAATCAGATTAGATTGATCAGAATTGGCACACAAAAGCTTTCTTATAGAGCATTAAGCAGATTGTAGAATGGCAATAATTACTTTACAGCAACCTCAACGATTTCGAAAAAGCGATTTCATCAAAACAGAGAGTATCAGGGGAACTACTAAGAATTTATGGAATCCCTGTTAAGATTGAAAACATGAAAAAGACACTGTACGAAATCAAGAGTACAAATAATTCATAAAGTAACTTTGACTGATAGAATCATTTATTGAACCATTTGTTGTAGAACAGGAGTATTAAACAAGGTTACTACTAATTACCAACAATATTCTTGAAAGTTGTCAGCTGGGTAACAAAAACCTACAAGTTTCACTAAAGTGCAAGAGGAATTCAGTCCCCTTCGGTTAAATAACATACGACCTAGACTTTGCAGAGGAACCTTCCATTTTTATCTCGCATAACAGGCTTAAGAGACCGGATACAACAAACAAAACATGGAAAAAGAAGCCCAAAATCTATCAAGAACAGTAAGATACGATTATATTTGAAAAAAAAAATCATTTTGAATTTATCCCCCCCCCCCAACTTTAGATATTGCTTCCAAACAAAGAGGTAGCAATGGTTTAAACATTGGGAGAAGGGGCAAACTCCCAGAGAAATCTATCAAGTAAAATTTAAACAATTAAAAAAAAACTTTGAAAATCCTATTTTGTGTGTTCGTGTGTGGGGAGGGGTGGACTTTCTCTGTTTGTAGATTTTTTTTCAAGTGCTGGAATATTCGCCAGCGCTCGACCTTACAGCAACAGAGTGTAAGAGGGGGCAACATCTAAATGAAAATTTACATAATAGATCCATTGGAATAGACTATACTAAGGGAAAAGTCTTTGCTCAGAAAAATACCCCCTCCCCCCCTTTTCGTTTTATGGACCTGTAAATGCGACGTGAAAAAAAGTTCTCCATGTTTAATATAGATTAAACAAAGCTTAAAATGTTAAAATGTGGTGTAAGTGATGCTTCAATTAAGTGCAAAGTGTTAGGTTAAAAAAAGTTATGCTTGAAAATAATTTATAATAAATTATTTATTACATGTACATGAAAAAGTATTTAATTGTTTAGTGCCTTCAATTATAGCAAGTATTTAATCAATAAGTCTGTGCTTTAGTTCACAGTTTTATCAGTAAATATTAAATTATTTTATTTTGGCTACTTTTTTCAATCAAGGTAACACAGGTAAACTCTACCGGACCCCTTAGAGGGCCTCTTAATTGAGTGTGATAATTAAATAGTTGTTTTAGCCAGTAGACGTTCGGGGAATAAACCCATAGCTGTAATGGCAAAACCGGGATTTTACAGTGAAGTATACGATTTTATTTAATCGATATAATGTATATACTGAAAGTCTCTTTCCCAAAAAAAATCTTTTATGAGTATCTATACAGACTATGCTTGAAGACTTTAGCTATAATATAACAATGTTCTGATTTGAAAAGGTAAAATTCTGCATTTAAAAAGCAGTGTTATGAAGATTCATTCTTTATATAAAATGTTTGACAAAAAATGAAAATGCTAAATATGCAATATATATAAGAAATAACGCATTTTGAAAATCATGGCGGTCATTTGAAAATGGCCGAAACTTGAATGGCCAACGATATTTCCTATTCAGGCACAAGACAAGGAACATATTCTTCCAAATGTGGAGATTGTCTCACCAAGTGAACTGTCTATTTTTTCAACTATCCGCTCCACACTGCAAAGGATACAAGATAGCAAATAGTATATACACTGTAATTATGATTCAAGTATTTGTACACTAGCATTATATTTCATAGCAAGGTGGTTTTGGCTAAAAATTTTCCTGAGTTACACTATTTCTTCTTTTCATTTTTTTTTAAAACTAAATAAAGTGAATAAAAGATCGAGAGCATTTATTTATCTAAATTATTTATGTAATGAATCAAAAATTTTAAAATAGTTAATCTCTCAACAGGTTTTCTGTTCGCATTGGTATTAGTTGAATATTTATGTGTTTGAGTTGAATGATATCGTACGCAACGAGGGCAAATGAATCGGCTGTTTCCGTATTTACGGAAATAACCGAGTATGCAATCTCGCGAGATATCCGAGAGTTTACGGCCTGCCTAATTGAAGACCTACAGGTAATTGAAGACCTACGGAAGACCTAGGGAAGACCTACAAAAGTATGGGCTATATACAGCAAAACTGATGTGATATTCTGATTAAACATGCCATGTATATATAACGTATACAAAAAAAATTATAAAAAGAAGTTTTAAAGTGTATTTTTCAAGCTCGGTATGGGGAACTATTTCTTCTCTCAGACGACCTACACAAGAACGGTAACTCTGGTTGACTTGTAAACAACAACACATGTTTATATTATCGGTAAAGGGGAATACACAAATAAAAAATCCAAATGATATTTGTTGAGTTTTTCAATCATGTTTATAATAAAGATATAAGCTTGAATATGAATTTTGATGAGATTTATATATAAAAATAATTATTTCACATCAGATGTATACTGTCAATGTTATCTATTATAGTCAATATTTAATTCATATTACAATTCTTCAAACATGTAATATGTTTTATGGGATAAATATTAAAGATTCTAATCTGAAATATTGATATGTATACTGTGGATTTGTCTTAAACCATGTCACTCTGAACTAAAGGCTTCAGCACTAATGTGTTATACACACACCCTGAGGATATATCCGTGTTTTGATTGCAATTATCAACATACCCCACTTGCTCTGATGAAGTTAATTTACAGTCAACATAGCAAAGATATATTTTAAAAATCCTTGAATTATATTATCTTCTTGCAGAGAAACTCATTGTCTCTGCTACATGAAAGAATTAGATTTCTTAATATAAAATAACTTTTTAAAGCTATTAAGTGAAGAAATAAAAAAAAATCAACGAGTTTTACATGTGGCTTGATAACATTTTGAAAAAAAAATAATTTCCAAGATGGTCACCTTTTCCCCTTAATCAAAAACATATTTATCTTACAGTGGCAAGAATAATTAAAAAAAAATAAATGTATTTTAAAATAACCTGTCATGTACGCCAAGAAATACTAATTAAAACATTAAGATTTTTTTCAACATGTAGAGCCAAAATCGATCTTTTACACATTTTTATTTAAAAATTTGGAAGGAAATGGAAACAGAAGTTCTGAAACTTACATTGGTTGACATCTCCTAAAAATAAGAACAATATATGTCATGAAAAATAAATATTAGCTGAAATATGAATATAATAAGACTTTCAAGTGGAATTCTTTGAAATATAAATTAACACAACAGTTTAAAATCTACAGAATTAATCAATGAATTTATGGATAGCAGCAAAAAATTATTCTGTTTGTTAATTACATACAAAGTATACAAATTCTTTTTATAATTAAACAAGTAACATGCATGTAATCACTTGAATGAAATGTATGCATATTTTGAATAAATTATTATTTTTTGCTGTTCAGGCTCAGTGAAATACAAGAAGATTTTGTAAGTGATTGTGGCTCTGATCTTTAAGAAAAATTACTTAAGATTTTTTAGTTAACTTATATTTAATAAGTTTTAACACTCTGTCAAAAGCATAAACATATTTATTTCAATTATAATATTTAATTTGTACATTGATATAGCAAAATAATTTTGAAAATAAATTTAAAAAAAGAAATAAAGGAATTCAGTAAAAAAAAAAAGTCCACTTATAGGATCTTGAAAATAATATCTAATTGAATATTCCCTTTTATTATTTCATATTTGATGTATTTATTTTTATTAATAAATATCTTCAATGATTATATTTTTCTTCATTTAACTATTGATTCATTTTTCTGATATGTTTTGGTGAAATTTACGCGAGTTATCGTTCTTGTGTAGGTCGTCCGAGAGAAGAAATAGTTCTCCATATCGAGCTTTAAAAATACACTTTAAAACTTCTTTTTATAAAAAGTTTTTGTGTATTTTATATATTTAAGACATGATTAATCAGAATATCACATCAGTTTTGCTTTATATAGCCCATATTTTTGTAGGTCTTCCCTAGGTCTTCCGTAGGTCTTCAATTACCTGTAGGTCTTCAATTAGGTATTCCCGAGAGTTTATTCGAGAAAATGGCCGCAGTTATTCAACCACCTGTGTTTGTGCCACAAACACAGCAAATAAATGGGGACATGATGCAGGTAATGCATTATGTTAATGTTTTATAAACTATTTAGAAGGCAATTTATAATTTTCGTTGAGGTTAAAGAAGGAAGAAGTAACAGAAATAGAATAATACCACTGTGCATGTCACGTGTGGTGTTCACAAAATCAGAAGTCATTAGTTTTATGATTTTTATCTCAGTAGACGATATCTTCATATATCACAAACAGGTTTTATTGTAGTCTAAGAAGATAAAAATTATTTTATTGTTTGAATGGTGTTTCTGTATGTTGAATAATTTTTATACTCTAGGTTTTTAACAACTCGGAACGTTTTCACAATGTAATCAAACATAAGCAATGAACAGGTCCAGTACAATCAGTATATTTAGCTACGTAGCTAGAATTACCTACCGTAGCTTTATTTACCTACCTACCAGACCTGATGAATTGTTTAAATTTTGTTGATTACACCATGCTGAGAATGATCTGGTATATACAGTTGAACTCAGTATCACAATACAAAGCACTTCATTCTCATTCTTGCACCTTTCCCCAAGAATAATTCAATATAATAAAATATCACCAAAAAAATACAAGTTAAGAGAATGATGGACAGTGTAGACATGCAGAGCTCTTGTACACCGCTTTTTGGGACTGGGGCCAGGGCTGTAAAAACTGGGAAAATTGGCGATCTTTTATGAATTTTGGGAAAATCATTATAAATTAAAATCATTGTACATTTGGTTTCTCAACTAAATTTTTCTCTTTATCTGTAAAGAGGAATATGAATAACAAGTTCAGTTATATCTTACTATATGTTCTTAAATTTTTTTGGGGGGTGGGGGTGGGGGGAGATGACTATTGGGAAAATTAACACATTCAATTAAGAAAAAGGGTACCTTTTTTTTGAATTGGGAATGAGGCCTTTGAATGGCCTCAAATATAGATGATCAAGAGCCCTGACATGTATGTCTATGTAAGTAAAATGACAACCATCTAGCTCTAAATCACATCAGGTATAATAATATATTAAATAATAAAAAAGATATTAAAAAAAAGGGATCTGGGGTTCCTCTGCTAACAGGAGATTGAGGAGGAATACCAAAGTAACTTGGGGATTATGTCATTATAGGTGGGGAAATTCCCTGGCCCCCGGGTCTTAGGGACAACCCTGATGCAAGGTAAATGTACATTTAAATTTTATTTAACTTTTCTTTTAAATAGGAAAATGGCCCGACAGAAGCAAAAAGAATAAAGACAGATGAAGAACTGATGTTAGGTATGGTGACTGGAGAGAGGGTTTTTTCAGCAAGTGACATTAAAATAGATGTTACTATTTTCATGTCACTTATAGAGAAACCCATGTAATAGACATTCATGTTTTATATGAAGTATACAGTGGAAGGGAAATCTCGGATACTGAATACATTTCCTATATTGTTTGTTTTATATACTGTCAAAAAATTGTTCTTGAAGATGTAACTAAAAAGTGGATTTTTGTAAATTGTAAAATCTGAAGAGTGTTGTGTGTACCGATGTGTTAATGTGAGATACTTGTTGTTCCAAAGAATGATTCTAGGGTTTGGAAGATTGAATTCTGTACAGCAAATGCACACATTTTTAAATGTATATACAAAAAAAAACATAAAAGGGAGAAACCTTTACTTGAAAATCTATGAAGTGGTTAATGAAGCAATATATTTATTAGTGTGTATTTGCTCTAAGTTTGAGAGAGGACTGGGTGTATGAGTGGCAGATCACCTTTTTAGTACTACAGTACAACCATGAATTGAAGGACACTCTCTTTTTTGTATTTTATGAGTAATACAGGCTGAGTTATCAGAGGAGAAAAGCTGGAAATCCATTGAAGAAAGTAGACTTAGGAAAACCTGCTACAATGGAAATCACCACCGCCCAGAACTGTAGCAATTCAAGACGAGTCTTGAGTCAGCATCAGGAACTTTAGTCAAACTTAACCAACATTTTTTTGCCCCCCAAAGAAATTGTATTCAGAAGTTTTTGCAGTGAATTTTTTATTTGAGAATCAAAATTGTTTTTAGCATAACCTATGACAGACTCAAAACAAAAATTCTTAGAAATATTTTTAGGGTACATGTTTTTTTTTCTTTAATTGTTTTATATGGGGAAAAAGTACCAAAATTTTAAGTGGATGGTCTCTGAGGTCTAAAATTATGAATTATTTTTACTGAAAACTTTCTAAAAAAATTGAATGATGATATTGGACATTGCCGTATCATGTTGAAGATTTGTCATGGACAGAGACTTAATGTGTCTTTTTTTCCCTCTTCTCTCTGTACTTTCAGTCGTCGTCTAACAAGTATCCCAGGGAAGAAAGTGTGCACTTTGCAGGAATGCCCACATGGATTACCAGCGAATGTCATCAATTTCATATCTACTCATTTGCTCACCAGTAGTGTCTTATGCATCATAAACCAAAAATGATTACATTTAAACCCTTTTATTTTTTGTACAACATTTGCTATTTGAATGAGACACATACATATACTTAGAAAATCGTAAACAGAAACAAAAAAAAAGATAAATTTGAATATATACATGTACATGTATAAGAAAAATTTTTCACATCAAGACACTTAACAAAAGTTTAATAAACTGTGTATGTAGAATTCGTTGTTATGAGTGAAAGTGTGAGATGGTGTGCATGTTTCCATATAACCTCTCTGTTTGTATTTGCAGAATTCAGCCAGACATGAAAGGAAAAGAATTTTAAATTTCTACTAATACTTCAGAAGTATCTGAATATTTAAAACATTAATCAATTGTTCTGTATTTTGGATTTCTAGAAAGATTATTTATTTTTTAGAATGCTGTATGCATTGTTTATTTCAGGTGAAACAGTCCTGTCATGAATTTAACATGATGAAATCTGAGAAAAAAGTGCTTTAATGTGGACATCCCACGAGAAAAATTCAACTGATAAAATGGACTGTGAATTTTTTGCAAATCTTCATATTTTGTTTGTGTCTTCGCATTTATAGACTCACAAGTGTATTATGTAAATGAATGTAAAGACTTGAGCACAAAGTTGCAAGGATTATTTTTAAATTCTAAATATTTTTAACAATTCTGTCTGTGACATGGCACACACTGTGCAGTCATAACTCCATACTTGGAGGGTAAGTATCAGGAATGAAAGGCACAAAACATGGCCCACCCGAACAAAATATTCTTTTTTTTTTTTTTTTTGATTCCCTTTATTGGTTTTATAGGGTTTTACATAAATTAAAATGTGGTCCTTTATATGAAGTTTGCAAAAAAAATGTCAGTTGCATAGACAGGGAAAGAGTATTTTGCAATGCTTGCATTTATGTGTTGAGAATATTTTGCCTGATGAACACTCACCCATGGTTCTTTTCTTTCCTTCTGTGTTTTTCATGTAAAAAGGAAAAAATGAGGGTGACCCCCTTTTCATGTGGCGACCAATATTTCATGATGCTGTGTTGCCATGACAACATGAATCAGACATCCTCCACTGGAGCGTAGCGGTAAAGAACGTTTACAGAAAAGTTTTCTGCTGAGAGAATTTTTCCTGGTCATTTGTTTTGCTTTTCAGAATATGCACACACAATGCACATAGAAAAATGTACACATTGATACATAACTATATTTACATGAATATGGATATACTATAAAGAGAAAAATCTTTCTAAATTTTAAAGAGGCCTGATTGAAATGACAATTAATTGTTCAAACTTTGGAAAAATTGGCAAAGGATTTATAAATAAACCATCAAAATTTATCCTCAAAATGGAAAATTTAGGGTTTCTACAACACTAAAATGGGAAAATTTAAGATTTCCAGAGCATTATGTATTTTTAAACTCGCATAAGCCACTCTTTTTATTAAAAAGTGTGAAAAAAGGCAATGTAAATGAATTTTAATTGAATACTGATTGCAATCTTGGTAAGACTATATTCACTTCATTATACACATATATATGCTTAAAAAGAAATTTTTGGATGGAAAAGGGGTTGGGGGAGGTAAAGATTTGATAGTTTGTAAATTACTGAATATATGTACGTACCTGTGTATACTTGATACATACTTAATTGTGATGGAGTTTTAAAAATAGATTTAAAATGAAGGAAACTGCCATATATCTATTCAGGCTCTAGGAAAAACATTCTCCATTACAATTGTACGATTATTTTTAACTTGTACTTACTATTATTTTTCATTGTTACAGAGAATGGAGTTTACATACCACAAGCTGAACAGATTGGGTCTATTCTGGAAGGACCAGGGGCCAAACGGGACCAAAAACCCTTTGTTCTTCCCAAACTCTCATCCTCCCAACATGAACTGGTACAGAAAGCAAAGAAATATGCCTTTGAACAGAGCATCAAAAGTGTCTTAGTTAAACAGACAATCGCCCATCAACAACAGGTGAGAAATTAAGAAAGTCTGCTGTAGACCACATTTTCTGATACCTCTATAATACCATACTTGGAACATACACGTAAAGATAAAAGATACATGCTACAACCGAACATGAAGGAGAATTCAGGCTATTTGAATTTTATTATCTTTAAAGTCAGCAGGAAGGGGTTGGGGTGAGTTTGGGCTAGAAACCAAAGTAAAAACCTGCTTTTGCATATAATGCAAAGGGGGGGGGGGGGGGGGGGCTTCTCTATTTGGGTAATCTTTAATTTCAACTGATTCAGACAGACATTTTTTACACAATGAAGATTAGTTCTCTATAATTAATCATTAAAAGAACTGAACTCATATTTTTCATAGTGTACCATTGAGAATACCATAATCAATGCTACTGAATTATTTTATTTTTAAGTTTTATATTTATTCATGTAGCAAATGCAGAATTTCCAAACAACTGTCCAAAGACAGCAGGCTCTGGCTTTGATGTGTCGGTAAGTTGTATCTCTTCTTTATTCTTATTAAACACCACTCTGTACATTGGCTCACTTATATCACTATGATTAGTCCATTAAAAAATGCATTTGTTTTAATTATGACCCCCTTCGAAGAAGGGAGAGCATGTTGCTTTGCTGTTGTCTGTCGGTCTGTCTGTCTGTCTGTCGGTCCACCAACAGTTTTTGGTCATTTTCTTTGCAGAGGTTGCACATACTGAAATGAAATTTGATATACAGATTTATCATAAGAATATCTAGGTCAAGTTCTGTTTTGGGTACCATCGGGCAATTTTTGAGTTATGCCCCTTGGACTTGGAAAAAATCCAATTATTTGCAGTTTCCATACATTTTCTCTGCAGAGGTTGCACATACTGAAATGAAATTTGGTATACAGATTTATCATAAGTATATCTAGGTCAGCTTTTGATTTGGGTACGATTGAGCAATTTTTGATAGAATTATGTCCCTTAGACTTTGAAAAATTCCAATTATTTGCAGTTTCCATTAATTTTCTTCGCAGAAGGTGCACATACTGAAATGAAATTTGGTATACAGATTTATCACAAAAATATCTAGGTCAAGTTTTGATTTGGGGATGGTCGAGCAATTTTTGACAGAGATATGCCCCTTCGGACTTTGAAAAATTCCAATTATTTGGGAAGGGGGGGGGGGCATAAGTGTTTCACAAACATCTCTTGTTCATTATAAATAGATGTTTTCTGTAATATTTGTTTTTTTAAGGTAGATATTTACTCTGTATATTGTATACAGGGAAATTTTGGCCCTATTTGTGTTCTTGCCCTTTTTTGTCCTTGTTTCAAGTAGGTGAATTTAAAATGGGGCAAATTCAAAGAAGACAGCATTAAATTTTAAATACAACTGTCCCTGGACCAATTTAAACTGGGCAAAATTGTTAAAAAGTGAGAAAGGGCAAAAATAACATGGGGTGAAAATAACCCTGTATCCAGTATAGGAACAAAATCCTTAAAAATCTTTTTCTGAAGATAAGCAAGATCAGGTGCTTGTGTTTGTTTTGGTCTATTAGCCTTTTCTATAACAGAAGTATTCAAGTAATTTATCCACATGTTTTCAAAGTGAACATGTGGTCTGTGATCTTTATTTCTACATTAGCTTTTACAAACACTTTCAATATGTAAGTTTCAAAATCTCTTCAGTTTTGTGTGTTTCAAAGAGGGTTTAACAATGAACATTTTTCCACCACAGGATCTATGTGGGCAGTATTAATTTTGAGATAAAGGAAGACACCATCAAGCAAGCCTTCATTCCTTTTGGTCCAATAAAAAGTGTAAACCTTTCATGGGACCCTGTCACCAACAAACATAAGGGCTTTGCCTTCATCGAATACGAAATTCCAGAGGCAGCCCAATTAGCCTTGGAACAAATGAACAGTGTCATGATTGGAGGGAGAAATATCAAGGTGGGTAGATCATGGCTGGTATATATTTCAGTATTAATGATCAGCATTCATAAAGATCTAATTCTCAAGTCATTTGTCTTGTTCTCAGTGGTCTGAAATAAGTTACTTTATCAAGGTGTAAGTGAAAAAATAATTAGAATTTCCTGTATTTTTCAACCCTTTTTTATCTGTAGGTGGGTAGACCCAGTAACATGCCTCAAGCTCAACCAATCATTGAACAGCTGGCACAGGAGGCCAAAAACCACAACAGAATATACATAGCCTCAATACATCATGACCTCACTGAGAATGATATCCAAAGGTTAGGGAACTGATTTAATTAAAAGTCTTCACATGATTTAATGTACTCTATTTTTTGTCTATTTTAATTACTTTAAAATAAAATTATATTCTAAGGGTGTTTGAAATTTTAGCCATGTTGCTATTTTCAGTGTCACAGCAAACTTCTTTGATATAGATGTAATTTTTCAATGTCAGATGCGATGTTGATTTAATCAGACATTTTTTTTTTATGCAGTGTCTTTGAGGCCTTTGGAAAGATCGTCAATTGTAAACTGGCCACAGAAACTGGAAAGCCAGGCAAACACAAGTAAATCTTTTATTTTTGGGTTATTATAAGAGCATACATTTGAATGATACATACTGTGGAATCATCATTGTTCATAGGGAACTAATGTTTGTGGTTTTTGTGAGTCACCCTTACCCATGAATTTATAGTCCCATGAATAAACTGTCAAAGCATTGAATCTTCATTATATGTGAGTTAGAAAAGAAAATGCCCAGCAAACCAGCCCCACAAATTAAAATGATCCCACAGAATTCATATTTAAGGGGCTCTTATTTAAAAAAATATATATTAACTGAAAATGATGTTACATGTATTTATATGTTTCTAAGTAATTGTATATATATACTAATATTTTTGTTAACAGGGGGTATGGTTTTATAGAGTTTGACTCTCAACAAGCTGCACAGGATGCTGTAACATCTATGAACTTGTTTGACTTGGGAGGGCAGTATCTAAGAGTAGGAAAGGTGAGTTTATTTGACAGACTTAGGATGGAGGCTAAATATGCTATTTCTTGAGAGGGAATATTTATGTATTATGTCATTGTCATGTAATCAATGATTTGAAGATATTCCTATTGATTTGATCCATCATTGAAATATTTCATTTTTGTTCATTCTGTATAAGTTAAATGTTAACACTTCTCCTTTGCTTAACCATAAATCTCTGATTTGTGTGCTGTTTAATAACAGGCCATCACACCTCCTGATGCACTACAGCCGATGGCCGGTCCAGGGACACTCCCCACAGCTGCTGCAGTGGCTGCCGCGGCTGTTACAGCTAAAATTACAGCACTCGATGCTCAAGAACAAATTAAGAGTCTGGTAAGTGACTTCATTGAATTATATCTTTCATCAAATATCAATATTAAACCACATTTTCTCTTGCTGTAAGAACAGTTTAATTTTTTCTTTTAATTGAAAGACTTGTAGTTGACAATTTTTGTGTCCTAGTCTAATTTTTGTTCATTCATGTAAGTCATGTGCTTCATTATTCCTTACCAAAATATTACATGTAACTCTTTTTAGGCTCCCCCAGGAATTGCCAAGCCTCTCAGTTTAGCAGACAGTCCCGCTCTTTCTAGCTCCCCTGTCCCCCCACCAGGTGTTGTAGCCCCAGTCCCGGTACCCCCTGTATCTGTTGTTGTCCCACAGCTAGGGTCAGTGGGCATTGTGACTCCAACCAGTCTTGGAATGGTGATGCCTCCTAATGTAGAGGGGGTTCCTGGAATTGTCCCTCCTTCAGTTGTGGCTCCAACAGCTTTAGGTTCTGCACCTGTACCTGTGCCAACATCAATACCAGGTAGGTTTTAATTAAAGTTATTGGTTAAGGGTGGGAGTTGAGGGTGGGGGGGTATGGGAAGGTAAATTTCTTTGACACACTGTATGAGTAGATTCAACTTTAATATAAGGACATACATGTAGATTTGAGTTAATAAGTAAATAAACTTCATAAAGAGACCTATTAAAAGAATGCTGATGAGTTAAAGTTTAATTCAATGGTGCTTGAAAATCTGAATTTGGGTCCATTAGGTTATATGTAAACTACAAATAAGGACAATTAAGATGTTTATCTTGGATAAACATGTACATGTATATTAATTCTTGTCACCTTTTTTCTCATTTCTTTATACAGTTTCAATCCCAGCCATGATCCCTCTGCCACCCCAGGATAAAGAAAAAGACATGAAGAAGGAGGAAGAAGAGAAGAAGAAAAAGAAGGCTGAAGAGGATGCAGCACAAACATTGGACCAACAAGAGAACATGAAAATCAGTGGCACCAATGCTCGACACATGGTTATGCAGAAACTGATGAGGAAAACAGAGGTTTGTTTCACTGTTTATAAATTACATACGTGTACATGTACATGTTGAAAAGAAAAATGTTTATTTACTTGGAGAAGATTTATTGCAATATTTTTACTTAATGATTTTGTACATTTACTACATTTAATGCTATCTCTCATAGGGATATATACAGTAAAACATGCTTATAATGAAGTGCCAGGGACAATAAATAGCTAGTTTGACTTAATGCCTGAAATGGCTCTGTCTGTACACCAATTAATTGACTCTCACCCATTTCAAGTATTGATAAAAAGTAGAGAATTACTGCTTTTATTTCCTTTATTTAAAGAAAATTTATTTAGAGTCTCAATGTATTGAAAACAAGCTTCATGAAATTGCTGTATCTTGAATTTTGCAGAAGACATGTTTATTTGAGTACCTTCAGCAAAGAATTAAAATACCAGCACACCCTTTCATCCAAAAAAGAAAACGTGTTTTGTAATCTTCAGTAACAGTGCTATCATTTTATAATTATACATTTTAGATCAGAGATTATATGCTCTATACAAAATATAAAACCAATTTCAAATATACTGTCCATATTTGAAGCAATTTTAAGGACATGGGGATAGTGATACAATTCATGTCATATTTGATCAGCTAGTGAGAAAGTTCAAATTTTTTAAAAGATATGTAGTCATCAGGGCCATACTTAAAAAAATTGTTTGGTTAGAATTGCTGCCTTGGGGTTTCACACCCAGAAGGGAGTGAGGTTTTTTTTTAAATTGAAGTTAAAAACTGTAGATAAAAGTCTCAATAAGCAGTGAACACTTTGTTTTGCTGACATTTTGTAAAAGGTATCTCCCATCATTTTTTTCAGGAGTGGCCATTTTGGCAATTCCAAACAATAATTTTATTTTGGCCCAAGTCAGGTGATATTTTATGCATTACCAACTAAAATTGTGCAGTTTTATTTTAAAGAAATTCACAAGGCCCAAAAAGACCCTAAGTGAACCTTGCACAGGAAGTATTTGGTACTATAA
This sequence comes from Saccostrea echinata, assembly GCF_033153115.1. NCBI lineage: Eukaryota > Metazoa > Mollusca > Bivalvia > Ostreida > Ostreidae > Saccostrea > Saccostrea echinata. The sequence goes on along the minus strand of NW_026889757.1, from coordinate 1,861,477 downwards.
GTTTCTGATTAAGATGTAAACTACCTCTGTAAATTAATTACTTGAGGCTGTGTGCTGTATTTTCAGTGTAAGGTGATGGTCTTGAGAAACATGGTTGGACCTGAGGACCTGGACAGTGAACTGGAAAATGAGGTCACAGATGAGTGTGGAAAATACGGAAATGTAAATCGGGTCATCATCTACCAGGAGAAACAGAGTGAGGAAGAAGATGCTGAGATTATCGTTAAAATATTTGTTGAATTCACCGCTCAGTCAGGTAGGTAAAACATTTAGATGTATTGTATACATGTACTTACAAGTGATTGTTCTGCAATTTTTAGTGAAGGGAAATGGGCTTGCTCTTCAAAACTGGAATCTTGCCGACTCCCTCAATGATATACTTTAATTGTATACTACTGTGATGCAAAATAATCTGAAATGTGTACTTAGCATTGCACTTTGAGTATAAATTAAAAATGTAAATTGTATTTCTTTTTTTCCTTTTCAGAAGTGGAAAAGGCTTGTGCAGCTCTTAATGGCAGATACTTTGCAGGTAGAATCGTCACAGCAGAAAAATATGATGAGGACATGTTTAATGCAAATGATTTATCTGGATGAAGAAAGTGATTGTTCTGAAAATCTTGTGTTTGTGTACATGATCATCCACTCAAGTAGACATTGAACCCTGCCAAGGCTGGGGTATTGTTGTAAAACATTGAGATAATGATTCACTGTCTAGTGCTGCTGGTTAATCCCCATCTTGTACCAGGTATCCTAATGTTCATAATGATGTCATGTTTTATCATTGTCTTTTGACTCTTCGAAGTGGGCATATCTATTAGAGATTGACTGTTACATCCAAGATGTATGCTGTTTGTGTTGGCCCATAGAGAAGAAGAACATTGATTCTGTTCTAAAATAATAAAGATAGCAATATTGCTGGATTCTTCTTTTGTTTTTTTTTAAACAGATGATTCTTGTTGAGAAGTTATTTCGCTGTTATAGCAGAGACATTATAACTGTTAAATGTTTTTTATGTCTCTGGTTTGAGTTATCATGACTTTTCCTTCTTTAAATACATGTTCACTGTAGTTTTAGGTCAAATTGTGAATACTGTGATGAGGTGATTACGGATACATTTAGTTTAAACTGCGCAAATGCAGGAAAATAAAGAACTTGGTGGTGAATGATTGCCTTAAAAGTAATTCTTTGCAAATCAATCATCTTCGTGATTCTTGTTAACTTGTAGAAAGGCTCCATGTTGCTATTGTAAAACCTTGAAATAATACACATTAAGTGGTGGCCGCAATGCTTTTTAATATGAAAATCAGCCTGTAATTATTAGATTTAAGGGGTTTATATGTGGGGTCAATTGATGTCGGATTTTAATCCGTGATGGTGAATTAATGTTGAGGTTTTATCTTGTGGTAAATTGATGTTGGGGTTTTATCTGTGGTATAGTGACTGAGAGATGACCAAATCGTAACGAGTGAAGATATCGCAAGAGGGGAAAAAGATCAACATTGTCGTAGAATTGAAAGATCGGATATTGCTAAGAAATACAAGTATATTAGATCATTCCTGAGAAAGTCCTTATTTATTTTATCATTGTATTACAATGCAAGAGCACATTAGTTTAAACATTTTTTGAACAAATACCTGGTAATTAATATGTAAAAATCTTGAAAAAATACTTTATTACAAGAACATTGTTATACGATGATATAAACAATAACTATACAACATGAACTTAAATATAACAATATGAAATGAAATGAGAATGTATATATACCCGGTATGCTTTACATGGACAATTCATGTACAAATATAAGTTCCACAATCATTGTCCTTGGTTTGAACAATGACATGAAGAATATCCTCTGGTGAGGTGAGACACTGTATGATATGTATTATATTGTGTAGTACTGGCACTAGCCTATCTCTGCTGATCATCTCCACTTGCACAAAAATTGTTGTATACAAAACAGAAGTCCAAATAACACAACTGAAAAACTGAACGAATCTGAAAAGGAAAGAAATATATATATATTAGACATAGAATGACAGGAGAATTAAAATGACCCACTTGACATCCTTATTGAGAGTAAAAACAGTAACAAGTTTGTATTTGGAGCACAAGCTAAGTTTCCAGTTTCCGAATCCTTCATACAAATAAAATAGGGGTAGATTGTACATGTTTCTGTATACTTACCTTTAAGCTGAAAATAGTGCTTATGTAATTGGGAGTCATGAACGGTAAGTTTTAAAAGTTTAAGCTATAAATTGATTGGGGCACTTTTTTCCTGAATATATTTTGCTATAGTAAATTTTCCTTAAGATGCTGCCCCCCCCCCCCCCCCCCCCTACTCTTTTTGTTGCTGTATGGTGAGCACTGGAAAATTCTAGGATTTGGTTTTCAATTCATTGGTGTTTCAAAAATGAAATTATTTTAAACACCCTTGCAAATGACTCACTATAAGACTTAATAGTTTATACAATTCTGAATTTTCCCTTTATCTTTATTATTTTTGGCCATTGATAAAATTACGAAATTTCGTTAAAAATGAGAAATGTTCAGTATTCAAAATGATCTATTAAGCTCTCCCTCCCCTCCCATTTATTTTTTCCATTGTCATGCTTGCATTGCACTGATAACTCATCTGATTGCATGACATTCCACGAAAATCTTGTATAAAATCGTAGAAAAGATATTTGGTAAGTGAAGAGAAAAGGATAAAAAAAAATAGCAAAACACCCTCCCGCTATGGTGCCAGCTGGACCTATAGTATATATTATAAAATGCTGAATCCTTATGTTTTAGGCAAAGAAAAAATTTACATCCTTTATTTTTAAAATCTCCCATCAGACATAAGTACGTGTATATGCTTACCTGATCCTGAACAGGTTGGTGCATATGTACCAAGTAAGTTGGAATTTTGTCTCATTAAGGAATCCAGCTTACTATACAGTGTTCTAGATTCTGGGCCTGTAGAAAATATACAAGAGTTGTTTACACAACATAGCCTCTCCCTCCCCTCATCCTCGAATTTTTAATACTTTTTCTAGATTTACGCGAGGCATTCAATGTCATTTCCTTCAAATCGTATAGCATTTTAAACTTGTACCCATGAAGTAAACAGTGGCCTGCATGCAGCTTCCATCTACGACTGCATTAGAGGGCATCTGGTCTACCATAAGGTTATATGTCTGGGTGCCCAGTGCTGCAGCAATCTTTGTTCTCATGGTTTCTCTGAAGTTATTTAAATAAAGGTGTAGGAAAGTGTTTCACCAAGGATTATTTAAGACTTTTATTCATCAGACAGTGGAAAAAATGCGCCATAACAAATATAGTTTCAACCTAAAGCACACAAACCATGCAACCTGCTCTACAAAATCACTGAATTACAGTTTGATGGCTGCAACTCTATCTTGCGTGTCATTTGTAATTAACACTGTATACGAAAATCCATGCTATTTAAAATACAAAAAGTCAGTGAAATACAGCACTTACTTATTGAAATTGGATTGCACTGGAAACGACATTAACATTGTCATGCCATCCAAGGGCATGATATTAGCGCAAGCCACACGAGGCGCGCCCCCATTTTCTGCGTGCACAACGAAGGATCGGCTAATCACTGAAAAAGTGTCAAAATTCAATTATATTTTTATATAAATCATAATAGCGTAGTTAGGACTTGCATGCAATTGAATAGTCAGAAATGCAATGCTATAAACTTAAACATGCAAGATTATACTTTTTCTAGAAGACCCATATCAACGATAAATCTGATATGTTGCTTACGTTATTAGATAGTTCTAAATTATAACGATGTTATGCACGTATTGATATAAATAAAAAATGATTTTAAGGTACCTCCGAATTGACCCATCAGAGGAAGATAAACATCAGTATAGAATCGTCTACCATTTCCTACGTCATATTGTCCTAACTTTGAAGCCTGATCCCCCAGTTCACACCGAAGAGGGTTAGAAAAGCTACACTCATCATAATTATTCTGGAAAATAACATTCATGTATATATATTGCAATTGAAACAAATGTGTTTGTGAAACAATGATGCTCTGTATGTTGTGAAACAATGATGCTCTGTATGGCATCTCATCACTAAGGTTCAAGTCTTTCGAAAGTGGGTCAAACTCCAAGGTCGAGGTCATGTGGTCAGAAATGTTTGTACCCAAAAAAGGTCTTGTGACAAGGAATACACATGAAATATAAAATCCCTAGCACCAATCGATAAGAAGTAATTGCCAAAGTTGGAGTTTTTGAAAAGTAGGTCAACTCCAATTTCAAGGTCATAAATGTTGGTCTTGTCACAAGGAATAAACATGCAATATATTAAAGCCCTGGTACCAACCGTTCAGGATGTAGTTTATCAAAAGTGCATTACACTCATAAGGTCATAATGTTGAAACCCAAAGAAAGTTCTTGTCACAACGATATGAAAGCCCTAGCACCAATCATTCAAAAGTGATGACCAATGTTAGTTTTCTTTAAGTTTTTTTCAGAAGTAGGTCAAACTCTAAAGTCAAGATCATGAGGTAAAAAATTCTAGTCATGTCACATATGAAATACGAAAGTGTTAGCAAAATCATTCGAAAGTCATGGCCAAGGTTTTTTTCCCCGGTTGAAATGGACAGACAGACAGACGGACAGAATCCCTGAATACAGGAGCAGAATAAGATGGACAGACAGATAGCCGGACAGAATCTGATTACGGGGGTATAAAAATGGCATTTGAAAAATAGATACTTCTGTTGCCTTATCCAAACCCAATAAGACAATAACACATGCAATAGGCCTGGAAGAGTTCATGGCTATGTTCACAGAACGAAGAACAATTTGTACAGGGATGTTGTGGCATGGATGGGGTCGTTCATTGATGGATTAAGATGAAGAATGCCTTAGTAGTTTATTGACACGGTACAACGTATTTATGGAAATTACTTAACTGCCCGATCCAGTAAGATTTTACTAAATAAATATTTTTTAAACTTTTAAAACTATTACACGTAACGTTTTATCTTCTTAACGAATGTTCAGCCAGCCTGACTACTACTTTAACATAATTGAACTCGTTCAATTGGTTCAGCAAATTAAAAAAATAAATACCCTTTCTTCTTGTTCGCTATTCGTATCCATGTTTTATTATGAACATAGTGATCCCAAAGCACACAAAAACAGAATATGTAGACAATTTTATCTGGATGTTGATCTTTCTGAATACATTAATATTTGCATTTAATAATGGAAAAGCTAGTTCTAAGTCGACAAAAATTCTTTTGTTAGTTTTCAGTCAGGTAATTTAAGAAGGAAGGGGAAAAGGATGGATTAAATGTACCGTGCATGTAAATATAATCAACGGAAAATCATTCAATTCAAAGGAACCTTGAGAACATTATTTCGGAGAAGTAAGATATCAAGAATTGTTATCTTAAAATAACATGAATTCTCTATATGAAAACATTTATTAGCCACGAAATTGATAAAGAGGTCAGAAATGAAGTCCTGTGAGGGCAGTGGGGTAACAGGGCTACGATGCTTTCCAGATACACTTCTTGGACTAAATTCGATCACTGACCTTTGCTGTTCGTTCCTTGTCTTCCTTCACGTAATTATATCATTCTTCATTAAACATTGAACAGGGCTTGACAAATGAAGGTATTTATAATTTCAGAATGAGGGACTTTACTTAAATATAGTGATAAGGCATTGTTTACAACAAAGTAAACATAGTTTGAATTGAAGGTTGGACTGGCATCTGATAAAAGAACTTTATGCGAGACAGTCTTAAATAAATTCAAGATATGAATAATTTAACATAAAATATGAAATATTTACCTGTAAATCAGCTTGGAATGGGTTGTAATGACCTCCCGTAGAAGCACAGTCGGTGGTTACTTGTTTCTCATGAACATGCCAGTTATGTTTAGATGTCTGTAACGTGATAACACACGATGCGATTATAATAAAAGTAGGAATCAAATATTAAAATAAAGAAAGATTTAAATGATAGTGTATACATGTTACTTTTACTTTCATGAAAGAGAACTTACAATTTTACTTCGGTTTTGTGCGTAGTACAAATCAACTAAAATATCGGTATCACTCATTCCTCCGTCTGGGTAAGCATACTGCATCTACAACAAGACAGGGTATGCTTCTCAATATAAATAATCACTGCACGTTAATGAAGTGATCGAGTTCCATTTTAATGATTAAGAGGAAGAACTATGGTTTTAATGTAATGGGAACTTAATTAGTGCTGTTGAATGATAAGGTTTCGCGAATATCCAATTTCGTGGATCCCCCCTTTTTTTACCCACGGATTTTAAATCTCCATGAAGAATATTGAAATGTTGTAAATTCAAAAAAAAACAAAAAACAAAAAACAAAACGAGAGTTAGCCAACTCCATGGTTTATTCCCTCAAACCTGCAAATTAAATGATTCGGAATCCAGTCAATCCACAGTACTTAACTTACAGAGGAGTGATACATCTTACGTTGATAAATCAAAATATATTTTTTAAAATATCTTTCCAATCATCAAAATAAACTAGATATTCAATAATATTATGACGTGAATTATGGTGGCACTTCCACAAGACATTATTGACTCGTCCTGAGAATACTACTAGTATTTAAGGCGACATTTCTACTTGCATTTACATAGGGACTAGTGGTGCCAAAAGGAATGCAAGTTTCTGCAAATAAAAAAAAATCATACAAAAACGACCAAAGACCTACATATATACTAGTTCTAGTATTATATGTAAAAAAGATCTCTGTACACTTACTAGTGTGATTGTTCCTTGAATATCTCCCTGAGAGAAAGTCGCTCTAGCCTTATACATGACGCCCTTTGTAACTTCCGTGTCCTCCATGATGTCACCACAAAGCCATCGAGATGAATCAACTTTGTGTATCACAATGGATCTGCCAACAACACTTAGAGGACCACGGAGTGGTACATTGGTATCCATGTCGGTCACATCAACACTTGTCTGTCCGTTTAGTGGGTTGCCATAGCGACCACTTAAATCCCCCACCTCGTATTGATCGTCTGTCCCAGTTCCGTTAGCTGGACTTCTATTCACGTCTACTTCGAATGGATTGAAATGTCCACCAACACTTGCTGGTGAACAGGGCGAATTGCTTCCTGTAGGGACAGGATACTCGTGCACGTGCAGACCACCACCTTGTGTAGCCAGGTTGTTAAGATTTATTTCAGTTGTGGACACTCCACTCAAACAACCTGCAGAATCTTCAGTCAGTTTAACGTATCCACTCACACTTGAACTTACCATCTGACTCCATTTATCCACTTTTACAACACGTTTCGGAAGCTCGTATATATTTCCACACGACATTCTTTCACCGCCTTTGTTTGCACCATGAATCACCACAGACTTTCCAATTATGCTCAGCGGACCAGAAAGTGGAAGATCAACGTCCGTAAAGAAATAGCGCTGTTTTCCTTCAGCTGTGGTACCGATGTCTATGTTTCCATGTTTGTTTGCAACATCTCCAACCTCACATCTTAGGGGATTAGAAGAACTACACTGGGAGGCATAGTTCCCATCTAGATCCACTTGGTAGGGATTGTAATGTCCAGCTGTAGAGCTGCACCTGCCAGTTGAATCTAATGAATCTGTCCCAACCATTTTTTCATGGACGTGCCATTTGTGATCTGGAGATTTTCCTGTCTGAGCTATCATGTCAAGTTCTACGTATATCTGAGTTTCAGCATGGTACCAATTCATAAGAGGTTGCTGGAAAACCATGTATCCGATGTATGGGTAGGTAAACATTATCTGTGCTATCCTCATCTCATCGCTGGATTCAATATTTGCACAAACCCATCTTTCACCACCACTTTGCTTGTGGATGACAATGGATCGTCCAATTACACTGTTAGTGCCATATAATGGAAGGTTATAGTCAGTGAATGTATCTACTAGGCCTGTTTTTCCGTTTAAAACACCAAACTTTCCACTGATGTCTCCTATTTCGTACTGGTCTGGAGTTCCAGTGCCGGGACTTGGGGAAGTATTAACGTCAATGTCATTTGGATTAAAGTGACCTGCAACATACGATGGGTCGCAAACTTTCTCCATCTTGTTAAGTTTCTGTGGTACCGGCCATTTGTGTATGTGGTAACCTCCAGCCAAGGATTGCAATCCAGTTACATTCACATCAACTGTCGTTGGATCATACATGGATTCTTGGGACAATTTTATGTAACCTTTGACCCCGTCTCTACTGAACCGGGTCATTGTGCTTCTTTTCATGACTTGGCGGATAGTTCCACATGAGACGATTGTTCCATCGTTGGATTTGATCGCCAGGGATTTCCCAACCAAGGACTGCATAGTCAAGCTTTTATCAACAAAACATCGAACATTTTGTCCTTGTTGCAAGCTAGCACTAAGTTTGCCATGTTTTGATGTTAGATCTGTGTCTAGGGAACCAATGTTTGAACATCTTTGACTGAATGCAGTGTTCGAGGTGTCAGCAGAGACAGATTTTGTGAATACCTCCCAATTTAACTCCTCCACGGTTGTATTATCTGTGTTGGTCACTCTGTAAAGATCTACACACACAGACATTGGAGCGTTGTTCGGGTTACTGGCCTGTCGGAATGTGATCTTCCCGGCGATGTTGGATGGGAATATAGCAGATGCTGTATGATGTGTTTCGTTTGTTTCCAGAGTCGTGCAGACTGTGGAGTTGGAATCTGTTGTGTCCGTCAAGACTACAGATCTTCCTAAAAATAGAACATTTAGATCAGTATTTACCACATCTCTCTCGTTCAAATCAAAAGAAGTTCTTATACATTTACTTTGTGCGCACATTTTCAAAATCTTTAAAAGTTTTGCATTGGACATTCGTAAGCAAAAAGGAAATTATGATTTATTTGCACCTGTTAAATCATTGATATCGTTGAAATCGGTGATACTGTTAGTGCTTGCGCCATTACTGGGTACAGTTGCACTGAAAGTCCCCATTCTGAAATGAAAGATTTATCAGCGTTTGTTCAAAATGTAAACAAGATACACGTGTGTTCTCTCTTCAGAGTCACTTTCCTTTACAGGTAGTTTGTGTGTCTATCAAGCAATTCTTACTGACCTTAAGTTGACTTCACACCGTAAATTATGGAAAGAGCATTTACACTCTATTCTGAAGCACCGTTTGTACAGTTTCCCAAATTCTTAACAAATGATCTGTTTGTTTATTGATGAACGAATGAAGTTTGATGGGGAAAGTAAAAAAGAGAACTAACTTATGCCGGGTATGCAGGAAAATATGGGAGGGATAATATTTTCAAGCTTAATTGCAAGGGCAGTCTGTTTAGAATGATTACACCCCTCTCCTCATGACATCAGATTTTTACAATTTGGACTGGTATTGACTGAATTTACACAGGTATTACGCTCTACAAACAATGATACATGTATTGTCTTCGTTGTTTGTCGTAATGTCTCGCGCTTTTTCTTTTCTTTGAATATATATATATATTTACATTTCCAATGTCTTTGTCCGAGATAAAATTACAAATTGTAAAAATACTTTATTTCTACATAAATCTACTGGTTCATCGATAGGCGCGGTTAAAAAAAAAGCACGTGCGGGGCGGGACAAATAGAGACAGAAGCGGGGCTATTAGCACGGGAATTTGCAGAATCAGGAGCATGTAAATATAAGGAATAACTGTCAGATTTTTTGGATTCATGACGATGATCAATCGATTGGCTTGCGTGATAATTTTATGCATAAACGCCTTCGGCGTTTATGCAAATTATCACGCAAGCCACTCGATTGATCACATCATGAATCCAAAAAATAAGACAGTTATTCCTTAAATATATATATATATATATATATATATATATATATATATATATATATATATATATATATATATATATATATTGTTCGATCTGTTTGTTTGTTTTGTTGTTTTGTTTTTTTTTGGTGTGTGTGTTCTTTGCTTGGCAGATTGTATAGTTCTCCCAATATGGAGGCGTTTGGCAGTTGTACAACCATGTGGACATACATGTGGACCATGTGGATTAAGTCCTATTTCTGCTACTTAAACCCAACAAACTGCCGCATTCCTTGTTTGTTTTTTTTTTTCGAAATTTAAAAAACAAGGTAACGTGAGACTTCTTTTTTATCCTCTTTTTTTCAAATTTGGGCTGCATTATTATTCCGTCATATTAAATGTAACTCAAAAAATGTAATTTGTAGACCTACACACTTACTGCCTACCAAGACGGACATCAGAACACATTGCAGGGGATCCATCGTATAACAACCGCACCTCCCGGATAACCATCGTGTTACTTTGCTTTAGCCCCGATAATGATGTGGTCACCGATATTGCCTGACCTTGAGATGACTGGGTCAAGGTCACAGTGCCAGTTACTCCTTTCATTTTAATGTTTCCAATTAAAGTTGATTGCGCTTTTGTGGAAATAGCTAGAAAAGAAATCATGCATTGTTCAAATTATTTATATGCATGTAAAAAAACATCTTTGATAACAAAAATCACAATCAAAGTATGATTGATTTCACTTGAGAGATCCTATGAGAGGATGAATTCTATTCTTGTCCGTCTCTGATCAAATTTCTTTTTATTTCTGTGTCTTATCAGTTACAAATGGATGAAAAGGCAGGTCGACATACTGGGGTAGCGAATGGGGAGGGGTAAGGATCACGACGAAGTTTTCTTATTTAACTTGTTATTTGATGTTTGTATAGGAATATTACAGCATACTCATCGACATTTCACACATACATGCTTATATATAATCAATAATATTAAATGTACACAACCGACTTAAAAGTAGACGATATGATCGACAGTCAATGAATAATCTGAAAGTAACGCATGGGACGGGTTGTTAAAAATTATGACTTTTACTTGTATTATTTCTTATACAAATTCAGATGATTTTTTTTTTCATAAAAAAAGAATTACGTTTCGTCAAACCTCTATTGAATAAGAAAAGCCCTCGAATGTCAATCCAGCTACATGTGTTGTTAACATTAACATATTTATTTAGGTTTAATTTTGATATTATACATTCAATTTGAATATAAATTTATAAAAATATTAACATATTTACGACTTGTTTTGACAGCAATTTTTCGGGAAGGGGAAGGGGGATGTTCCACACCAACTCAAACAAATGTTAGACTCGGAAATTTTTTTGATTTTCAAAAAAAATGTATTAATTTGCCAAAACTTCATGAACCTATTTCAAGAGGGGGGGGGGGGGGTAAGGACAAGTTACTTACCTAGTACACGTTCTAAGTCAACTTAAACCGTATTACTAGGGGGAGTGTTTCAGAGGTCATTTTCTCGTTACTTTACATCGGAATTTAATATAACTCTGAAAATCCCAGGGGGTGGGGTGGGGGTGCAGACCTCCCGACCCTCTCCAGATCCGCGCATGTTTTGAATACGACATGTAATGGTGATGGCATATACGGCTGTATGCCACAAATTTCTCAGTTCATTAATTAAAGATCTTTGTGTTTATACAGTTCAATTTTGGTCTTGAAAATAAAATATCATTTCAATAATTTGTCTTAAACATTTTGATATTCCTGTATACAATTTGCTGCCACAACATAAAACTTCAAACATACATCTTTTTTTAGGCAAACATAAAGTGAAATGGAGGAACGATATTTAATTATAACAAGTATGTAATAAACAGTTCTGCTTCTAAAATTCTAGGCTACCTTCTATCAGGAAGTCAATTGTCAAGAAACAACTTTTTTATGTTTTGCTTTTAAAAATAAGGTGATTGTGTCATCTTTAAGATTTTGATATCATTATATCATATTTAGTTTTCGTGAAGATTTCTAGCTTTCGTGGTCTACAGAGCGAGTCATTGTATTACAGTACATAAAAAATCGGGGTGTTTCTGAAACGTATACGTTGATCAGGATATACACATGTATTGTATCTAGGAACAGGGGGACATTTTTTGCACATCTGGAGACGGTACCCTTCAATTACTATTTTCCTCAAAGTTTTGACAAAAGGGGTTGATACACCTATTTAATATCGATTTGGGGGATCTTGCAGAACTGTGCCAATTTAATGTACATGTAGTTTTACACCAAGTTAAGGGACTTACTTGGGCGTTGTTAAATCATATTTGCATTTTCAAAAAAAGGTTAACTGCATCGACCCCCCCCCCCCAAAAAAAAATAATAAAATAAATAACAACATAAAAATAAAAAAGAGAGACCCCCCCCCCATTAAAATATCTGGATTTTCTTTCGTGGACTGAAAGTGAACACAAACAACATACACATTAAGATTTGTTGATGAAAAAAGATGGATCATTAAGCATTAGGATAACATACTTTTAGGATTAATTTAGACCCAGATAAATGTTGAATTGTGTTTGGTAAAGAGATCATTTAATGGTATGTGGGGGAAATTTACATTGAAGGCTGTCATTTAATTAAATTTATAATAAAGTATAAATAAAGGGACATACAGCGACCCTACTATGTAAACCGTATTTACTCATTTCCGTTCCTTATCCTATACGTCAAGGAAATATATAGGAAGTATTGTACTGGACACACACTGTTAGTCATACTGAAACATGCTTATTCTCGGCTGACCCCCCAAAATTAACAATATATCTATTGACAACTAGTGGTAAATCTTTTATTTAATATCATCTGGTAAAATCAAAATTTACTTCATGAAACTTCAATGGAAGTGTAATCTCTCTCTCCCCCCCCCCCCCATTCATTTGGGTGGGTGTTGAAAAAAAAAGAACATGACTGTTTCTTATATTTGTATGTTCACCTACCGGGGAAATTCAATAAAGACATTTTGTTTGGCTTTCCTTTTCGTTTCAACAAGTAATAAATAATGTACATTAATCAAACGTGTTTTTTTTTTGGTCGCCAACCACATCGCGTGCAATTCTAAATAGTAAGGTATATATATATATATATATATATATATATATATATATATATATATATATATATATATATATGTGTGTGTGTGTGTGTGTGTGTGTGTGTGTGTGTGTGTGAGGGTGTGTGTGTGTGTATACTATTAAAATCAGCACTTCGATATACACATGCACTTTTTTAAAATTGCTTTTACATTTTTTTTCAATTCTTTTCTTCTCTTTTATATATTTCCTTGTTACCAGGATACAGAGACCAGATACACACATTCTACAAATTTTTTTTCTTCAAAATTATCCCTTTTTAGACGATCCGATTTATTATAAGGAAATAGAAATTAAAGTCATACATGGCGGTTTTTTTTTTTGAAGTTCAGACTAACTAAAATTAAAAAGATCTTTCTATTTGTTTTATTACTTTATATAAAGATAGGACTTTCCTGTAAATTACAAAATTTAAATCAATTACGTCTCAAAGATTTTAGAAATTTAAAACAATAACCGATTCGTCTATCGACTCCGCATTTAAATAACAGACACCCTTTAAAGTCAATTTAACTATAGAAACATGAGATTATTCAAGTTCAAAACCGGTGAAAATTTTAATGTGAACGTAAATAACATATATCGTGTTTATTACACTCAATCTCTCAATTTATTTTTTAGCTCAGATACGCCAAATGTTTAGTGCTTTATATATTATTTTTACCAAGCCTTGCATTAATCATGAAGCGTTTGAAATGTAAAATCACTTATTCTTTTTTTTATTACATTGAAAAGTACAAACAAGTACCAAATATAATGGGTTCCAGTTGATGTTATAAGGTCTTTCTATTAAACATCGGTATCTTACTACTAGGACATTGTGTACTGACCAGCGGTGTGGAAGGCAGGGGGGGGGGGGGGAGAGAGTTGTTCGACATGTTTACATGTATATCATGTATATGGATTTCACAGACACATTGACTACTCTAGAAACAACAATAGAATCTTTATAACCCTTCAAACATTATAATCAGTGGCAGATTTGAGAATTGAACCCCTTTCATAATTTAAGAAACTCCTCTGCCACTCCAAGTAGATCCGCGCTCAAGGATCGAGACTCTTCCCCACATTATCAGATGTGACAGATGTACGGGGGAGGGAAATCTTTCCGCCGAAAACCCCTCCCCTGGCTCCCATACTCCTTCTTGTAGAAGGTATATAATGCTTAGTCAGTCTGCATGTGTACCGAAAGCTACATACGTAGATGGTATACAGTAGTGATGCACAAGTTACAAAACTGCGATAACCCAATTAAAACATAAATACGACTGATTTAAAATTATTAAATAACATACGGTCTGACAGCTGAGCACGTTGTTAACGGTTTAATTAAACTCTTACCTGCAAAAACAAAAGCGGCAATCCATTGAACAAAAACTCCAGCCATTTTTAAAACTTTAATAAAATTTCGAACTAATCTTAGCTCCCTGATAACAGGCTTATCATTGAACACTGTGTTCACGAGAACGCATTCTCCTTTAGCTCCCACGGCCGAACACTGAGTGTGTATTCACGTATAGTACAGAAATCTTGGGGGAAAAGGCTGTGACACGTGACCAGTTTATGTTGTCCTGTTTGTGACTTTATGAGTGTACATAAGTATGTACATTATATGTACATGTTTATACAATCCATCATTGATAAAAGAGTGTCTGACCACATATGTAACGGAATATTTATAAACAAGCAGGTATAGTAGTTATTTATAAGCCTCGGGCGGATCTACCATATTAAAATTATGACGATGTCAAATAAAAGCGTCTCTTCTTTGTTTACGTTGTCTTGAAAAAAAATCTCATTTCCCTAAAATATAAATGAAATTCCTCAAATATAAATCAATTTCTAAAAATTAATTAAAAACAGTCCGGATCATTCATAGGTGCCATCAGTTATTTTTAATCGGTGACTTTATTTTCCTACATGGATGAACTTAAGTGAACGCGGTATGTCATCGATGTGTTATTTTTCAGAATCGCCACATGAATATCAAACAAATGATTTGCTCGAGAGTCCTTGTAAAATTTGGTTTTAATCCCTCCTTCAAGATTATTTTAAAATCAGCGAGGGGGAGATACATGCTATTCTTGCAGTTGACGTCAATATCAATGCAAACACAATCGACTTTTAAAATTCGTACATATCAAATATAATATATTGAAATGATTGAAAAATATTTAATGGAGGTCTATATAAACAACAGAAAACGGACAGAAAAAAAAACTTTGATCACAACTAAAATGCTTTACGGAAGTGCGCATCACAGAACACATTATGGTAACATGCTTGAAGAATTCAGACCTTTTCCTTTTAATTATTGAATTACGCAATATATACACTTTTTATGGACAGAACTTGCAATAGACTGTAACTGAATAATATTCATTTATCTGAATAAAAATTACCATTAATATTCTTATTTGAGAAATGAAGCATGAAGAAAAAAGGATGCTATAATGGTTAAGGGTAAAAATTACAAGGTAAACTTTCTTTTATAAACTTTATTTGAATTTCCTTTAAAGTTAAAATACCACAATACAAAGAGAGGGAGACAGATTTATTTGCACCATTAATGCAGATAAAAAAAGATTTTTTCGGAGTGAACTCTGTTACACCGAAAAGAGATAGCGCTCTAAGCATATGGACGATATCTCATACGAGTCGTATTAATTGTCAAGGAAGAAAATTGCAGTGACGGTTTAAGATCAGACGACACGTTCCTCAATAATATAATTTTCCAAAGAATTTGTCCTTGAAGTATTACTACTTTCACAAGTTTCCTCGCAAAAAATTGGGGTGCCTTACCAGGCATTTGTGCAAATAATCTTATCAAAAATCACTTGAATTGTCAATACAACAATTTAAGTTGTATTTATTTTCTAAGACATTTTAAGAAACAGTTTAGAAATCAAAAGATGATGTTATTAATGAATTTTTATTTTTATTACATGATTGAATATTTCCTATCTCTCTGACTGGCTGAGACCCAACAATGTTAGAAAAATACTATGGTATATTCACCTGCACGTGACCTTCCAAGTGAATATAAGGATTTATTTTCTCTACATTGGTCTAAAAATAGATCGGGAAAGTCCAAATTGATACAAATACTTTTGGAAAGCTATTTCACTTGCTACCGACTTCCACTCAGGTGAACATAACATTAGGGAGTATATAATTGGGGAGGGGGGGGGTTGCAGGGGACCCGCCCCAACACTTTTTTTCTTAACGTAAATTTTTACTTGCAATGTAGACTTTAAATATTCATTAAAAGGCTGGTCCCCCACTAATGTACCTTAATTCCCCACCCCTAATCCCACCCCAAAACAAAATTTAAATTTAAAAGAATTCTCTTTTCGTGGGGGTTAATTACAGATTTTTTTCAGCTGTCAGATTTTCCTAATGTTCCCCCCTCCCTTACTTTCAAAATTGATCCTATAAAAAAAACCCTAACCCTAACATTCTTTCTTTCTTTTTTATGCAACTAAAGTAGATTTTTTAAAAAAAAATCCTAATTAATACGACTGGAAATGTTTATTTAACCCTGCTTCTCTCATTGCATTTGGGTAGGACTTCAGCAAATGTAAACAAGTAAGATGGCATGAAGTGCTTAATGAGTTTAATTGTATCATTTAATCATTTAATCATATGATAAAACAATTGTTGTAGTTTTTTTCAGTCAATGCGATGATTTAGCCACTTCGAAGTACAATATTCACCTCGCCCTTCGGGCTCAGTGAATATTTTATTCCTCAGCTGGCTAAATCGTATTGACCTCAAAAACAGCAATAATTGCATAATATATCACGAAGAGAAACAACACAGATATTTGAGGAACGTGTCGTCAGATCTTAAAGATTCTAACTTAGTTTGGCGATGGCCATTAAAGGAAAAAAAAGATGTGTCAGGATGACACGAATGCCTCCGCTGATTTTCCAGATTTAGATATGTGCAAGTCCAAGATTGTGAAAATAACAATGGGTGGAAATGGCATAAAAATACCATATACTTCTGCTTTTGTTTTTTGAAATCAGTTGTCTATATCACAACATACTAAAGCTGCGTGAAATGATGATCACTTACAAGCAAAGTAATAAACAGAGTAAAGAACAAGAGGCCCATGGGCCACATCGCTCACCTGAGTACATTGGCTAGGAAAAAAAGCAAAAATCAGTACAGTATTGAAAAGTTTGCAGGGAGGTGGGGGGGGGGGGTGTTTAATTTTAAACTACCTGATGATGCTTCCATATCAATATAACAAATGGCTTTGTTGTTCTTGAGCAGCAGATTTTTTTCCCATATATTCATTTGTAAAAATTTGATCCCCCATTGTGGCCAAACCTTACCCCCCGGGGCCCTCATTTGAACAAATTTCATTCTACACTACCCAAAGATCCCTCCATATCAATTTGACTACTCATGGATTTTCTGTTCTTGAGAAAAAGACTTTTTCCTATATATTCCTCTATAAACTTTGATCACCCATTGTGGCCCCAACCTATCCCCGGGGTAATGATTTGAACAAACTTGAATCTTCACTATCTGAGGATGCTTCCATATAAATATGACCAATCATGGCTTCACTGTTCTTAAGAAGAAGATTTTTAAAGATATTTTCCTATATATTTCTATGTAAAACTTTGATCCCCAATTGTGGCCCCACCCTACCCTCGGGGTCATGATTTGAACAAATTTGAATCTACACTACCTGAGGATGCTTCAATATAAATATGACCAATCATGGCTTTACTGTTTTTAAGAAGAAGATTTTAGAGATATTTTCCTATATATTTCTATGTAAAACTTTGATCCCTCATTGTGGCCCCACCCTACCCCTGGGGGTTATGATTTGAACAAATTTGAATCTTCACTACCTGAGAATGCTTCCGTATAAATATGACCAATCATGGCTTTACTGTTTTTAAGAACAAGATTTTTAGAGATATTTTCCTATATATTTCTATGTAAAACTTGGATCCCCCATTGTGGCCCCACCCTACCCCCGGGGGTCATGATTTGAACAAATTTGAATCTACACTACCTGAGGATGCTTCCATAAAAATATGATAAATCATGGCTTTGCTGTTCTTAAGAGGAAGATTTTGAAAGATATTTTCTTATATATTTCTATGTAAAACTTGGATCCCCATTTGTGGCCCCACCCTACCCCCGGGGGTCATGATTTGAACAAACTTGAATCTACACTACCTGAGGATGCTTCCATATAAATATGACCAATCTTGGCTTTACTGTTTTTAAGAGGAAGATTTTGAAAGATATTTTCTTATATATTTCTATGTAAAACTTGGATCCCCATTTGTGGCCCCACCCTACCCCCGGGGGTCATGATTTGAACAAACTTGAATCTACACTACCTGAGGATGCTTCCATATAGATATGACCAATCTTGGCTTTACTGTTCTTAAGAAGAAGATTTTGAAAGATATTTTCCTATATATTTCTATGTAAAACTTGGATCCCCATTGTGGCCCCACCCTACCCCCGGGGGTCATGATTTGAATGAATTTGAATCTACACTACCTGAGGATGTTTCCACATAAGTTTCATCTTTCCTGGCCCAGTGGTTCATGAGAAGAAGATTTTTAAATGATGCCATTATTTTTTCACTAATTCCTAATTATCTCCCCTTGAAAGAGGGCGTGGCCCTTCATTTGAACAAACTTGAATCCCCTTTACCCAAGAATGCTTTGTGGCAAGTTTGGTTGAATTTGGCCCAGTGGTTCTTGAGAAGAAGATGAAAATGTGAAAAGTTTACGACAACGACGATGAAGACAGACAACGGACAAATTTTGATCAGAAAAGTTCACTTGAGCCTTTGGCTCAGGTGAGCTAAAAAGTAAATGATTTGATATTTTGAAAGTCTAAGTGACATGACTTTTGTAAAGATGGGTCAATTAATACGATCTTGATCTGTAAGTCATCTACATCAAGAGACAAACCAAAATTCAGCTCATTATCTACAAGCATAGCAAAATTAAAGTTCGGAAAACAGCAGGTGAATAATAAAAAAAAAAGTCTAAGGGCTTTATAACTTCCTTAAAAATGGGCTATAATCAACTCAGAACTCAACTAATCAGCTAAATATCTACAAGCATAGCAAAAATAAAGTCGGGAAAACAGCCAGTGAATTATTTACATAAAATCAAAATCTAACAGATCTAACTTTTGTAAAAATGGGTTAATCAACACAACCCAATGGTCATCTGAGTATAATACAACCCTGTAAAGGATCCATGGAATGGTATATTATAATACCCACGGAAAAAGGATGATCAGGGCTCAACAAAATAGTCTGGTAATCAACAACAACTCAGAAACTAATGCCTATATATGTCAGTGCTATTATATTCCAATAGTGCTTTTTGCATAAAAAGCAATGTTCACAGAGAGTATACAGCATAATGCCAATCCCATAATGGCCTCTCTTCGTCCTTGAATATTTTTAATGTACAAATATATTTTTGTCGTATTTATTCATCTACTATTTTTACAAATCTACCCGAGAATAAAAAAGCTACAAATGTACTTTGAATAAAATATTTTTTTTGTATAATTCTTTTATTCAATTTATCTATCAGTTGCATTATTTACATTGATTAATTACCATAAGTGAATAACAAAGGAATTAACTTCTCTTCTAGCAGATTTGATATTCCCATACATGATCATAATAGAGCCCCACCCTCAATCCAAAACCCCTTAATTAACTATCAAGGATTTTCACAGAATAAATGCATTTTCACTGTATGACCAATGCAGCCTCACCCTAACTCAAGAACCCTGACATGAATTTCACAAATCTTACAGAAGCACTCTCTACTTAGTTTTCTCTGCTGAATACTCAAAAGCAAGGAATATTTTCAAATATATGTATTTTCACTATTTGATCAAAAGAGCCCCTTTCTAACTCCAGAACCCTGACATAAATTTCACAATTTTGGAAAAAGGCACTCATGCTCAAATTATTCATGCAATTTGTTTGTCTGTTAAATATCCAGGAGCAGAGAAGATAATTTTCAAAAAATAAATGCATTTTCACTACATGATCAATAGAGACCCATCCTAGCACCAGTGCCCCTAATCCAGGGGCTATGAATTTCATAATTTTGGAAGAAGGCACTCTTTCTCAGCATAGCTATGCACTTAGTTTGTTTGCTTAATATTCAGGGAGAGAGAAAATTTTTGAAGGATTTATACATTTCCATTATATGATCTATAAAGCCCTGTCCCAAACACCAGGGTCTAGAATCTCTGACCCTGGGGCCATGAATTTCAAAATTTTGGTAGAGGGCTCAATGCTTATTACAATCATGTCAACAGTTTGACTGCTTGATGTCCAGAGAACAGAAGATAGGCCACTGGGTGGGGGGTGGGGGGGGGGGTGGGGGGGGTATCAGGCACAATAAAATTCACAATTTTTCCCCTTCACCCATAGAAGTTACATGCCAAAATTGGTTCAGCAGTTGTAGAGAAGCTTAAAATCTTCAAAAGTTAATGCACACCAGATGACGACAGACGAAAACAAATACCAACAGGTTACCTAAATGACTCAGGTGACCTAAAAACCCAAGGCTTTCTGTGTTAAGTACATTGTTTTACCTATTTTTCACTTTTTGGGGGTCTTTTCTATATCTTGTTCATTTATTTTGAGTTACTTCTTCATTTTATTGTACATATTCCTTTGTAAGTTTCAGTGTCTTTTCTTTACTCCAACACATTTCTCATTTGTGCAATCTTGGAAAATTTTTTATAGTTATTACCTGGTTTTTGCTCAAACTTATCCGATTAATGTCCATTTTAATTTTGTGCTTCCTTTTTCTAGAAACCATTTTTTTTCACCTTCAAGAGCGTTTCTCGCTTCTGCATATTGGCCTCATTTCTGTATGGAATCTGCTATCCATCTATCTATACTCGATGTATGGTGGTGCAATAGTGAACTACGTGCCTCTAAAATTTGGACCATATTTTCAGCCTTGTAGTTGCTGTAACAAGCTAAATGTTTGGGATGCAATAGTTGTTTAAACCTTGCAACCCTTTTTTTTATTCAAATATATGTATAGGGTATATGCATTGCAAACTACTAAATGAATCATTTTTTAAACATAGGTAATCGGAGATTACAGAATTCACCTCAACAAATGTTGTCTTTAAGCAAGGCAAAGTCCCACATTAAACTAATAATCTAGGAGTGTGCATCCCTAGATGCAATATTTATGCAATTTTGGTATGATAGGGCTTGCAGTTACTTGGGAATAGACTTATCTAAAAACTTTAAACTAGTCACTCATCCAGAAAATGCAAGTCAAATCCAGCATCTGAAGCAAGTTTGAGAGTGTTTGCCCCTTGATGCATCATCCATGCAAGTTTGGTTCAGATAGGCCTTATAGTTACTTGGAAATGAGATCTGCTCCAAAAACTTTAACCTGGTCACTCATCCATAAAATATAGGTCAGATCCAGCATCTGAAGCAAATCCAGTAGTGTGCATCTTTAGGTGTATCATCCATGGAAGTTTGGTTAACATAGGGCTTATGAGATGTGAACCAAAAACTTTAACCTGGTCACTCATCCCGAAAATATAGATCTGATCCAGCATCTGAAGCAAGTCCAGTATTGTGTATCCTTAGATATTTCATCCATGCAAGTTTGGTCAACATAGGACTTAAAGTTACTTGGAAATAAGTTCTGCTTCAAAAACTTTAACCTGGTCACTTATCTGCAAAATATAGGTCAGATCCAGCATCTGAAGCATGTCCAGTTGTGTGTATCCTTAGGTGTATCATCCATGCAAGTTTGGTCAATATAGGGCCTATAATTACTTGGAAATGAGATCTGCTCCAAAAATTTTAACCTGGTCACTCATCTGGAAAATGTAGGTCAGATCCAGCATCCGAAGCAAGTTCAGTAATTTGCATCCTTAGATGTATCACCCATGCAAGTTTGGTCAATATAGGGCCTATAGTTATGTGGAAATGAGACCTGCTCCAAAAACTTTAACCTGCTCAAAAAACATTAACTTAGTCATTCTTTAGCTGAAATTGCTGCATATGAAACATTGACTGGTACAATGAAACACACTAGAAGCATCCTCCATGCATCTCTGATTAATATAGGGCATAGAAGTACTTGAAAAAGAAAACTGCTCCAAAAACTTTAACCTTGGACGCCGACCCTAAGGGTATTACATAAGCTCCCCCAACTTCGTTGAGGTGAGCTAAAAATTTAAGTCTGTTTCAATACTATCTGTAGTAATTAATTGTACAATATAGGGGAGACTGATATCTGCTGAGCAAGAATTTAAAACCCCAAACCACAATTACACGTATATTCTTGCCTGAAATAGATTGATTTCAGTAAAGGTACTAATCCTGTATAATGGTTTCCTCTTCAAAGATGTTAAAACCACAAAAACTGTATAATTCCAATTTTTATATTAATTGACACCTTTTTGTCTCCCTTTAATCATTTGTTATTTGCATTACTGCTAAGGCATTAAAGGGAAAAGGGCTAGCTTTGCTTGATCAAACAGTCAAGAGCTTTCAGTGCTTTTAAAAAAAAGTAAACATAATTCAAGTAAAAGGAATTAGAAACAGATGTTAAAAACTTTTTCCTGTATTCATTAATTTCTAGTGATACTTTTTTCTCAAATATATTTCTCTTTCATTCCAAAGAGTAATCTTTGATGCCTTATATACAAGTAAATCTACAAATTAAAATGTAACACCTAAATAATACATTAATCAATATTTATTTTCATAATATCACAGCTCCAGCCCCTTTAAATATTGCCATTACATATGTATATGTAGCTGCAGAACTGTAGCGTTATGGTTTTATATTTTAGTCTACAGTTCTGTAGCTAATGTATATGCAGATGAACACGCAGAGTAGAATCTACAGTTCTGTAGCTAATGTATATGCAGATGAACATGCAGAGTAGATTTGAATTATGACTGAACATATGCTTCAACTTTTGTTTTTTTTACCATCACTGTGCTTAATTTTTTTCTGTAGGAAAATAGGACAACTTATATGAGGATACATGTACTTAGTACATGTGTACCTATCAGTCTGATGATGTAGTATGCCTCATACACTCTGTTTTTATTATGAATAAAGATGACTCCTTTCATGTCTGTGGTCAACTGACCACTTAGGAGGCAGATAGTTGGGTTTCATGGTGTCTACAAAATGTTGTCTCCATCGTCTTTCAAAATTATAGATACCCCCGTTTCTTCTGACATGTCGAAGAACAGCTTTGCCATGAGGAAAATACTCATCGTTGATTGTCCTGAAAAATTCACGTTTGGTTAGTGTACAAAGATTTACTTTATAAAATTATTTACTGTGAAGTTTCTGAGATAAGAGTTAAAACCTCCATGATTAGGATAGAATTAAGGAATTATATACAGGGTTGTTTTACATGTGATCTTTAGATGAAAACTTGTTTCATAACAAGCTAACAATCTAAATGATAAACACGTATCTCTCTTTATCCCAGCACTTTCATTATCCATGATAACTACGTAACTACAATCAAGATAAGGGCTCATATTTACAGATTAGGTTATCCACAATTGTGTACAAGAGGCCCAAGGGCCACAACACTTGTCTTAGTCACACTTTTTGCCTGCAAGATGAATTTGTAAATGAAACCCTTTATAACAAAGAGGCCCATAACATACTACTGTAGAATCATCATTGTTAGTGGGGGACCAATGTTTGTGGATTTTGTGGGTCACCCTTGCCCATGAATTTACATCCCCATGAATGGTTATTTTATCAAGGTATTGATTTGTTGAATCTACCATTAAAACATGTCACCCACAAAGCAGTAAAATTTTGCATTCCCACAAATATTGACCCCCATGAATTAAAATGTTTCCACAGTATGCTTCAATTTATGTGATCACTATATACATATAGTTCAAGGATTGATTGTATGTTGTTTTACGTCCCGTTCGAGAATTTTTCACTCATATTGAGACGTCCCTATTTACCAGTGAAGGGCTTCAAATTTTGACCTTTACCTGGCACTCAGGGCCATTGAGCAGTGAGGGATCTTTATTGTGCCAACGCCTGCCGTAACACAGGGCCTCGGTTTTTAAGGTCTCATCCGAAGGACCCACAACTTTCACTTCAAAGTGCCGAGCCCATGGCAAAGGAACAGTTGCTACCCATTTTTTTCTCAACTTAGGTCAGTTGCGGCCGAGATTCAAACTCATGACCTCCCGATCACAGAGCGAGCGCTCTACCGACTGAGCTACCGTGAATGGTATATAGTTCAAGGAAGATATAATGTCAACTTTGGTACATAGATTTCAATGATTTTTCCATCCTAATGTTTGAAAGAAAGTGCCTCTCCAATGATGTAGTCATTTATTAGAACAAATAATATCTCATATATTTTTCAACTGGTTGTGTCTTTTACAAATGCCCATCTGCAGTTTTGTTAATTGAAATTTTTATGAATAATGAACAATGTTACAGCCTAATAAACATCAAAATGTTAATCATTATTTTTATCTCAAATCCTTGGATATCTGGAAGTTTTCCCTCGGTCCTGTCCAGTTCGATATAACGAGGTTTGACTGTATTTAATTTGACAGATGCTATCAATTGCAATAAATAGGCCAGACTTCTCTGCCCAGTTCTCATGAGATATAGATAACACCTGCTTGGTCAGAGATGCTCTATCAGAAATCTTCTTACACTAAACTCATCAATTAATCTCTAAATTGACATATGCTCTTATCAAAATGCTCCTTGAAATGTCATTGCTTGATAATTACACCCATGGGGCAAGTCAAGCTTCTCTTGTTATTGACACAAAAGAAATTATATTTGTTATATACTGCTGTATACTCTACCATGAAAAAAATGTGTATTTTCTTGATTTAACAATTTTTGATAAGGTTACTACAATACCCTTACACCTGTTGGGACTGTGTAACTTAAAAACATTTTTTTAAGAATTTTACCTTAATTAAACGTCACATTGACCTTTAAGTAGGATGCAACACACACCTCCTACCTAAGATGCATTAATTGACCAAGTTTGATGATTCTAGGTCTAATAGTTTTCTAGTTATGAGCTGGACAGGATTTTGTCTTAAATGGCCATATCATCTTAATTAAAGGTCACAGTCACCTACTAAATGTGCAACATACCTTCTTCCCGAGATGTATCAGATGACAAAATTTGATTATTTTAGGCTTCATGGTATTTTAAAAGTTGTGAGATGGACATCAAAAAGCTAACAGACAGACAGACAGCCATGAAGGTCACCATAATATGTCCCGTTTTAAGACGGTCTTAAGATGGGCATATAAAAAGGAAATCAATACTATGTGAACAGCCCCTATGCTTTATAATATGTACTTCTATAGGGTAAGAAATGTTTCAGCAATTTGAACTAAAGTATGTTACAAGTAACTAATTGTTTAAATTTGTTGCTCTTGAGAAAGGGAGTAGTCCTCAGATAAGGGAAATAGTATCTTCTCAGGGAAATAGACAGTTTTATAGTACTAATTTAGAGTAATAACAGTAGAGGTATAATAAATCTTACTACATGTATTATGAAATCTAGTTCATGTACCCACCTCAAGACAAAATATCTATAAACCTAAATACAAACAGTGCAATACCATTAAAAGTCTGTCTTACTCTAAAGATGCATTAAAACAATATCCCTCCTATAATTTTACATCAGATTATGTAGGTTTGCTTATACTTACATGTATGTGTTAAATCTTAAAATACATATCAAAATTCATAATTGCATAATATAAGTGCCATTTTTGATTTGGTATCTAGCATCAAATATTTTTTTTTATTTACGCTAAGTTTCAAACATTGAGGCTATGCTTAAATAAGCACATCATTCAAAATATCATAACACAGTCCATTTCTTTACCACTCTGCATTAAGAATTGTTACCTGCTTACTCACCTGTGCTTACTGAATTTGTCAATTAAAATAAATGACAGTGGATCAGCTGTACCAACCATTAACTTTTCAGGTCAAGCTATATATATTCAGTTTATAATTTGGAGGTCATTATATTGATATAACTTAATATTTCATTCACATATTCAAGTTTATGTAAACTGGACATTCACTGTAATCAAAACCGACCTATCATCACATAAATCTCACCATGTAAAGTAAATATCCAATTTAGAGTATGATTTTAAGTTGGCTTTTAACATTAACTGTATACAAGAAACATCATTCTTTATTGACATAGTCAGGTAAAAGAAAAAGAGATTTCAGATTATCTTTCTTTCAATATATAATTGCACAGCAGGAGATGACATCTGACATGAATTCTAGAGACTTAGTAATGGAGAAATGGAGATATCCTACCTGTAGTCCATATCAGATGCCTCCTCTAAAAGTTCATCAGAGAGATCACTGACTCCATAGAAATCCTTTACTATTGTTCTCAGTGCTACCTTCCTCTCCACTGGAATTTTGTCCCTGTCCTTTTTTGACAATAAGGCCCTGTTTATGAAATAAAAGGTCAATTACTTAGTTTTTTTTTTTCTATGTAAAAAAAGAATATTGTGAAAAACAATTACTTCCTTCCCCTGGTAATGACAATTCCATAACATTAGAAAACATCTAAGAATTTTATGCAAGGTGGTTAGTATGTCTATTTTTAATACATCAACCATGCAAGTTTGGTGAAGATAGGGCCAATAGGTACTTTATATCTATGCATTGGTCTTAAAAATTTAACCTTTTAAATACTAAGAAGAAAATGTTGGTCAGATGCAGCATCTGAAGTTAGGCACAACATCCCTATATGCAATATCAACAAGTCTGAACCATGAAGGACCTTTATTAAGTACAATGTACAGTGAAATTACTTTTCATGGGGGTTTAATTTTTCAATGTTTTCGAGGTGTGAAAAGATCCACAAATTTAAATCCTCCTCAACCCTCAAAATGTAAAATTTCAAATGCATATCTACTAATCACTTCTTCAGCCAAGAAATTAAATCCCAACAAACCAATGTTTTTTCCTATAACCATGAAAACTTGATCCCAAAGAAATATGTGATTTTAAATACAGTACCCTGGAATGGACTTTCAAATGGCACGCTGATGAAGGGGTGAAATATAAGCTCATCTTGACTTTGTCAATGTGATATAAAACATGAGTGGTATATTCTTCTTCAATCCATCACACAGAATGTTGAATCCCAAACATCCATTGAACAATATACCAGAGATTTCTTTCAAATGAAATATGAGCTATCTACTACTAACAGTTATCACAAAGATCAAAGAAGTGCTGCAGCCATTATTCACCAGAAAAACACAAACATCATCAACAATTTATTTGTAACCTTTTAATCATGATTCTTCTAATTTTGACTGCTCTCACTAGGAAAAGGACTGAGGCATCCTTTGATTGTGATGCAACTTGGTGGGAAAAGGTTTTCATAGAATTTTGAATTACATCACTTTTTTCTAATGCATAAAGTGCAGATAAACAAGGAGTAGCATTCAATTGTAATATCATAAGACACTTCTGTTAAATGAGAAATCTAGCTTCTATATTTTCTCTACAGAGGAGTTTTAAAAATTCACAGTAGGATAATAGAAATCAGTAATTCTCTTGTTGTTGAAGCATGATTTTGTTTTTTATCAACAAAATCCCTTGACCATTTGAGTATATAATTCTCCAATTCCTCTGACACAGGAATTATTTCTTAAATGCATAATTGATTAGATAAATTATTTTGTTTTAAACACTTGTATTTAAGCTACCTGGTAAATGAACTGTAAGAAATATTCCTCTTTTCCCCTCTACCGTTTTCTTTAACTGGTAAACTGCACTATATGTGAATGGAAAATTATGTTTTGTTTTTCATCAGATTTCTAAACCTGAGCCTTAGAAACGTTGATCTGGTAAAATGGGTAAGAGCAGCACCTCTGAGATAAAAAAAATATTGATGTATTTTCTGAAAATTACGGTATATATATTATTCTGACCTTGCTGCTGATCGAACCTTCTGAAGATCCTTGTCTGCATGAACTTTGACTGATGACCCCATGTCAATAGGGCATCCGCTCTCCTCAGCTAGCTGGAATCGCAGGACTGTGTCAAACTGAGTGCTTCTCTGATGACAAGATACACACAGAAGGAGCACATCGTGTGAGGAGTGGTCCTTCAAAGATGTTGGGAAAAACCTGAAAATGTAAAATTTTAAAAATAGGTTGCTTTTTGTGCAATAAAATCATTATGAAATTTCAATATATTTAAAATATGCAATAAAGAAACTCCTTGACATTGATAAATTCAAAATCTACTTCTGAGTTGAATCATTTGAAATCCCACTAAAACATCATTAAAGTCAGAAATTCCTAAATAATATATAATTTTTCCCAATAATCTGTCATTGAAGTACTGCTACTAACAACTTTCTACACAAACAAGAGGCCCAAGGGCCTTGAATCACTCTTCTGATAAACTGTACAACCTATCACTTCTATTTAAAGCCTCTAAGTATCCTGTATATTTAGATAATCCCTTGAAATTCCAAAGGTAGGTCATCATGACCTACATTTTAGATGAAACACTCTGAGAACCCAAGATGATTCTAAGCCAATTAGTACCTGAGAGTTGGTCATGGTGACCTACTTATCACTTGTCATTCTCTGAGGACTCAAGATGCATCAACTAAAGTTGATGATTCTAAGCTAATTAATACCTAAAATATTTTTAAAATTATAAAAATAAAATTTCAAAAGTAGGTCACGGTGACCTACTTTTCAGATGACATACTTTGAGGACCCAAGATGTATTAACTGACAAAGTTTGATGATTCTAAGCCAGTAAGTACCTGATATATTTAAATAAAGCCATAAAATTTCAAAAATAGGTCACAGTGACCTCCTTTTCAGTCAACTAACTCTGCAGACCCAAGATGCATCAACTGACGAAGTTTGATGATACTAAGCCAATTAGTTCCTGAAATATTTAATTAAAGCCATAAATTTTCAAAAGTAGGTCACAGTGACCTACTTTTCAGTCGACTTACTTTGAAGACCCAAGATGCATCAACTGACAAAGTTTGATGATTCTAAGCCAATTAGTACCTGAAATATTTAATTGTAGTCATATAAATTGAAAAGTAGGTCACAGTGACCTACTTTTCAGTTGACCTACACCGAGGACTCCAGATGCATCAACTGACAAAGTTTGATGATTCTAAGCCAATTAGTACCTGAAATATTTAAATTTTCAAAAGTAGGTCACAGTGACCAACTTTTCAGTTGTATGATAAATGTGATGACTTTAACTTTTCAATCGTCAACTTCCCTTACTTATGCAGCAATATACCTTCATCACCTGCATACGTGGTATATATCTCTCAGTTGATTCGATACGCAAGAGCATGCTCTACATATGTACAATTTCTAAAACGAGGTAAATTATTGACAAATAAGTTGATGAAACAAGAATATCAGCTGTCTCGTTTAAAGTCATCATTTCGTAAGTTCTTTGGTCGATACAATGACCTTGTCAGCAAATACAATTTATCATTGAGTCAAATGCTGACTGACGTTTTTCATACTAATTGTTAGGCCATTATTTACACACTGAATTGTCGACGGATTTTTCCGTTATTTCCCGATCATGACAAGGAGCACACAGCGGGTGTGACTGGTCGGCAGGGGACGCTCACTCCTCCATGGCACCTGATCCCACCTCTGATGTTTGGAGGTCCGTGTTTGCTCTGCTCCTATTTTGTATTGTATAATGGACTTTTGAGCTTGAATACTGTTCGTTATCTCCATATATTTCATTGTTGTACTTCGAGGACCCAAGATGCATCAACTGACAAAGTTTGATGATTCTAAGCGAATTAGTACCCGAAAATATTAAATACAGCCATAAAATTTCAAAAGTAGGTCACAGTGACATACTTTTCAGTTGTCGTACTCCAAGGACCCCAGATTATTAATTAAAGCCATAAATTTTCAAAAGTAGGTCATGGTGACCTACTTTTCAGTTGACCTACTTCAAGGACCCAAGATGCATCAACTGACAAAGTTTGATGATTCTAAGCCAATTAGTACCTGAAATATTTAATTATAGTCATATAAATTGAAAACTAGGTCATGGTGACCTATTTTTCATGTGGGCATTTTTGAGGACCCAAGATGCATCAACTCACAAAGTTTTATGATCATAGATGTAAGTTTGGTGATAATCTGCCCAGTGGTTCTTGAGAAGAAGATTTTTTAACAACCAGTACTTTTGTTTCTATTTTCCTAATTATCTCCCCTTGTTTAAGGGTCATAACCCTAGTTTTAGTATAAATGGGAGCACTTGGGCCAAGGATACCCTATGACAAATTTGACAATAATTGGCCAAGGGGTTCTTGAGTTATGGCCCATATTCTAAAAAGTTTACACACAATGCACAAATAGCCATAGCATTAGCTCTTTGCGCCTTAGGCTCAGAAGAGCTAAAAATCGAGGTACCATATCAGGCATTTGTGCAAGACACCAGAAGGTGGTGTTTCCTATATAATCCTGTTTGAAATCACTTGAATTGTCAATATCACAATTTTTCAGCTCACCTGAGCCGAAGGCTCAAGTGAGCTTTTCTGATCGAAATTTGTCCGTCGTCGTTGTCGTTGGTGTTGTTGTAAACTTTTCACATTTTCATCTTCTTCTCCAGAACTACTGGGCCAATTTCAATCAAACTTAGCACAAAGTATCTTTGGGTGAAGGGGATTCAAGTTTGTTCAAATGAAGGGCCATGCCCCCCTCCAAGGGGAGATAATTATGAAATAGCAAAAAATTAATGGCATTATTGAAAAATCTTCTTCTCTAGAACCAATGGGCCAGGAAAGATGAAACTCATGTGGAATTATTGTCAGGCAGTGTAGACTCAAATTTGTTCAAATCATGACCCCCGGGGGTAGGGTGGGGCCACAATGGACGATCAAAGTTTTACACAGGGATATAAAGGAAAAATCTTCAAAAATCTTCTTCTCAAGAACAGCAAAGCTATGATTGGTCATATTTATATGGAAGCATCCTTAGGTGATGTGGGTTCAAGTTTGCTCAAATCATGACCCCCGGAGGTAGGGTGCGGCCACAATGGAAGATTAAAGTTTTAATTAACATAAAAGTATATAGGAAAAATCTTCAAAAATCTTCTTCTCAAGAACAGCAAAGCTATGATTGGTAATATTTATATGGAAGCATCTGCAGGTGGTGTAGATTCAAATTTGTACAAATCATGACCCCCGGGGGTTGGGTGGGGCCACAATGGACGATCAAAGTTTTACATAGAAGTATATAGGAAAAATCTTCAAAAATCTTCTTCTCGAGAACAGCAAACTTCTGATTGGTCATATTTATTTGGAAGCATTCTCAGGTGGTGTAGATTCAAGTTTGTTCAAATCATGACCCCCGGGGGTAGGGTGGGGCCACAATGGACGATCAAAGTTTTATGTAGGAATATATAGGAAAAATCTTCAAAAATCTTCTTCTCAAGAACAGCAAAGCTATGATTGGTCATATTTATATGGAAGCATCCTCAGGTGGTGTAGATTCAAGTTTGTTCAAATCATGACCTCCAGGGGTAAGGTGGGGCCACTATGAAAGTTCAAACTTGTAGAGAAAAAAGTCACAGTTAGTCAAAAAATCATGTAAGCATTCTTAGTTAGTGTAGATTTAATTTTGTTCAAATCATACCCCCCACTCCCTTTTAGGGGTAGGTTGGGACCACTTATGTATTTAAGCTTTTCAATACTAAACAGATTTTTCCTCTTTTCCTAGTAACAGTGCTCAGGTGAGCGATGTGGCCTCTGGGCCTCTTGTTATGTATTTATTTTCTAAGACATTTTAAAAACAATTAGAAATCACTACATGATGTTAATATTATGAATATTACAAGGAAAAACAATACAGAAGTTTGAGGAACGTGTCATCAGAACTGTTCATTAGTTTATAAAGTAGAAGTACCTTCTATATTCTTTTGGAACAACTTGTTTCTTGATGAGCTTCTCCTCTATGCCACAAACAACACAAATATTCTCTTTTTCTTGGAGATAATAGTCATCCCCACTTTCAGGACGACCTTGAGGTTCAAAGTTCAACTTCACTGTCAAGGGGTCATCACCAACTTTTTCTGTAAAAGTAAGTTGCAAGTTGAACATTGTCTCCTATTTCAGATATTTTTTAAAAAAATTCTTCATCTGCCCGTTTGCCTTCATTGCCAGCTAAATTCCAATGTCAAAATGGGAAAAGCAACAGAGTTATCTCTCTTTGAATACTAGCTACTATGTCTGGAGGAATTTGAAATGAGGCAAATCCATTTCAAGTGTTACAGAGTGAAACAAAAAAGGAATAAAAGTTTGTGATTGGGAAAGTTTTATACAGGGCATTAACTTGCAATTTAAAGACTGCATACTGCATACTGTAAATGTATTATATTTGGCCATGTATTCTTTTTAGAACCTTCGGCAAAAAGAAATTTTTGCTAAAACTCGTATACATCAAGTACATCACGAAATGCATTGTATATAGAAATTTATACCTAGTACATTCAGAATGTGCTGATGAGACTGTAGCTCTACTGGTCTGTATGTATAACAAAGAAAAGTAGCACTTGGATTTGAAACTTTGCAACATGCAACAATAAATAGAATTATGTATCTTAATGTAGTCTACTTCCGTGCCAAGTTATATTGAAATCAAACGAAACTGTTGGAGGAGTAGCATTTTGAAAGTATATCACAGAAATTTCTATTTTTAGTAACCATGACAACACCAATCACTGAAATAAAAAAACTGAAATACATATTATGTATCGTAGTGTATTATAATTGTGTGCCAAATTAGATTGAAATCAGACCAAAACTGTAGGAGGAGTAGCGTTTGAAAGGAATTTCACAGAAATTTCTATTTTCAGTAACCATGGCAACACCGTTCACCGAAAATCAAAAACCTATGCATTAAATTATGTATCTTAGTATAGTCTTCTTGTATGTCAAATTATATTAAAAGCAGACCAAAACTGTAGGAGGAGTAGCGTTTTAAAAGAATTTCACAGAAATTTCTATTTTTAGTAACCATGGCAACACCGTTCATCGAAATCAAAAACCGATGCACTAAATTATGTATCTTAGTGTAGTCTACTTGTGTGCCAAGTTATATTGAAATCAGACCAAAACTGTAGGAGGAGTAGCATTTTGAAAAATTGTTCACAGACAGACAGACAGCTAGGCAGACAGACGGACGGACGATGGACACCTTACTATCGCATAAGCTCTTCTGGTCTCTGACCAGTAGAGCTAAAAGTCAACCTCTGCTAAATACTGTACACACTAAATATGATATATTTACAGTATTCATAATATGAATGCTTGTGATAGTATATTTTTTGATAAATTTTTAAAGATACCAAGGAATTTTTTTAGAGGACTCCACAAACATAAAAAAAAAATATCTAAACAAGTACAGCTTTTGTTACATGTATCTACATGTTACAGTATTGGCATACTGGGCTAACATTCACAGGGGCATGTTGAGGTAAATTTAGAATGCTTTTTACATATTTTGATATATTTCTCAATAAATAATATTGAAAAACCACATCAGCTTGCACATGCATTATTATGCCTGAGGACTACTTTTGCTTTTGCAATTGTGACATCACAAGATTTTCCCATCTATCCATTCATAATGACATCACATATATGTACATTTAATGTCACCATTACCTGTTACTAATGTTGTAAGGATGTTTATGATCAGAAATACAGAGAAAATCCATTCATATGAGTAGAAAAAAAATGTATTGCATTAAAATATGTAATAAAAAAGTTACTGACTGAATATCAAGAAATATGCCCACCCTCATTTTTTGCGCGAATGCGTATCTTGCAAGCTCGGTCTGATTTACTGAGTATAAACCTTGGATAGGCATATTTCCTGATATTCCATTTATAACCTATAAATAATTAGACATAACAAATGGATGGCTTGAGTGTAATTGAGTTTATACACAGATTTTGAAAATTACATTTCAGTTTGTATTACATTTAGCTGTCAAAATAGATTACCTGCCAGTCCTTTCTCTATGTACCATTCAGCCTTTCTGACGTCACAGGTACACAATTGTTCTCCATCTGGAGCCAACAGGAGGCAGTTATAGTATAGAGGGCGCTTTCGCACTACATAGGCTCGACTCTCTTTTGTTTGGGATAGTTCCACTGGAACTCCTTTAAAGTCATCTTCATTCTACTTATAATATTTTTATGTATAGTTGATACAGTAGTGTAAACAGGTAGAAATAGAACTCTGGGGATTAAAAACCAGAAGTCTCTGATGAGACTGTAGCTCTACTGGTCTGTTTGTATAACAAAAGAAAAGTAGCACTTGGATTTGAAACATTGCAACATGCAACAATAAATAGAATTATGTATCTTAATGTAGTCTACTTTTGTGACAAGTTATATTGAAATCAAATGAAAACTAGGAGTAGTAGCGTTTTGAAAGTATTTCACGGAAATTTCTATTTTTAGTACCGGTAACCATGACAACACCATTCACCCAAATAAAAAAAACAGAAATACATATTATGTATCGTAGCGTATTCTAACTGTGTGCCAAATTAGATTGAAATCAGACCAAAATTGTAGGAGGAGTAACGTTTTAAAGGAATTTCACAGAAATTTCTATTTTAAGTAACCATGGCAACACTGTTCATCGAATTCAAAAACCAATGCAATAAATTATGTATCTTAGTATAGTCTTCTTGTATGCCTAATTATATTAGAAGCAGACTAAAACTGTAGCAGGAGTAGTGTTTTAAAGAAAATTTCACAGAAATTTCTATTTTTAGTAACCATGGCAACACCGTCCATTGAATTCAAAAACCGATGGAATAAATTATGCATCTTAGTGTAGTGTACTTGTGTGCCAAGTTATATTGAAATCGGACCAAAACTGTAGGAGGAGTAGCGTTTTAAAGGAATTTCACAGAAATTTCTATTTTTAGTAACCATGGCAACACCGTCCATCGAAATCAAAAACTGATGCACTAAATTATGTATCTTAGTGTAGTCTACTTGTGTGCCAAGTTATATTGAAATCGGACCAAAACTGTAGGAGGAGTAGTGTTTTAAAGGAATTTCACAGAAATTTCTATTTTTAGTAACCATGGCAACACCGTCCATTGAATTCAAAAACCGATGGAATAAATTATGCATCTTAGTGTAGTGTACTTGTGTGCCAAGTTATATTGAAATCGGACCAAAACTGTAGGAGGAGTAGCGTTTTAAAGGAATTTCACAGAAATTTCTATTTTTAGTAACCATGGCAACACCGTCCATCGAAATCAAAAACCGATGCACTAAATTATGTATCTTAGTGTAGTCTACTTGTGTGCCAAGTTATATTGAAATCGGACCAAAACTGTAGGAGGAATAGCGTTTTAAAGGAATTTCACAGAAATTTCTATTTTTAGTAACCATGGCAACACCGTTCATCGAAATCAAAAACCGATGCACTAAATTATGTATCTTAGTGTAGTCTACTTGTGTGCCAAGTTATATTGAAATCGGACCAAAACTGTAGGAGGAGTAGCGTTTTGAAAAATTGTTTACAGACAGACGGACAGACAGACGGACGGACGACGGACACCTTACTATCGCATAAGCTCTTCTGGTCTCTGACCAGTAGAGCTAAAAATCACACAAAAATATGAATTACTCCTGAAAAGCTCAATGATTTCATACTGACTGTTTCACTAAGGGGACTAAACTTAGTGTAAATTGAATTTTCAGGGGTTATTTTTCATGTATTACAAATGAAGACTTTAAAACTCCAAACTAAATACCTTTGAGAGGGAGTGTTAAAAAGAAGTGGATTTGAAATTCAACAGTTATATGGGAAAGATTTGAGTTGTGATTTTAAAAAAAAGCAAGGATCACTGTTTACTCTAGAGGAACCAAACATTTTAACCTTGTACCAAGTTTTTACATTTTTTCCTTTTAATACAAGGTTGTTTTCCTCTCCAGATAGCTGCAAAACACAGTAGCAACCAAATTTGAAACTGTGATTATCTGTTAATTCAAATTAGATTTGTGTTTATGTTGGGGATAATAAATGTACATATCAGTCATTATTATGCTAATCCTAGCTGATACTTTCACCTCCCTGGGACAATAATCAAGGACTTGTTGATGAAAGACATACATGTACATTGCAGATTAATTTTCATGTCAATTCAGTCACTGCTTTAGAAAATGTACATTTAAAATATTAACCAAATCCTTCATAAAATCCCCCTTTAGTTTAATTTTATTATTATTTTTAGATGATTATTATCCAATGGGCCTGTATCCAGCAAAATGTAAGGGACAGGGCATTGAATGGTGAATAAACATACTATATCATCTGTCAATCAGGTATGTAAATTAAGTGAAGCATGCAGGTGCATAATAAACTTTTCAGAATCCTATGGAAACCCCTAAAATTTGTTTTCTAATAAATGCCAAGTTAAAACTTTTTTAAAGAAGAAAAATTACCTTCCTACCTACCCACTCTAAATATTGTGGGCTGGCAACTACAAACAAAGACTTTTTACTTGGCCTTGTAAAAGTATATGCTTTGGACAAAAAATTCAAAGTCTTTACAAAGATTGTAATATCACAATGATTAAAATGAAGAATATACCTTGTTTGCTAGTTGTTCCTCTAATGCATGTGTCAATCTCTGAATGGATGCTGGTATTGAATTGCTGCTGGTTTTGTCAGCCATTTGCATAGCACCTCCCTTCCGTTTGTAAGGGAGGTCTACAATCCCCTGACACATTGACCTTGCAGTGGGCCAGAATTTGGGATCAATGTCATTTTTCAGCAGTGTCTCTTCCGATATATTCACTTTTCTTCCCTCAATTTTTGCCATAACAAGGTGAATAAATATGTCTACACCCACCAAGGCATCCTTTGCTGCATATTCTATCTGAAATACAAATTCTTGTGTAGGGCTGGAGTTCATTGATCTATATGAACTGTCTGTGGATGTTTTTTTTTCTTTGCAGGCAAATTTATGAACAATAATGCTAGTGGCAAATAAATAGCTGACCACTCTTACATTTGTTTAAAGCTTTAATGAAGCTATAAAGCAGGTGACACATGCATTCTTTGGAACACTCTAGTTCTTTTCATTTCAAAGGTTTTATTATTTCACTTTGTTGGGGATTCCCTTCAATAAAATGGACTAAAATACCTAATATTTTGAATTGACTGCAATATTTTGTCTTTAAAAATCACATTCATCTGAAGAAAATTAAAATTCTCTTGATTTTATGATTTAATTTTGTGAAGTTGTCTGATCCAAACTTTTTTGCCAGATGCATGATGAATTCATTTTATCTATGAAATATGTCCTACCTGAGCATCTGTGTATACTGGAGCTTCCCAGTTACTTCTGCGAACACCATCATGTTTGTCAAGCTCAATGTCTAATACTGCCCCAGCCATACCCTTTAGTCCAACAGTTTTACTTAATAAAAAAATTACCAGGTATAAAAAATAATAAAAATAAAATAAAAATGAAACTTTTTCCCACAATCACAATCAATATTTTGACGTGTTTTCTTGTATATATGCATATATTTTCTATATTTGCTCATGCACAATTTGCAATTGCAATTAATTTAGTACCAAACAGTACCAACTTGCGTATTTTTGTGAAAGTTGATGCATGAATTTTTTCTTACAATGTAATACAGTAAAACATGTTTATAGAAAAGTGCCTGCCTAGTGGGACAAACAATTTTAATTCATAATAATACTAGTAGTAACTCCTTATTTCTGTCAAGTTTAAAAAACGTTTTAGAACCATTGGAATGAAAATCACTTCACTGTAAGCATGAATTCATTATAAGCATGTTCACTTTATTCATGTTTTACTGTATACGGATATTTCATTTAATTGGTTCATTTGAATGAAAGAGAAACTAATTAGAGC
This sequence comes from Saccostrea echinata, assembly GCF_033153115.1. Lineage (NCBI taxonomy): Eukaryota > Metazoa > Mollusca > Bivalvia > Ostreida > Ostreidae > Saccostrea > Saccostrea echinata. The sequence continues at coordinate 1,823,441 of NW_026889757.1, read as the reverse complement.
AAATTGCATTAGACCTAAAGGATTTCACTGTTTGTGACGTGCTGACGCTTTGCTTGTCGAGAAGTTTAAATACTACATCACATTGTTACCACATCAAAGGAAGTAACCGAGATCGCTTCTCTCCCAGGCTAAAGTCGGTCAACTGCAATACAAATCGCCGATGTTTAACGGGTTTATAAAAGGGGACAACAGTCCAACCATCCTTTTATCGAATATTTCTTGCACAAATCTTAAACAATTGAAAATAGAGCAGTATGCTTTTTTTAGAGTCCATAATAATTGAAGTAATGCCATTGTATATATGCCACATAAAATGTTGTGCCTGATCAAGCTGGATGTATCAGTCCTGGTCATTCTGGGATTGTAGTAGTTTGTTTCAAATCACTGTTGAAAATAATGATTTTTCTTTCAAAAAATATAAACCGTGTATGCATTAAACCATGAACTGGCCTGTGGGCCATAAAACTTAGACGAGCTCACTTCTGATCTCAGTCTCAATTTTCCACTATTAATTCCTTTGGTAAAAGTGAGACTGAGATCAAAAGTGAGCTCGTCTAAGTTTTATGGCCCCGGACTTTAGAACCAAGTACATATACACATCATGTATCTACATGTATACCCCAAACAGCCTTATCATGCGCGTATCTAGAGGGGGGGGTCGGAGGTGGTCCGGAACCCCCCCCCCCTGGAATTTGCAGAGTTATCAAATTTATATACTTAACCACATAAAAAGCGGATCTGTGTTAAGTTGGTATGGAAAGGTACAAACATAAGAAATAAGAAGTCAACGACTACCCCCCCACCCCACCCCACACACGAAATAGGTTTTTCACGTTTGGGCGAGTTTACGTTATGAATACGTTATGAATACAAGAAGGTCATTCGTATTCATAATTGTAAATAATTATGTCAAAATGCTAAATTAGTATTTGTACATATCTTTGCTTAGCAGTCTGAAAAGAAAAACCCATGTCTGATAGCTTTTTTCTTCTCTCTCTCCCTTTCCCTCTCTAAGAAAAGGTTTCAGACGCTGCATACAGTCATGTATTTCACTCTACTGTATCATTATTGTGTGAAAAATAAATATATGATCTAATATTTTCATTTATTTTGATATTATGTCAAAATGGTTTAGCCTAAGGTCTACATGTCATATACACGAATCAAAAATGAAATCTCCGTGGGAAAATCGTTTTGGGGGGAGGGGGGAAATTTGGCACTCTTATTTCTTTTATTAAATAAATTACAAATTAGTTTATCAGTAGGTAAAGTTTAAGCCCATTCTCATTGCTTATAAACGATAGACTCCGCAGGTTTTTTGAGAAGGTTTTTTTTAAAACAATACTGTGCATTACGTAAGAGAGACACATTTCCGCAATCCTTTATAAAACTGAGAATGACCACAATACGTACTGAGTACTGCGTACACAGAGATTTTGCAAACATTCTCCATTGTGTGTGTGTGTGTGTGTGTCTGTGTGGTGGTGTGGGAAACAGGTGCGATTTCAGCAACTGTTGGACAACTTTATCATATATTAATAAAGTGTTTAATAATTATGCGATGCAATTTGTTTTCTTAGATCTTATGCGTCTTTTCTTACTTTATATGCTTGAATTAACTAATACGACGTTTACAGACTATGGCTTCCTAAATATTTATCACCAATTTGTACTTGAAATGGAGTATTTCTCTTGTTTTAACTCAATCAGACTATGAAAGCCATTTGATATTATTCCACATCTTTGATGTGTTACATACAGCATAGACTCGAGTAAAGGGGGGGGGGCTCTCATTTCAATCCGATTTGTTTTTATAATATCCCTTCAAGTATGTAATCAGGCACATAATATAAGAAACCCCTCCTGGCAACTTTTTTTAAGGAACTCTAAATGGCAGTTTTCTTTAGCCCCCCCCCCCTTTCACAAAAAGTTTTTTTTTCACTGTTATCATTTTTTTTTATGTATTGAAATTTTCATTTGGAGGCTTGTTTCACCAAAGCCCCCTCCCCATCATTTCTTTACAGTCCAATGTAAGCTCTTCCATGTTATTGTGCCAAAAAAGTGACGATTATGAGAAAAGAAACCCCTTCTCCGTCCAATTCTTAATTTCAAGTTCTTTGAAATTTCCTATTTTTAAAACTTATTTATGATGATAACTATTGTTCTAATTTTTGAGCTTGTCAAAGTCTTTTTAGGCTTTTTTTTTCTGCCAGCTATGTCTTCACTACTCTTTGAAATAAAAAAACTACGTATCTGGAATGAATCGTGGTTTTAAAAAAGTAGATTAAAGGAGGGAAGCGGGAAAAGTGAAAGGAAAAAAAGAAGCAGAGACGATTGTTCCTTGTTATAGCCTATATAATATATACATCTTGAGGGAAAGGGCGTAATAAGTTTTTTAGAACTTGTGCCCAATCACTTTGTAATTAGAAATTACAATAAAATATGTTCAAACCAAACCAAACCATACATCTTGAGAAAATAATACACTGCATGTCCAATTAGGGGACGACCATTTGATTTTGAAGGAGGGGGGCTGGCAAGAGTCAAATTATTTATTTTCATATCATCATTTCAGTCAAGGACAGATTATTTATTTTCTTCTTTTCTTCTACTCTGCAATAAGGTAAACAAGCAAAAGAAAAAAGGAAACTCTATTTCGGGGTGGGGGGTGGAGGGGAGAAGTACTAGTCAAGGACAGATTTATTTTCTTGCCGGTCAAGGACAGATTATTTATTTTCAATATTTTCGAGGACAACTTATCTTTTTCCAAAATCCGCCTGGCCCCTTTCTCAGAATCAAGAGGTGCATTTAAATATAGGCTTTACATTCTGTCCTTCGGTATTATTTATACTGTGAATACAAAATGTATGTATTGAACTTCAATCGATAAAATTTGAACGTAAATGTACATGCCTTGCCTCTTTACTATCTCTTTCAAATATACGCGTACAGAGTGGGCTCCATTTTTCAGCAGTAATTTGTAATAATGGGCTCCATTTTTCAGCAGTAATTTGTAATAAATTGCTACAATCTCAGAATGCATTACCTGGATTGATACTGATAAATCAAGTTAATCATGCACTACTTTTTATACGCAAATATGAAAAAGGTAAAATATGTTATGGAATAAAATAATCACCTCAACTTCAATTTATTATGGACTCCTAAAAATGCATACTGCTCTATTTTCAATTGTTTAAGATTTGTGCGAGAAATATTCGATAAAAGGATGGTTGGACTGTTGTCCCCTTTTATAAACCCGTTAAACATCGGCGATGTTTATTGCAGTTGACCGACTTTAGCGTGGGAGAGAGGCAATCTCGGTTACCTCCTTTGATGTGGTAACAACGTGACGTAGTATTTAAACTTCTCGACAAGCAAAGCGTCAGCACATCACAAACTTTGAAATCCTTTAGGTCTGATGCAATGTGCTCTATTCTCAAAGAAATTAGGCAAAATATTTTGAAGAACACCATAACAGTAAGAGATACAATGCAGGCCATATTATGTAAATAATCATCTGACATAATCTCTACTCTGGAATCTTAGTTCATAAGGGACCAATGTTCATGGACTTTGTGGGTCACCCTTATCAATGTGCATCGCCACTAACAAAATCAATTAAAAGGATCTTTTGTATATACAAGTTACCACTGACATTAAGTCCCAACAAACCAGTAAAATTTTGGCTGTTCCTGAACCTAAACCCCCATAAATTTAAAATGATTCCACAGTATGTTTATACTTTAATATTTAAGATAATGGCTGCTGAGTATTTCAGATCTAATATTGCAAGAAAACTACTGAAACTGACTACAAAGTCATTATAGCACACTTCAGTGATTTATCATGAGCCAGTCTATGGTCAAGACTTTGATTTTCTTGCTATCAAAATTGTTAAAACATTTCTCCTTTTTTATGCATGTTTATACTTACACATGGTAAATTCCTCTCACACGTCCCAAAACATAACGCAGGTCAACACAACCTTGAACTTCAATTCCATAGTCTTTATGAAGTTTGTTTCCATCATCAATGCAAGCCACACCTACTTTCAAGATGCTGCAAAAAAAGCATTTAATATATTCCAGGTATACATATATTAACAGAGTATCTAATAAATACTGGTACACAAGACACTAGTCTCCTTGACTGAAAACTTTTTTATGCACTTTTTAAAAAACTTTCTTGCAAAAATTCCCATAGTAACTGGTAAACGTGAAGGATGTGTACAACTTACCTTCGATCCTGCATTATTCTGCGCAGTGAGTCTGGAATTTCGGACATCTGTGACAGACGTATCAGTCCACAGTCTCCTTTAGAGGTCGCCACTTGTAACAGAGACACAGGAAGGGTGTGTCTTCCCTGCGTAACCCACTCACAGTCTATTCCAAGCACCTGCAATGACACAGCACCTCTGACCACTTTTACATTGACAGACATTTCATGTGTAAATCTTGGTGGCATTATTTATTTGATACAACCTAATACATGTATAAACCAACTTTTATTAGCGTGCGAGAAATATTCACGAGTTTCGCGACCTACTTTAACTCGCAAATTTTTAATCGCCACAAACCATTTATTTTGCTTTGTATTTGTAGAGAATGTATGTCTTTATATAATGTAAATGTTACTGATTTAATACATATAGAACACTCAGTAAATACAGCCACTCATAGTAGCAGTGACTTAATTATATACCTCCCTGTAGGGACTTGTATAAGCCCCAATCTTAAACCCCATATAAAACAAGGAACATAACCTAGCAGAATCTAACTTCCCTGATAAACATTTAAAAAAAAAACAAACATCATTAACAATGATATTTCAATGAAACTTCACTCCAGAAAATCGACATAATATTCTTTGGAAGGAAAAAAAGTTACAAACTTACTTTTGTACTTTGTTCCTGTAATTTGCTATAGAATTCCTCCCAGGACTTTGATGAGTCAATCAAATATACAGCCTTATTCTCTCTGTACTTCACTGGTGTTTGTATTAGTCGTCTAAGAAACCTTGTGAATCTGCTATATTTTCTTAGTTGCAGAAACAATAAAACACCCATGCCTATGAAAAACAAAAAATATTTTGAGCTGTTTAATAGGCAACTATTACAATAAATAAAAGTATAAATAAACAAAGTCTGAATGTTTGCAAATTTTCAGCAATATGCCTAAAAACTTACTAAAAACTTACTTACTAACTCAAAACCTAAGAAATTTTCAGCAATATGCCTAAAAACAAGAATTGTCATCACAAGAACAAACAAAAGCTATTTTGCAAGTTAAAACCCCGAATCAGCCGAGACAATCACTGAATGCAGGGTCTTTATTGCTGTTATCATGGGTATGGTCACTATGGTGTGGTAAAAGGCTGAAAACAAATAGCATCTGAAACAGTTCTACACATGTCATTACCAAGAAGTCCCAAACATAACAAACTTCTATGCGAGATCTTTAAATCTCATAATCATATTCATAGTAAGCACTCCTGTATGCAGAAAATTGTTGAAATATAATTTAATGTTAGTAAATTAGCTCAATAGTTTGACAGAAAAAAAGGGATATGCTATCAATAAGGAATTATATTCACTTATAGAGCATAAATTTCATTTATTTCATATATCATATATCCTATGGTTTACATGTGGCCACAAAGTTCAACCAGGGACCTATATACTACTAGTACATATGTCCCTGGTTGGTAATTCTACATTTTGCACCTGAACACCAGTACAAAGAATATAAGAAAGGTCATGAAGATAGGTAAAGGGGGAGGTGTCATCATGGTAAAGCCAACTTATGATTGTAAAGACTGTCCAGGCTCTGGGGCCATAAAACTTAGACGAGCTCACTTTTGATCTCAGTCTCACTTTTACAAAAGGAATATATAATGGAAAAGTGAGAGTACTGAGATTGAGATAAAAAGTGAGCTTAACTAAGTTTTATGACCCCAGAGCCAGATCTTGATCAAGTTAACCACAGATAGGAAGGATGAGGTCCTATTTGGAACTTTACTTTTAAGAACCAATAGTTGAATCAATATTAATATTTCAACAATCATTGGACAGAGGAGAAATACCCCACTGGAAGAATGTAAACATAGTGCAAATTTACAAGAAAGGAGATAGAACAACACCTGCAAACTATAGACCAGTATCACTCAGAGCAGTTATATCCAGAATGCTAGAGCACATCATAGTCTCTCAGATCATGGACCATCAAGACAGAAGAAACAACTTGCTGCATTCTTGCATGAAAATCAACATGGATTTCGAGCTACACAATTATCCAAACTGCTAATTACAACTGTCAGATGGCATCGCCAAACACCTAGATCAAGGAAGACAAGATGATATGGAAATACATACTAGACTTTTTGAAGGCCTTCAACAAAATTCTACACATACAACTGTAGAAGAAACTCCAATATTACAGAATATACACATGTAGCCATCATGTATGATGTATATACTGGGAACAACACATATATGGATCAATAATTTCTTGAAAGACCATCAACAACAGGCAGTAGTCAACAACTCAATGTCTAGCATGACAGCAGTAACATCCAGGGTCCCATAGGGAGCTGTGATTGGGCTAACTATATTTCTCATCTTTATTAACAACATTGCAGACATCACTTCTTCTATCTGATTTTCCCAGTGACTGTGTCATCTATAGTCCTGTACTTTTCCCACAAGACCATGAACAGTTACAGAGGGACTTGAACACACTACTGGACTGGAGCTACATCTGGCAAATGGAATTTAACACCAAGAAGTGCAGTTTGGAACTCAACAAGAGAGCCTACAGTTACCAGGTTTTTTTTCAGGTTTTGATATTAAGGGCCTGGGTCTTTCCAATTGGGAAAAAATAGCAACATTTACTTGAAATTGGGGGAAAAAGTTTCATATAAAGAAGTAGAAAAAAAAAGAAGCCTAAACTAGTGCATTCAGGTATAATTGGACTCCTTCTGACTTTCAATTTGGCCAAAGCTTACCTCATTTAAATATGTAGAGGCCAAAATAAATTATGTTTACCCCTACCAGTTTTGAGGGGAAAAATTGTAATCTGCAGGCCTGTGAAGGAGCTTTATGAACAATAAGAGCACCCTGCTTTTAATTTTTTCATTGTTTGGGAATTTTAAAGCAAAAATTGGGAAAAATACCTGCTTTTTAGCATTGGGAATGGGGCCTTATTTTGGCACCCTAGAGACCCTAAAAAAACCAAATACACCATGAAAAGGGAGCAACGCGAGATAACAGATCACCATCCATATCTAGGCATTGAACTCCGTGAAAAACTTGAAGTATGGTACAACTTACACATAGATAACATCTGCAGGGTGTTGGGATGATTTCTGAAGCACAACCTTCGACTTTGTCCACCAAAAGTCAAGGAAAGAGCATATCAGAGCTTAGTTCAACCAAAGTTAGTGTATGCAACAACAATATGGAATCCACAGCAAAAACAGATAGAACAATTACAATGTAATGCAGCAAGATTCGTTAACAACAAACCTTACAACTCAGAAAAACCTGACAGCATAACATCTATGATGCAGGAACTCAAATGGAACACCTCTGAACAGAGATGCATTTGGACTGAGGTAAAACTCATGTACAAAGTAGTCAACCAACTCATAGCAGTCCCAACAGCATACCAACCTTCTCTAGCAACAGTATGAGGAATTAAGAACAATCAATGCCTGAAGTTTGTACCATACCACTGTTAAAAAAAAATCTACCTACATTCATTCTTTTCAAGAACAATCTAGTACTGGAACATTCTACCAGAATCAGTTGTTCTATCACCATCATTGGAGCAATCCATACCCTCCAACTGTAGTCCACTTATCCTGCATACTAGATACCAACAGTGTCCTGTACACTGGTGTATATAATTAAATTATGGTAACCATTTTTACATCTAGACACTGCCATTCCACTACACACAGCCATGCATGTAAATAGTTTCTTCATCGGTAAATGTCCACAATGGATATTGATGAGTACTTACTTTGAAGTTAAAGTTGGTTCAACTTATAGTCTAGAACCTGTCTAGAGTACACAAGGTTTGGGGTTCAACAGATTCGGATTCATACATCGATATCGTGATTGTCTCTGAAAATTCTGATCTGGTCCATTGTATTTTTCCTTCTTGTTAGCTCACAAGAACTGATAGCATTCTCACAACTTATGATTTTTAACCACTGTTTCCTGGATGTATAGGTGTGAAAGATCAGCGACTTCAATCTGTGTCTACTTAATTTTTAATATTTAGACAGAGGACACAGAGGTGGGTAAATGAACATTACTTGAGTCAGTTGAGAATATTTTATATATGCAAAGATATTTGCTACGAACATTAAAATATTTTATTTTTACAATTATGACCTAAAATGAATGCCCGAAAGTGAGAATTTCCTCGTATATCTACTACTTTCGTGCGTGTCTCGTCCAATACTGTTAGTAATTACCTCCAGCCAACAAGAATCTGAAGGCTCTCGATTCTGATACTCGTGCTGTCAATTTGAGTGACATATTTAGACGCTTTCTTCACTTTTTACTTGAGATACTTATTGCACAACTTTGTCAACATGAGCGCATCCATATTTGAAGTCCCCGGATGTTAACAAAAAGTTAGAGCGACCCTTGAAATATTCGAGGAATACTGAACACATTCATATAAATTTATATATTTATTCCCCAATATCGTAAATTTCTATATCATGAATATTATGTTTATATAATAGAAAAATAAGAAATTTATATTGTTTTTTATCCTAATTAAACTGGAGAAAGTTTGTACTGCTATTAAAACTTTAATAGTTTCTCTCTTACTATCAACTTCTCAAGTTTATTTAAAAAAAAAAAAAATTAAAATTTAATTTTTAATTAGTTTTCATAAATCTGTGGTTTAAGTACAGAATTTATATAAAACCAAAAGGAGTAAAATGTGGCAACCTTACCAGGATTACATGTAATGCTACTAGAAATGAAGAAAAATGTACGAGCCTAATCTGAATTTGAACACTGGCCCGGTTCTTTGCTGCACACACAAAGAACCTTGGTGATTGACCCATCACATTTATCTACATGTGCAAATTCATTTATCTGATTTTTATTTTGTTTTTTCATGTGCATCATCAAGAAAAATCTCATGAGTGCTAACTTCTCTATATCTTGTAACTGGAGAGGAGAAAAATATTGACAGACCAGACAGGGATTCGAACCCAGCCCCCTGAACATAGTCAGGTGCTCTACCAACTGAGCTAGCTGGCCACCAGACATCCTCTGCTTGTTGGCAGAGGCAGAGAAACTGTTTCATGTGGCTTGCTCAGTTCCTTCTCCGATTGAAAAGGATAAAAATTAGAAGAAATTATAAAGATTTCATGCTGTCAACATTTACAGAAAAATAAATTGCTAGACCTTTTGATAAATAAATAAAACTTTTTAAAATGAGAAAAATTTAATCATGATTTTTTACCATACTAACACATACATACACAGAGTACATTTTTGTTTAAAATCACTAATGGAATGTCAGCAGTTTGGACAATGTAAATAAGAAACAACAAAAACAAAACTTGGCACACAAGTAAAATATTATATCCCAATTAGTGATTCGGTTGTATTTTAATCCAAAGTTAGCAAATTTATTTTTTTTCATATATTTTGTTTTATATAATTTTACCAGAATCAATCAATTTTAATAAAATACTTAAGTGAAGAGAAAGTATAGTTACATGTAACAAAGTAAAATTCTGACCAATCAGAATCTCAACTGCAAAAGAAGTTCAGGTATAAAAAAAAAAAAGATCCCTTGTTACTGGTAAAATTCAAAGAAAACTTTTTCTCTTTTTCAAAGTGATACAAAATATTGATCTTTTATTGATCTTTCCAAACAAAGGAAATTCAACATTTACACAAAAATATTTCATATTAAAATCATAGATAAATACCTTAGAAAGTGAAATATCACAATTAAATTGCTTACAATAGCACTGTTATTCATGCAAATATGGTTTAAATTACCCAATGACAAAAATCTGATGTAAATATTTTATCAAAATTAAAAGTTGGAAATCTAGCATTTGTAATTTCCTCTATCTATGAAAATTTTTCATCAATGATTTTTAGGGTGTATTGTTTCTCTTGCATGAAATGTTTGAAATAATTCAATACCAATATGTAAACATCAAATCTCACAAAGTGCAACTTGCAACGAAAAACTCCCCAAAACATTTGTCCATGTGTGCTTCAAATGCTGCCCATGAATAATGCATTCTTTGAGTGAATGTTTAAATATTCAATAAATCCACAACATAAATATGCATTGCTATAAAGCAAATACATATACTTTTAACTCATTGACTATTTCCTTTTTGGAATGAACATCAACATGATGAAAAAAAAAAAATTATTCCAAATGTATATTAAAGAGTATTTTTGGTATAACAAAGCTTAACAACATATGTAAAACCTAATGTGTAAATGTGCACACTGAGACAATGGACGTACAAATACTGTCACACTGACACAATGAACGTACAAATACTGTCACATTAACAACAACTGGTTATTTAGCACTATGGTTACAGCTCCACTCGTTATCCCTCTACCACATAAAGCCTGTCCTTGAGGTAAGGCACTCTTACACCTGTTGGAGTTCTGTGTTTCCTTCTTTGGTGACCAGTTTGACTAGACTACCATTCTCTGGACGGGAAGACCTGTCAGAGGTCCATTTCATAAACAACCTAAAAAACAAGACACAAAAATTTTCAAATTAAAAAAAACAAACATTTTAATTGAAAATTTAACAGGACATAACTGTTTAAAACTGTACACGACTGTTTAAAATTCAGCTATTTCACTTATATCACAAAATGTTTAACAGTAATCCTCAAATGAGCCCTTATTTAAAAGTACATGTAGATTAAAAAAAAAAAAAACTAGAAATATGTCCATAGGACATGAATGCCCTGCCGAGGTTATATTAGTAATGCAACATGAAAATTTGTAATAGTGTATGAAATTTGATGAGAATATCTTGAATAGTTTCTTTAAAATTGAAATCTAAAGTTGGATATAGATGATAAATTCTTGCCAAATTATGTATCAGTGCATAAACTTGCATAAATATATCTTAAATGGTTTCTTTAATATTAAGCAAAATTCAGATCTAAGAAAAGTGAGGTCAAGGTCACAGGAAAGTTCAAGGTCAAATGTTTTGATGCAGTTGAATACTTCTCACAAATACATATCAGCATATTTAAGTTTTGATAAAAATATTTTGAATGGTTTATTTAAAACTGAGCTAAACACTAATTTAAAATAAATGAAATTAAGGTCAAAGGAAAGGTCAAGGTCAAAAAATGTTGATGCAGTTGAAAAGGTTACATCAGTATGTATTAGCATATGAAGTTTGATAAAAATATTTTGAATGTTTTTTTAAAAACTGAGTTAAACACAAATTGAGAAAAGTGAGGTCAAGGTCAAAGGAAAGGTCAAGATAAAAAAATATTGATGCAGTTGAATAGCGTACATCAGTATGTATCAGCATATGAAGTTTGACACAAATTCAAGAAAAGTGAGGTCAAGGAAAGGTCAAGGTCAAAAAATATTGACACAGTTGAAAAGCTCTCATCAGTATGTATCAGCATATGAAGTTTGATAAAAATATCCTGAATGATTTCATTAAAACCACAGGAGATTATATATTTGTCAATTTAACCGAAATTTTCAGTAAATAAAAAAAAAAAATACGTAATACCTATAATAATAACACAAAGAGTGCAACCCGTTCCAGGTCACCGGGGAACCCCTCCGTTAATATCGAGGCTGCTGCGCAATCAATTTTCAATCGAAAATTATAAAACACAAACCATTCTTTTTGGAAGGAACCATTCTTTATGTCTGTTAATGCATATGATTTGAAATGCCTGTTTAACAACAGTAGCAGTGACATTTCTCAAAGACTTCGCTCAAACGTTGGTTGTCCGCGACGCCATTACGTGACGTAATACGGGCGCGTCGCTTTACCCAAAAGGAACATATAATGCCTGAAATGAACAATCATATACAATATGATACCAGAGTAAGCTTTTAACTTGTAATACGAGTACTTGTTTGTCTATTGTGAAATATATATAAAATATATGAAACATTTTACATAATAAGTTAGCAGTGGTATTTAAAAGATTTGTGGGGCATTAGGCGAGGGAGGGGGGGATCAATACACAACTTACAGTTAATAAATCTAAATTTTTATGTATAGATGGAAAAATATGTGAATAATTTGGGGGGATGACGTCATTTTCATTTTTATTCTAAAATACTACAAAAAAAAAAAAATTGCCCGTGAATCTTTATAATTGATTATTAACTTAAGTACATGTATACTAAAGTACTCCTTGTTGTCTTGACCTTTTAGACATTGAATGGGTATATGTTTTCCAACCCTTATTGAATTTATTCAATGTAGTATGTTAAAAATTAAGCATATATTAATACTAGATTACGTTTAAGGTGTTAAAAAAAACTTGAAAGCAGGAAGTAGAGGGGGGGGTTTCCAATCCAAGTTAATGTGTCTTCAATTTTGGCGAGGAAATCTTTGACAAGTAAAAAAAAAAAAGGAAGAACGAAAAGATTATTCAACAATTGTATACTTTGAGAATTTAATCAGTACTATTGCGGAAGATGGCGTACCCATCAATTGTAACGAAATTTTCAGTAAATAAAAAAACCTATTAAATACTTATTTAAAAAAAAATGTAACACTTATAATTTGTGCTCATGCTCACCTAAGCATAAGGCTCAAGTAAGCTTTTCTGATCATTATTTGTCTGTTTTTTTTAACAAGAAAAAAGAGGCCATTTTATAAGTATCTATATATGTGGGATGTATTTACTATGTTGACGTACAAGTTGTCCGGGGGGGGGGGGTCGATATTCAAGTGTTGTTCAATCGCTGGACGTGCGCTTCCATTTTACTTTTATTTATTGGGAGGATATATGATTTTTTTTATTGAACTTTATCACTCACAATTTTGTTCACATGCATGCAGTGTTACATTATTAAATAATTCATTTTACACATACGTGTACAGACCCTCGCACACTTCATGCAAGAATATCAAAAAGTGCCCAAAGCATTTTCTGAAATGATGTTTCAAATGTCAAAAGGAAATGATAATTATCTTTTAGGAGAAACGCACTGCTCAAAACATTTCCCTGTTACGTTCAAATCATTTGTCTACTGGAAGTACATGTAATTCATTTTGATTTCTTATATGTATCATTTTGTACATTTGTATTCTTCATATTATTTACACCTGTATGTAAAAACGGAGAACTGTTGAACTGGTTTGTAGAAGTTTCATATCGTACATGACCTTAAATTATCTAAATTTCCATATTATTATTCATCTCTGGCATTTTTTTTTCTTTTTTGGGTAAATCAACGCACCCATTATAACGTCACGTAATGGCGTCGCGGACAACCAACGTTTGAGCGAAGTCGTTGAGAAATGTCACTGCTACTGTTGTTAAACAGGCATTTCAAATCATATGCATTAACAGTCTTAAAGAATGGTTCCTTCCGAAAAGAATGGTTTGTGTTTTATAATTTTCCATTGAAAATTGATTGCGCAGCAGCCTCGATATTAACGGACCCCGGTGACCTGGAATGCGTTGCACTCTTTGTGTTATTATTATAGGTATTACGTATTTTTTTTATTTACTGAAAATTTCAGTTAAATTGATAAATACGTGAACTCCTGTGATTAAAACTGAGCCAAACACTAATTTAAGAAAAGTGAGGTCAAGGTCAAAGGAATGGTCAAGGTCAAAAAATGTTGATGCAGTTGAATAGCCTATATTAGTATGTATCAACATATGAAGTTTGATTACACTATCTTGAATAGTATCTTTAAAACTGAGCAAAACACAAATTTAAGAAAAGTGAGGTCAAGGTCAAATGGAAGGTCAAGGTCAAAAAATGTTGATGCACTTGCATAGCTCTATCAATATCTGTCAGCATATGAAGTTTGATAAAAATATCTTGGATAGTTTCTTTGAAACTGAGCTCTGAACAGAGCTAAGCGTAAAGTGTGACGGAAAGACAGACGGAAGGACGGAAGGTGGACATGACAAACACTATATGCCCCGGCCATATTCATGGCGGGGCATAAAAAATTGGCTATTCAATTACTCTGCTACAAATGCTAATGGTGTCCATGTTGAAAAATCAGCCTCGGACATAAACTTCCTGTTCATTGGAGTGTCAAGAGTGACTCTACAATAAAGCAATAACTCAAGATCATTAAAGATGGTAGTGGTCTGTCATAAAATCTGAAATACTGAACTCCATTACTTCATCAAGTGAGCTTAAAAATACATGTAGTTGTATAATTCTGATGTTTTTCATAATAATTTTTATTAAATATATCAGAATTAAAAGTTTGCCAAATTGTGAAAGGATCTGAGTGCATTAACAAGTATAGGCTTTATCTTACGGCAACATGGCAAGTGCTGAGCAATCCACGGGTAGGCCACTGCCTTTGGAGGCCAGGCTCTTCACTAACTGGTGGACTGCAGCTTTAGCCATCCCATATCCCATCATGCCTGTAAATCAAAGGAATTCTGACTGAAAAATTTTGTACTTCAAATATATATTTTTTTTAAAGAAAGAAAACCCCAAATCCTGAATTCTAATTGAAAGCACTATGTATATGTAAATGCCAAAAATTACCGGTATATACACTGCTTGCAGACCACTAGTAATACGAAATACAGGTGACAAAGCTTGATAAATTCTTATCATTTATCTCTGCATTGAAAGTAGACTTTTAGGAAAATATTACTTAAATATTACTTTATAAAGGTAAATTGTAAATACCTGAGGTGCCTTTAACACAGGGAGCTGCCCCAGGAAGTGTGATAATCCCTCCTTCTTTAAGGTGTTTAGCTGCCAGGGCTGCTGCAATGGAACTGGTCCAGACGCTCTGTTTCCACATCATATCAGCATTCTTAATAAAATCTGAAATAAATGTACAATGATATTCTGGACATAGTACTTTTTTAAGTAAGATTTTTTCCCTTTGCATACACTTCACTTTTTTAAGTTATGTACAGAAACCCACTATATGCATAAGGATAAATCTTTTGTGCTCTTACAATATCAAGCCCTCAACTTTTTTCATAATGACTTACTCTGACACCAGACATGCTAGAGTTTTCATCAAAGAAGACACTGAGGTCACAAATGCATTTCATCATGACTTACTCTGACACTAGACATGCAAGAGTTATCAAAGAAGATAGATCACAACTACAAACAGAGAGACAGACATATCTCCTTCATATGTGATCTGAAATAAGGCAATGGATTCTATAACTTAATTTTTTTTTTTTAACTTTTACAACCATTATCAGTGATTATCTGAAAATAGATTAAGGTTTGGTAAGAGCTTATTTACAGAATCAACTTCAGTGCCATATTCCAGCAGATATTTCATCATTACAGTAAAATACATAAAGTACTGTAAAGGTACTTTTTTCTGAGGAATCATAATTTATGTTCAATGTGCAGGTAGAAAGTTTTGCAGATTTCTTAGATTGCCTCTGAATGCTTTAAATGTACTTTAAGTACACTGCCACAAATTTCTGTGGAAAATTTGTGACAAAGTAAATTAATACCATGTGGAAAAAAGTACTTCTACAGTATTTAAAAAAGTACTGACATCACTAGTTGGTATGTTTGGTAGAAGTAATTTTTTGTTTCTGATTATTCCATTTACCTTTGGAGGCTGCATTTCCTCCTGCCCATCCCCCCGCCACACACAGAACTGCATCCAGTTTCTCACCCCCGATTATACTTTCTACCCCTTTAAGGACCTCTTCTTCCTGGCTTAACCATGATTCACTTGGTTTTACAACAACATTGGCATCAGCTTGTTCATTCGGCATCAAATCAATGGAACCAACCCACTGAAAAAATAAACAAAATTGGTTGATTGAGAGAAACTTTGATTTTGTGATGCATTTTAACATTCTTTAAATGGGTTCAAGTTTAGAGGCATTTTAATATACCTGCACTGTTAAGACTTAGTTATAAAAATGCAACAAATATATTTTGTTGTGATGTCACAGCTTAGACCAATTGAATTACATCCTGCCTTAATCTTTCAAACGCAACATGCTAAATGAAGTCTTGAGATTCCAAGTTAAAATGTATAATACATGTATATTAATTTAGGTTTTTGGTTTTAAATACAACCATGTCATACTGGGCATTATGGTGTAGAAAACATTTTTTACTGATATGACTTTCAAAGCCTCCTTAATTCTTTATTTTTAATATAATGTAAAGTTTTTTCCCAATGTATTTAAGCCACAACTGTTTTAACTTGATCACTCAAAGAAAACTCACTAAGTTGACTTCCAAGATGGGAAACAAGGGGAATAACTCAGATGGAAAAATATGTTATACAAAAGGTATCTGTTGATATTCCATTTTTAAATGGGGTCTCGGGACTCTGTCTATTATTTTACCATCGGGTGAGGCTTCAAACAGAAGCCACCACTGTAGCACCTCAATTGAATCTACACTTAAGAAAAGAGAAATTCGAACTCTAAATCAAATAGAAGAGAGTACTATGAGTATTTTCTACACAAATAATTAATGATGGTAATGCATTTCGATACTGTAATATTTTCAAAATCAAATTACAATTCATCAATGACAGACTGGTTGTTTACTTCCAGAAATATCAGTTTAATTTGAACTTGTTTAATTTGAACCATGGTATAGAAAGTCCCACAACTATAAATGATTTTTTTGTTTACAATTCTAAATAAAATTCCATGATAAGGATTTTCAATGCTGCTCCAAATTAGCTATAAATATCAAATTTACCTTGTAAATCAGCAGAGCTTTATTATTAGATGCTACTTTTCTTTATAAAATATACAAAACTTATATGCAGAAATTAAAATTTTGACCTGTTTTCCCATAAGATTTATTTCTCTGATTTGACCCTGTCTTTCAGTACTATATCAGGTCCATTGATTACAATCACTAAATTTAGCTACATAGCTTCAATTATCTAAGTAGCTGTATTCAAAATAGCTTCATTTTAAAGCAGTTTATCACAAGCTTCCTTTTTACATGTTTTATTTCAGAATTTCCCAAAACCAAATATTTCCATCAGTTATTCTGACTAATACTAAGTGTGTTCTACCAGTCCATAGCAAATTCCATCAATGTGAATAAATTTTAATATACATAATTTATGTTGTACTTTTTAAAAAAAATGGTGCTGATCTGGACTGGTCATGTCATTTTACTTGAGAAATGCAGAACATCAATATCATCCTTGTACTCCAATTGAATGGCTAAATATCTCTGCAGATCAGTACAACACAGACTGGGGGACATGACAATGGATCAGAGCACAAGTGCTAAGTAGAAAATAAAAAGTGTACTGGCTAAAGCGTTTTTGAGATTACAACGAAAATACAAAAACTTCCTTGGTACAACAAAAAATTCTGGATTGTCAAGGCATTGGTCATGCAGACTGATAGTATAGTAAATTTTTTCAACATTTCTTTTTTCTTTCAGCTTTGGTAGTAGGACCAATGGTTTCTGGAAATTGTATTTAAAATACATTTGACAAAAATTCACAATTATGTCACTACTACTATTTGCACTATGGAGTTTTTAAAAAAGTAACCCAGAGCATATATAGTCTAAACATTGCTGCCTGTAATTGTTAACCATCTTGTGTGCAATGAGGCATAGATACATATGATTTAGGGCTGTGTCAATATATCGAATATTCAATACGTATCGATATTCAGGACTGTATCGTATCGAAAAAATAACTTCCAATACGTATCGGACAGGCAGTTTTCCTTAAAATTCTATAAAAAAGTTGGGAATTTCAGTTACCAAAGATTATTTTAACTGTTTTGAATTAAAACTGGTTAATAATGAAATAAACATTAAGGAGATAGCACATCTTAAATAACTATTACAAAATACATAGACAACTATATTTTAACATGTTATGTTAGACTCACCCAGTTTTTATCAAATTTATGCATTAAATGTCATTTACAAGACATTTTTGAAAGACTTAATAAATAATCCAATATATCGCATATCGCTTTATAAAATATCGTATCGTATCGTATCGAAATATTTTGCTCAATACACAGCCCTAATATGATTACTTCACATTGTGCCGAATTGTAACCAATTAATTACCACGTTAACCAGAATTGGTCTCCTTTGTTATATCATTCAAAAAGTAACTGTTCAGTCACAAATCAACTGTTTTTTTATAGTCCCAAAACTTTTAAGAACTTTGATTGCAATTGTTCTAAAGGAGAGACACCTTGTAAAGCAGTTTTTTAAAGCATTGTTTTCAGAACCATTCAAAGTTGAAAACTATCACTGCATCAAAGTGTGACTGTTTCTAAATGACGAAAAAAAATGCTCACTACAAAAATATGTCTGATAAAGTAGCTAAATAAAGCTACTCTGAATAGGTAAATAAAGCTACGTAGGTATCATATATGTGATAATTTTCAGATCCAAATACTGTACAGGAGCCTTGAAAATACTGGAGTTTAGGTGAAAATACACTGCTCATCAAAAAATTGTACAAAATTGGCCAAAAAAATCAATGAATACAAAAGGATTTTTATTATTAAATTTTTAATTAACGAATGTCCACAGTACAGTGTACCATACGAGGCCGGGTCTTTGTCACCAGTCATCTTCATTTTTCTCATGTCAGATATCAAAACTCTGTATTACAACAGACAATACATAATGGTCAAGCAGAGCAAACAAGTATTGGATTAAATTTCAATTTATGTTATTGTCACACAGAGTTACTCTGATTCTTGTTATTTTCCCTTTGAAACATCTTTCTACGAACATAATTTTAACAAGTCACAAAACGAAAGCCCCTAATAAAACAATTCAACCTAAGAGAAGTTTTGATAAGTCTTAATTACATGTAATTATCATAGAAAATGCTTAACACCTTTGATCTCGATGTTTTGTTTACATTAACCAAGCACGGTAAGTCTTGTCAAACGAGATTCCCGGTGTTATAAAATGAGCATTAAAGAAAAATGGCAGTTTCTGGTAAACAATTTAAAATACATGAAAAAATTTCCTTTCCCGTGAATTTTGGTGTCCTGCTGTGATCCTGGGGTAAAAATGGGGTAAAAAAAACGTCATTTTTTGTACAGCCAGTACATATCACATGTATGAGGTGATTCAAGCTACATAGCTAAATATGGCAAGAAATTGGTACTGCGTTTTAAGGTGCTACTTTTGTACCCTAGGGTACTCCCTTATAAAATGTATGGACAAAAGGTTACAAAAAGGGTACACTATAAATTCCTATTGAAATCGAAAGTATATGTTTCCCAGTAGTGTGGTAGCTTAATTTAAGAAAAAATTAAACAGGGTACAGTGGTTACAAAGGTTACACTTGGGTACAGCGGGTTACAACACTATAAGAAATGGATACAGGGGTTTAGAAGGCTAAATTAATCCAAGTTAAAATTTCAATTAATTGAGCTGATGCACAGAGTACAGTGGGTACACTTGGGTATGTCCACTTATAGCCATTGTATCCACTGTACCTTGGTGACTTAGAGGTACTTTGGATAATTTGCTACTTTCATTTTCCAATGGTTTTGTGCTGTGCCCTTTTTGTAACCTTTTGTCCATACATTTTATAAGGGTGTACCCTAGGGTGCCAAAGAATGTCAGACACCTCGGCCCAATGACACCTCGGCCTCGACTGGTCGGCCCAAAATTTAAGACACCTCGGCCCAAGCAAACTTTTACTAGGAAGTCCAATCTGCGACTTCAATAAAATTTTGACCGAAAAAAGTAAACTATCAAGATTATTTTTAATAATAAAAAGACCTTCCACAAGCTACATGATTGACGATAATCAAGAAATAAAAGGACAATTAATTATAATTTTGAAAGTGCTAACAGATAAACAAACAAGATGCCGCGGCGCATCCTTTGGGAGTCTCCAGTGCGTGTCATATTGGTGGAAATGATCGAGGGAATAATTACGAGCAGGGTTAATTGTGAGACAGTCATTCAGAACATTTACATCCATTTATTTCTTAAGAATTCCACTTACATTAAAAACTAGTTCGAACCCTGATTTTTTAATTTTATTTTATTTTAAGCTATCTGTATCAAACTATGATTTTCAATCAATGAACATGATGAAACATACGATAAAGTTCAGATCAATAATGCAATTATCTTACATATGTAAACTATTATTTAATATGATTATTTATACTGACATAAGTATAAACAATAAAATGTCCTTCCTTTTTTTTTTTTTTTTTGTTAATTCAAGATTAACGACCGCAACCATATAGCAGAATTTCTGAATTTCTTCATTTATCCGATTTATGCAATTTTCCTGCAATATAGCTGCTATTGATAAATTATTGCATTTACAAAAATGTTACTGTTTAAATGAAGTCCATATATATCTTTTCACGAATTATCAACCCATCTCAGATCGTCAGAGAAGTAATGCAAAATGAAACGATAAAATTCCGGCAACTGATTCTTATACATAGTCAAGATCATAACAATGTTGATATATATAATAGTTTCACTTAAGTGTATATATTGGGGATTTTCCACAAGAGATAGATGTTAGTAAACGTGCTGATCTGATTTGCTTAGGGAAGTGAACCAATTTTCTATTATAGACCCCCCCCCTTGACTTTTATTTTAAAAAATCGTTTAACCGTCAAAAAGGATAAGTAAATAGATAATAACAATTCAGACACTGGATTAATTTTTTCATCATAAAACTTCTCCTGGGCCGAGGTGTCTTTTATATGGGCTGACGTGTCAATAATCTTGGGCCGACCTGTCAGGGCAGAGGTGTCAGACGTCACAGGCCGAGGTGTCGTTGGGCCGAATCCGGGATGTTTCACGCCGATTCTGTTTTGCACTGAGATGGTTCGCGCCTGGATGATTCGCGCCGATTTAGGTGCGAAACATCTCACGATTTATTTTAAATATTCCATGACATTTTTATCCATTTTAAAAAATTGTTTATCAATTATAAGATATACATATATAGATGTTGTGTGTTCAAATGCATGACTTAATAATACATGTATGCACTGCCAAAGATTAGGGATCGTGTTCATCAAATATTCCATGAGGATTTAATTGTAATTAGTTGTAGATCGAAAGGTGAGAATTTATTAATTGTCATGTTGGTAGTCAAACCAGCAATAATTACTTAATTAGATGGCGGTATTATAATTAGCATGGTGTTAAAATAATACATAATTATATGCTATGTATACTTCAAACACAGACATAAATAATTATGTCTCTGCTACAAATATAATCTTCTTGAATTAAAAAAAAAATGTTTCAAAAAATATCAAAATTTACACCATATAACATGTTTAAAATCTAAAATTTTGTTAAACGAACTTCAGTAGGCTAGCACATATTTGTGCAACAATGTTGGGCGAACCATCTCAGCGCGAAACGGAATGGTTGCGAAACATCGCAGCGCGAACCATGCTTAGGTGCGAAACATCCAGTTACCGTTGGGCCGAGATGTCTGTCTACCGTGCCAAAGTATCACCTTAAAACGCATGTACCATTTTCTTGCAATATCAGTTCTTTGCTTCTCTTTTCAGATTCAATTCCAAAATAAGGCACTGTTTGAGAATACGTGGTAGTAATCATCAGGTCCGTCACAATCTCCTGATTAAGGTATATAGCTTGATTTAGCTATATAGCTTTATTAAGCTATTCAAAATAGCTTGATTTAGCTATTTTATCACACTTTTTTCTCAAAAGTGTTATTTTCCAAGTATGTACAAAAAGTCGCACCTTGGTGCAGTGATGATATTCAACCTTGAACTCTTATGAAAATAATGCATGTAAAAATCACTCATCAAATTGCGTCTCCTTAAGAGACTTTGTACTCAAAGTTCTAAAAGTTTTGGGGGCTATATAAAGCAATTGATACAGTTACCTCTTCAATGAAATTATAAAGGAGGCCAATTATGGTCAACAAGATAATTGATTGGTAATAATTCAGTACAATGAGAAGCAATCATACTTATCCATGCCTCAACTCACACAAGGTATTGTACAGTTACCCAAACAATGGAAATTCATCTTTTGCTTAAAAGTATTCAAATGCTGCAATGTTAGAACTATCTTTGATTTGGGTTGTTGATTTGATAACCTATATTACATATATGAATAGTCAAATACTTGCGACTTTTTGTCTATTTTGTACAAATAACATTTTTGTGAAAACCTGCATATAAATAGCTTTATCAAGCTATTTTGAATAGCTTAATAAAGCTATATAGCTATTTCAAGCTATAAAGCTTAATCAAGAGATTGTGCCAGACCTGATCATGCAGAAACAACTAACAATTTTGAACAGTAAACACATGGTAACGAGCCAAATTCACCATCGAAAAAAACATACATAGTTTTGAGCCTTGAATGTGCTAACGCATGTGGAGCCTAAAGCACCTTTGCCACCGTAAATTAAAATTCTACCGGCACAAGACATGCTGCTTCCAAGTCGAGTTTGTCCCTTGCAGGTTCGATTACCGATGAAATCGATGTAGAATAAAGGCTTGAAACTAAGTTTTTTCAGAATTTCGATCCCGATGTATGATTCTAAAAAAAAATCAACTGCTTCAACTTGCAGCATCATTTGATGCAGTCAGAGACATAACTTAGCATTTTCTCTCCGCAACATGCACTTTCTTATTTTCTTACTAAATCATAATCGACATACAGTGTACCAGTAATATTTGTTGCTGACTTAAAAAAAAAAATTATTATCGGGTTTGTCATTTCTTTAATTTTAAAATGCTGGAAACGTTTGAAGAACTTAGATTTCCTTTTTTAAAAAAAATGTTATTTGATAGCAGAAAAATAAATTGATATAGCTATTAGGTTTGAGAAATGTACAGGGAAATGTGCTAGAACAATCTAAAAAAAAATTCCAAAATATTTTTTTTTACATGAATATGTCTCGTGCTTCAACGAGAAACTACGTGACGTCATCATAAAACCCACTTGCCAAGAATGTAACCTTGGAATTATCTGAATTAAGCTTCTGTTTGATTTACTACAATCTTTTTTAATTGTATCTGAGAGTAAAATCGTCAAATAACAAAATTGCATTGGTCTAAGAGGCCTTTTCCCCGTCTCAGTATAGAATGTCTCGTCATGAGGGTAAGTCATAATTTCTCAAATATCCAAAATGGCAACTGCACACCGAACTTATGTTTCCTTGTAAGCTGTTACTTTTAACGAAAAATGACTGAACAAAAAAAGTTATGAGTAGTGATAATGGAAGGTTTATCGATCGAAGAAATTGAACGAACACTCTATATATGATTGCCAGTCTCTGAAATTGTGGTATGAAAACGGAAGCTGTAAAACGAAACTAGTACACGACAACCCATTGCGTAGTTGTTTTTATTTAATGTAAATGTATTTATAGACCTTCTGAAAGAAAAAAGAAGGATTTATGGACATTCGTTAATATCCTTTCATGTCTTGTTGCTACTTTAAACATGTATCTTTGGGTCATTATTGTTCTGTTTAACTACATAAATGTCACATTTTGACTGATGTAAAAGAAAAAGGCATCCCAGCCATATATATGTAAAATTATATGTTGTTAGCCTTTTAATCCTTAGAGACATTGGTCATGTTTATGTATTATTGACTGAATATTTGGAAATATGCCCACCCTCAGTCTTTGTGCTGCATCTGTGTGAAGACTGAGGGTGGGCATATTTTTCCATATTCAGTCTATATCCTTTTTATTACATATTTTAGTGGTACCAATACATTTTTTTCCAATTCAAATGAATGGAATCTCTCTAAATGTCTAGTCATAAACATTCTTGCAACATAAGTAACTGCCATTTCAACGGGGGTGCGTTAAACAGTGTAGCTGCTAGGTAAAGCGGAAAGCTAGTCTAGCCACTACGTAGGAAGAGCTAGCATAAATATTTATTTCTAAGTACCAAATTGAAGATGGCCTCCTTAGTTACAACTTCATAGCTCACTAGGTTTTAATAGTATGGGGAATTATTTTCTACATCTTAGTGAATTAAATGTAAATTTACATACACATTTTTGCTTAAAATAAAATTTTTTGTTCCAAAAATACATTTTTACTGTTATTTTGTTAACCCAAATCTTAGAGTAAGACTTAGCAGTAGGCTACTGTCTGTACAATAGAGATAGATATCTATCACCTAGCTGCTAGGTTAGCCGCTACAGTCTTGAACGCAGCCCAGATATTTGTGACATCAAATGTACATGTACTGTATATACTCGCCTATAAGTCGGTCCACCTGTAAGTCGGTTGTGATTTTTGAGTTATTTTGGAGGGATTTGCCATTGACCCGCCTATAAGTCAGTACAACTTTTTGCCAGAATCGGTGGACAATTTCAAATCAATGCTCTAATATGTTAACATGTGTTT
Organism: Saccostrea echinata; assembly: GCF_033153115.1. Lineage (NCBI taxonomy): Eukaryota > Metazoa > Mollusca > Bivalvia > Ostreida > Ostreidae > Saccostrea > Saccostrea echinata. Next base: position 1,798,863 of record NW_026889757.1, on the reverse strand, counting down.
CAAATAATATTTTGAGAAATTACACCGATATTTTATCTCTCTTTTTTTCTTCTCTTATAAATTTCATATCAATACTCTAATGTATTTACCTGTGTTCAAATAATGTGTTAGGATATGACATCGGTAATTAATATTTTTATTTTTCAACAAATTAAACCACTATCATTTTAGTTTTCTTTTTATATTGTTTTGTTTAAGCGTTAAATCCCTTGTCTTCTATATTTCATACACTGATCTCGATCATAGGCAGATCTCGGTCTCTTTGTCATGGTGATGAACTATGTAACGAGTCTACCAACATTTTGATGATATTTAATTAGGAGGTGCTTAATGTCCAAGCCATATCTATAGTTTTTAATAACGTTGTGTTTGATCTATTATTGGCATTTATTGTCTCTTAATTACCTGACAGTGTATCCCTTACCTGACACCGTGTTTATTTAGTGGCACGCGCCCCGAGAAAATTGTGTACCCTACTTGGGAAGCATTTTCATAAACAATCCAGTTTTAATAGACTTCAGAATAATATTCTAATATTCTGAATTATTTTTAAAGAATATTATATCTATTGTCAAAAACATTGCAGACGGTACATATAATTATACATTAATGCTGAACGTATTATATCGGGTTCGCAATTCAATTTTACCGATAAACGATAGATCTACAGTAAGTCACAAGTTAATTAAAGGAATATTTTTTTAAATAATTAATCAAATAAATAATATACACTTGAGATCAAAATAAAATCATTAACATGTATATATTCAGAAACTTCTGACACCAGAATAAGTGCAATTTTCTAAGACATGTAAGATAATAATAATTAACCAAAGAAAAAAGCTACTGGGATTATGCAAGGATATTAGGGTTGAGTATGGATATAAACAACAAAACATATCATGATATATTGATATTCTGATTGTGTAATATGATACAGACTAATATGTAACATTTTTTATAAAAAGTTTTTAATTACAAGTTATCACTGTAATACTGTTAGGTATAAGTGCACATTTTTAATTACATTAGGATTTTAGAATCAATAGTGCAATACATGTATTTCATTTCTCATTCTGTACTGATTGACCTATGACCATAATATATTTTGACTTTATTGCAGTATGATGTAACTTTTAATTTCTTGCTTTTTAGGGGTCAGCTGTGATTCTTGCCTGAAGGGAAACTTTCGAGGTCGTCGATATAAGTGTTTGATATGTTACGACTATGACTTGTGCTCAACCTGTTACGAAGCTGGGGCTACCACCACCAGACACACAGCTGACCACCCCATGCAATGTATTCTCACCAGGAATGACTTTGGTAATCATGATTTATCAGCTCTGCAAAATCAGTTTTTTGTGGTGTCAAGCAAAGCTCAAAAGCCATTTAGGATTGTCCAATAGGATGTTAAAAAAATTATGTAACCAAAGGTTTCAGTCCTTGTATCCACAAAAAATAGAATACATATGTGTACATAACAATTTCTGTTGAAAATGAACACAGTCAATATTAACTTCAAAATAAAAGGGCATCAGTTATAAATATAGATCTACAATTCATTTAGCAGGCATGGGTTTTTTTCACTTTAAAGCGGAATTCCACTACCGGTATTCAGATTTGCTTATTCCGCTCTAAAATTCGTATTTCTTTTTTTTAAGTCTCTCGATATTTTCTGATCATACCGTTTTTGTCTGTGTTTGCTTCACTTTATCCCTACTTTATTGATTAAAAGTAACGTGCAATTTCATTGGTTATTGGATTTTAGAAACATAAATTCAACCAATGGTTGGATGTTTTACTAGAAGCATCGATCGCATGGATGCGAAAATTGTACAACGTGAATAAAGTCTAGAGAATCAAAATTGTTAACGTGGTTAAAGATGTCGTTCGAAGTATTTATTCAGCCAGTTGTTGGAAGTTTTATTGGAAATGTCACTTGTTGTAACAGATGATATTGATGAAATAACAGATGAAAGATGATGTGAATTGATTAAAAAAAGTGTCAAAGACTACAGTAAAATGTTGGTAATAAGTAACATTTGTAATTTTTTTCCTTAAAAAGAAGATAATTTCAGAGTGAAAACTAATTGCCACGAAATGCTCAGAATGCAGGATTTTGTACCATTTACCCCAGATCTTCTGGGGGCTTAGGTAGCCCCCAGATCCCTGGCCTATTTGAGGTGGTCTATAAATCCGCTTTTTTCATTCGACTTCAGAATCATGTCAGATTTATTTACAAAACACTGATACAGAACAGGGCTTATAATAACCCTGCATCCTGGTAAAAGGACCCTGTCCCAATTGAAAATTTGCTCTTTTCCCTCCAGATTCAGGTAAAAAAAATTCCCAAATTACAAGTTGATTGAAATTTTCATTGCTTTTTATATTTTAAAAAATTGAACTTTAAGGTTTTAATGATTCAGAAAGATGTGAAAAGGGAATAAGCCTTCATTACAACTCTGTACTCAAGAGTAAAACTTAATAAGACATCAGCATTTCTAAATTTTTCTACCATTCTCGATTTAAATTTCCTGATAAACAGTACAGGACCCTGTCACAGACAACAGAAAATTGTCATCTAGCTGTGGCCATTATTACATGTTTAATAATGCATGGCTTGTGGAAAAAAAAAGAATATACAATTTTGTATGAAACAAATAGCAGTAACCAGATACAAAGCAATGCACAATTTTTAAGTTCTTAAAATTTAGAAAGTATTTTATTTTCATTTTTTGTTTGGTGTGTTGAATAGAATCAGCAGGATTTTAAAAAAGTAGAAATTTGCATTTTTTTTTCTGATTCCCCTGGAATTAGGGTCAGCAGTTCTGTAATCCAAGAAAAAAAACCCAAACAACAACAACAAAAAACAAAAACAAAAAAGGCCCTGAATATATAGAGAGAAGCCTTTCAGGTAATTGATTTACATTGGGTAAATCCTGGACGGCCCTTATCCAACAGAATAATTACAATGATCTATTTTTAAAGTATTTGGAATAAATATCCAATATATAAAATTTTTATTAAAATGTTAAATAGCAGAGCATTAAGAAAGGTAAATTTTAATGGATCACACTAAAAAAATTACACCAGCCAGTATTGAAAAATTATTTTCATCCAAGATATTAATATTTAGTTTACATGGTTTAGTGGCAATTAGTGCAGTTGTATACTGTGGCTGAACTCTAAATGAATTAACTGTTACAGTTCTATTAATTGAATTAATAGTAAATTCACTTAAAGATCCTAAAATGTTTTTTTTTTCAAGGTACAGTCAACTTGCATTGCACATTCACAAATAATTTATGCAAAGCATAACATTGCAATATATTAGTGCAATATCACAATTAAAAACTGGTTGTAAAACAGATTTTTAAAAAGATTTTAATTACTTCTAAGTATCAGGTGGTAAAACAATATGATACCAAGTATTAACATGATTAAGAATGTAAATAATATAGGTTTCATTCAATTTGTATACATACCTTGTGTGATTTGTGACATTCCGTCCTTGTTGATTTATATTTTGTTGCACAGATTTTCTAAAGGATGATGTGACATATGGCCCCCGGTAAATTGACAAAAAATTAAATATCTAAATTTTATTCTAATTTTTGCATGCATTTAATCACGGATATGTATACCCTCATAAAATACTACTTTTACCGAAAATAGAAACATGATTTGGAAGATATATGTCTTTATTTTGAGTAGGGGTACCATGTTTACATCCAATTCCCATTGAATTTTGGCCCCGCCCCACTTTGAAGCCCTTAAAATATACGAGCGCAAGTAGGTACATTTTTCTCCTTTGGCTGGTCACTGTCTTTTATTGAAATCTACCTATATGTGAAAGGAGAAAAATGTACCTAACTGCACTCACGTGTTGTTTTTAAAAAAATTGTAAAATCTAGCTGGCCTTTCCCATTATGAACAGATCGCCGAAGCTATTTTTTCTGACATAAGAATAAATTCATATGCTTATCGAGGCACTGGCGATACTTTCTAACTGACCAATCAGCTAAATGAGTTGCATAACTAGTGAGTACCACAAAAATACTAAGGACATTTTATGCTTGGAAAAAAGATTGGGTTTTTTAACCTGCTTTCCGATAAACATTTTTTATGCATTTGAGTCACAGATTAGACAATTTCCCAGTTCACATTTACAAATAATTGATTTATAAATATACATAGTTAAAAGTTTTGTAAAGCGTTTGGTGGGCAATTCGCTAGGTCTACACCATATTCCCTAGAATCAGTGAATAGAAGTTTCATTCTTGATCCTAAACGGTAAACACTGCGGTTCCATGCGTATTTTTATGTATAAATAGCCTTGGCTGACCATTAAAAGTTTGAAATGTAGTAGAGATATTGTGTAAATTGACCTAAACCAGGTGTCAGTGATAAAATGTAAACATGTAGTAAACCAGCATGTTTTGTCGTTCTGTCATTGGATTGGACAATTGTTCTCGGTAAGCGACTATGTGCGAAATAATAACAATAGCCATATAAAGTAGATTCCTCAAACATGCATATCCCGCTATTGTTCTAGGACCCGCCTATTCTCTTTTCATAAAAGAACGTATTGTCACAAATAAGGCCGAATTTTGCTGTCATAGGGTCAAAAAATTCATAGATAATGCAGTAATCCTTATAATTAAAATTTGTCGGAACTATTGAAACTATTCAAAAGGCGTTGTATTTATTCACTCATGTATGAAAACTATCAATATCGTTGTAGATTAAATATAATTCGTTGTAGAAAAAGGGGCCCCAGATAGCAGTTATGTTACATCATCCTTTGTTTTGTTGAATCTGTCAGTATGTTTTAAGTGACAAATATTGATGTTTCTGTTACAGACTTATATTATGGAGGAGAAGCTTTAACAGCAGAACAACCTCAGTCTTTCACTTGTCCCTATTGTGGGAAGATGGGATACACAGATGCCACGTTACATGACCATGTCACTTCAGAGCATGGAGAGGCATCTACGGAAGTGGTCAGTATCTGAATCAAACTGTTTACCATATATTTACTGTTGACTTCAGAATAGCAAATAAATGGATTTCTGATAATTACATTTTTATGCCCCACCATGAATATGGCCAGGGCATATAGTGTTTGTTATGTCCATCTTCCGTCTGTCCTTCCATCACACTTTGCGTTTAGTTCTGTTCAAAGCTCAGTTTCTCAGAAACTATACAAGATATTTTTATCAAATTTCATATGCTGATAGATATTGAAGAGAGCTATGCAGCTGCGTCAACATTTTTGACCTTGACCTCACTTTTCTTAAATTAGTGTTTAGCTAAGTTTCAAAGATACATTCAAGATAGTGTAATCAAACTTCATATGTTGATACATACTGATGTAAGCTATTCGACTGCATCAGCATTTTCTGACCTTGACCTCACTTTTCTTAAATTAGTGTTTAGCTAAGTTTTAAAGATACCATTCAAGATAGTGTAATCAAACTTCATATGTTGATACATACTGATGTAAGCTATTCAACTGCATCAACATTTTTTGACTTTGACCTTTCCTTTGACCTTGTCCTCACTTTAATATGGCGTCGACCGAAGGTCGAAAGCCAACTAGGGATTGTCACTGGCTTTACACAACAATCGGCAATCCTCGGTTAATTCCATACAAATGTACAAGGTACGAGCAATGCGAGGAGCTCCGATTGTTTTTAAGCAACCAAAGGTGTCAGTCGATGCATCCACAAAAGAAAATAGAACATATCAAAATGAATTCAAAATAGAATTGCATTACGTATATCTACAATTAATTATGATAAAAAATAGAGATACTGTGTTTATTGTAACAATAGAAAAAGTGGCCACCTTCCTGAAAGTTGCTGCGGATTAATTTCTACACATCAAGTATAGCGATGCGTCGAATTACATGAATCATCGAAAGCCATGAAAAAAAACCGGCAAAGTGGTAAAATAATCACGAAACTATTTTAATGGACAAACAAGAAGTTTAAACTAACTGACTTTTAAAGATCAATCTTTAGCCTTACAATTTGACAAGCAGCAAATTTTATCATAAACATCGAAGGGTTGAGCTCCATCACTGGATATACCGTTATACCGATCGTATTTCGTAGCTAACTTGCAATCACTGTAAATATGTTGTGTAAGCTAAAACTATTAAAATAATGATGCTTATAGACATTGGCAAGTAGAATAGTAAAAAAAAATAAATCTTTTCTAGCACTTTATCAAACTGAAAAGAGATTAAAGCCCCCAAACTACATGTATAATTGTGATATTATATGTTTACAATCTTTTAATTTCAAATTTAATTCAAAAAGAACTTTTGAAATTGATTTTAAATGTTTGACGCCATTGAAGCCTTTCAGGCTTTTGATCTTAAATTAGTGTTTAGCTAAGTTTTAATGAAATTATTCAGGATATTTTTATTAAACTTCATATGCTGATACATACTGATGAGAGCTATTCAACTGCATCAATATTTTTTACCTTGACCTTTCCTTTGTCCTTGACCTCACTTTTCTTAAATTAGTGTTTAGATCAGTTTTAAAGAAATTGTTCAATATTGTGTTATCAAACTTCATATGATACATACTGATGAGAGCTATTCAACTGCATCAATATTTTTTTTACCTTGACCTTTCCTTTGACCATGACCTCAATTTTCTCAATTTGTGTTTAATTCAGTTTTAAAGAAACCATTCATAATGTTTTTATCAAACTTCATATGCTAATACATACTGATGTAACCTTTTCAACTGCATCAACATTTTTTGACCTTGACCTTAACTTCATTTATTTTAAATTAATGTTTAGCTCAGTTTTAAATAAACCATTCAAAATATTTTAATCAAACTTAATATGCTGATATGCATTTGTGAGAACTATTCAACTGCATCAAAAATGTTTGACCTTGAAGTTTCATGTGACCATGACCTCATGACCTTTTCTGAAATTTGCATTTTGCTTAATTTTAAAGAAACCATTTAAGATATATTTATGTAAGCTTATGCACTAATACATAATTTGTTGTGAATTTATCATCTGTATCCAAGTTTTTAGATTTCAATTTCAATTTTAAAGAAACTATTCAAGATATTCTCATCAAATTTCATACACTAATACAAATTTTTATGTTGCATTACTAATATACCCTCAGCGGGGCATTCATGTCCTATGGACATATTTCTAGTTTTCTGAAAATTTTTTAACCTTAAAAACCCATATATGTAGTTCATATGATGTAGCCAATAAACTTTTTTTTACAGGTATGTCCCATTTGTGCGTCACACCCAGGAGGAGATCCTAATTGTGTGACTGATGATTTTGCAGAACATCTCTCAATACAACACAGAACACCAAGAGAATTTATATCCTTTTGAACATAGAATGGGTTATAGAAATCTATTTATCAGAGATCATTGTGAGATTTTTTACCATGTGAAATCATTTTGAGATTTTTACCATGTGAAAATGAAAATTGATAAGAAAGTATCTGTATCTTTGGTAATTTTTCCTTAACTTAACTTACGATGAACCAGCAGGAATAAGACATGTCCGTAGAATACCACATCCTGGCCGAGGTGTTAGTGGCACGAGAACAAGAAGAGCTAACATGCATTTTTCATCAGGAGGTTCCGCACTGTCTGGTTTGTCTCCTGGCACCCGTGATACCATGGATCCAATCGCTGAGCTTCTGTCTCAGTTGTCTAGTGTTCGAAGTCGTGCTGCTGCAGCACAGAGTGTTTCTTCACAGTTACAACAACTAGAGATGCAATTACAGTCCACTAGGTATGGATACAAAGTGTTACTAAAGCAGTTACTCATATATTGGTTATTTTCTTGGTGGTTACCCTTCTTTGGATTTGATGAATTCTTTCAATAAAAGACTTGTCTTTTATTGATGCATTTTGGCAATGGTTATCAACCAGAAGGAAAGATATCTACTAGATCATAAAATATTATAATTTTAAACCTGTTAAAGTATGAGTGTTTCAGCCAAATATTTTGAAGTGCTGTTTTCTCCAAAGGGGAATTACCTTTGTTTTTAAAGTTGTGAAATTGTTATTAGAGTTTACTTATTGAAAAATGAAGTTCTACATAGACAGTACTTATTATTGGGGAAGTAGAGGGAGTGAAATCCTACATAACTTTCAATTCTGACTGTAGTTTGGAGAGCTCACAACACTCTTATCTACCCTACAGACAACAACTAGAGAGACTTCCAAATCGTCGTCAAGTGGAGTCCAGTAAAAGTAATGTGACGAATTCAGCTAATTCAGGGAGTTCCACAGATAACCAGGGAGGACAAGTTCAAGCCAGCAGTAGCAATGCGGCAAAGTCAAATTCTCCATATTTATTGGTCAGGTGGGTAAAAAAAATGAGTGATTTTAATTGTAGTAAATAAATGTCAGAGCGATAGTTTATGTTAATGATAATCTTTTATAACTACATGTAATTGTTCCATAGTCTTTGTATAATATAGTATTAAATCATTTGACATTATCTTTAGGTGTATGGAAAATGCTGAGAATTCTAGCAAGAGTGTAGGCCAGGAGGCATATGATAGGAGTATATTTGTACAAGAACTGTTGTTGTCAACACTGACAGAGCAACTTCATGTGTTAGAGGAGGCATCAGTTTGTTTAGAGGAGGAGGGTCCCCGATTAACTCCCTCAAATAACGAGGCGCAAGAGAGTGTATCACCATCAAATCCTACCACACAGAACAAAGTTCCCACTACAAAGCCATTGCCCCCTGAAAAGAGTAGTTCCACAATAGTGGCCAAGACGCAGTCAGCTGGAGGAGGTGGTGCTAATGGATCGGCAGTATCAGCATCACGCGGGGGGTCATCTCAAGGAGCCACACCAGTTCGACAAGGTCACAGTTCTCATGGAGGGGTATCAATGTATAATTCACACCCTGGGGCTAACCCAGTGTCTGCATTAGCAGGAGCCAGCATGGGGTCAAATAACCCTGTACCCCTTCCTGGGCGACCCATGTCAGGTGGACAAAGAGACAATAGAATGAACCCTGCTGCTGTTAAGAAAGCAATGTTTAAGCCAATGCCAACATCTCAAATGTCTGATCGTGAGCCACCTCCACATTGAAGCAGGCCATACCGTTTGACCTTTATTCAGAATTACTAAATCCAAAAGACAGTGGATATGTGTTAGTATAAATAATATTTATTGCTTGTAAATGATTTTTTGTTTCACTGATCTATTAATTCATTGAAAGTTTTAGTGTTACTTGTCATTATTGACAAAATTGATACACTAAGTTCTTGTATGAAACTCTTAATCGTGGCACATGGTATTTCATTTGCTACAGTGTTTTTTTTTTTCTCTAAATGTGTACAATTTATTATATCATGAGAATTCTTGTTCCCCAATATTGGATTTGCCTATCCGCTGTGATATTATAGTATGTGCTATCCATTTATGCTACATGTAGGAGTCCAGTACTATAAGGCCATTCCAAAGTTATGTTCTGTTTTTCAAGTAGCAAGAAAGAGAAGTATGTGATTTATAACCCAAACCATCAGTGCATTTGTGCTCTGCAGAACTATTTTTTTTTTACATGTGTATATCTTGTTCCTCAGCTTAATTTTTTTTTCTTTTGAGGTAAAAGAAACCTTATTGATACTTGCAATTCATCTTTGAAAATGAAAATGTAAATTTTGTTAAAAGTTCCACGTTTTTTTTTTTAAAATTGAATAAAGTATAGTCTGTACACAATTTATTTGTGAGGTCATGCTTACATATCGCTTATGGAAAGTAACATAGGATATGATTTAAAGGAGACCAGTTAATTGGAAATGAGGAATTTTCATAGATTTTTTAAAAAGTTATTTGCAATTACATATTTTACATAACATTACGGAAATGTTTCCAAAAATGATCTAACATATAAATCTATAAAATGTAAGAAACTGGAAGAAGTACTAGTAATTTTTTCTTACATACAGTGCATTAGTTGATGGCATGTATTTCCCACTTTTCATTAATTCCTACATTTGAGATACTGTAGATGACAAAATTTTAATGACACCTTATTGGGTTTTTATAAGGGAGACAAAATGTTGATGTTTTTTGATTATTGTATATATAAGCTTTTACGAAACAAAAATATGTGAGAATAAAATTTTCGCAAGCATAATTAAACAAAAATAAAGTTCTCCTGAATAAAAAGTGATGTACAGTATTTTTTAAAAAAAAACCCTCCATCCTTTTAGTAAGAGAGCAATGAATTCCTTTGGCATGTAAGTCAAACAAATGACCTTAAAATATTGAATAGTCAAAAGTATCAGGACTGATAGATCTTTGGACTGGCATAAGTACTCTAATAGTGTGTCAGGCATAATATCTGACAGTTTTAAAAAAAAATTGTGCTTCACTACAAAGAATTGTACATGTTGTACAGTTAAAAATGGCTTTTCATAGATTTTACAAACTTGTATAAGCAGGCAAGAGTATCTTGAAAATTAAAACAAAAAATAGACATATTATTAAGAAATCAATTTAAAAATTTTCAAATAAAAGTCAAATGTTGCCTTGAGAAATTTTTGATCTAAGAATACACACAATATGCATATATCAATGTGTGTTGATTATTGTTGCCTGTGATTTATAATCTTGATGGCTTTTTCTATATGTCATACACAAGGGAGATCATTTATTGTACCTATAACCCATGTTGTTGCTTTATAGTTACCTTGCATTGACACTCTTTTGTCAGCAACCAATATACATTATACAGACACATACAAATAGGCCGAACGCCAACAATGAAATCAAAAAGTTAAACCATTCAACTCTGACTATTGCTGATTGTTAAATTTGCTGGACTTCAAAACTGGTGTTATCATTGTAAAGGTAATTGTAGGAAGGTTTGTTGAAATCTTTTAGGCATATTTCAGAGCACAAGTCTTTTTTAATGAAAAGTAGTCATCAGGAATCTGTTCTGTACTGTAGACTGATAGCATGTTGTCTTGGGGAATAGTATTATAAAGTTACAATGAGCACAAATCTTGTGTCTGGGTTTAGAGTCAGTTGTGTACGTAAGTGAGTGAGAATTTCAACTGAAATGGAATAAATTCCTAATGTAAAATTATTATGTGTTGTCTGTTTTTCCACCATGTAAAACAAAATATCGGGTTATGTATGAATCTCCAGTTCTTATTTTTTCTGAGTCCCACTTTGTCTAAACAGTGACTTTGTAATGGAGAAGCATTGATCAATGTTTATATCAAGAGGGCATGGATGGACACAGAACCATGCAGGTGTTTTTCAAAAACCATGATGAAGGGAGGGTAAAACAAGTCTTCATTTGATGAAGTTGATACATGATTCATCCTGAATTTATCCTGAACATTTGTTGTTAATAAGCCAATTCCAAAACAAAACATATTGACATTTGACGGATATTTATTGGCTTAGAATACATCAATATATTTCAAACGGTAAGCGGCTTAGGATCTTCAAACTGTCAGTTGATGCATCTTGGATCCTTGGAGTACTTCAAACAAAAAGTCGGTCACTATGACCTACTTTTTGGAATTTCACACTTTTATTTCAATATTTAGGATAGTAAGAGGCTTAAGTCATCAAATTTTGTCAGTTGATTAATCTTAGGTCAACTGACTGAAAACTAAAAAATATGTCACATTCACTTACTTTCGGAATTTCATGGCTGTATCTCAATAGCTAGAGTACCAAGAGGCTTAGAATTATCAAAATTTGTTAGTGGACTCACTTGAGTCTTTGTATTGTGTCAACTAAGAGGTTAGAATCATTAAACCTTGTCAGTTGATGTATCTGGGGACCTTTAAATATATTCATAAAAAGTAGGTCACAGTGACCTACATTTTGAATTTTGCAGGTATTCATTTTTAGTGTGCATATTTTAGGCACTGTGAAGACTAGGATCATCAAACATTGTCAACCGAACAAGAGGTCACGGCGACCTTCTTTTGAAATTTCATGGCCATATATAAATATTTTGGATACTAATTATATAATGCTTGAAATCATTGAACTTTTTCACTTGATGTATCTTGGGTCCTTCAAGTGTGTCAACCAAAAAGTAAGTCACTATAAGTGAACTACTTTTTAAAATTTCATGGCCATATCTTACTACTTTCATTGGATACCAAGAGGTTTAGAATCATCAAACTCTGTCAACTGATGCACCTTGGGCATCATATACACCCATAGTACTTTTGTGAAAACTTAAGTAGTTTTGACCAATGTTTGAATTCGAATGATCATTGTGTGAGCTACCCTAACAAACGTGGTGCTTTATCTTATTTTACAATGAATATGTATAAATAAAAAAAGAAGATCAACTTTCTTGGAAGTATTTATCTTAATTAATCTCAACTGTAAGAAAAAAAGTGAAAAGTCCAATCAAGAGTGATGAATGAAAAGGAAAAGAAATATGATAATACATGTAAATACAAGAAAGAGGAAACACCTACATGTTTGTGTATTTATCAAAATCAAGCTACCGGTATTGTATGTATTATTGAGGAATCATAAAACTCCATTATATATACAAGCACTTGACATGTATTTATCTTATCTCAAAAATATATATACACCCCCATTTAATAATAATTTATTTATTAGAGAGGTTATATTTTTCGTGATAAAACATATAACATTAAGTGTCTGTGATAATATATACATGTACTACAGATTCCTTATATTTCATGAGTACATGTACTTACTAATTCTCAAGCTTGTATTAATTTTTGAAAATATAACATAGCGAGCAGTTTCCTGGGAATTAGAATTTGCAACTTTGATGCACAAGCATATTGTTACAAAAATTGTCACCTTAAACATCACCTTAAAAATAAAAATCAAAAGCCTGAAAGGCTTCAATGGCGTCGAACATGACAAACAATGCATGTCAAAAGATCTTTTTGAATTTGAAGAAAGCAAAAGTCAATTGTATGATTCAGGTAGCCTAATAAAAATTTTTGTAAACAAAATGTCAAATATCATAGTCTTAGGCCTCTATGTCATGATCCGAATAGAGCTGGGTTTGAATTCAGACCAGACACCATTCGACATATCAGACAGGCAGGCCAGTCTAAAATTCATTCTGAATATCAAACTCATCTCTTTCCATGCAGTCATTTGTAGAACTAAGAAGAATTTATATATTATTTTATAAAATTTATATAATATTTTCCTAATTGCAAATTTCTAAGCGCTGTTTTAGTAATTGCATCTATACAACCTAACTCTGTTCTGTTACGATTGAGCGTACGTGGTATATGGGTATACTGGGAAATGGATAAATACAGTAAAACAGGTCAATAACTTCAGTTTTAATGATAAAATTGGTCATTAGATTGTAAAAGCAAGTTCAGATTTTGAAATTCATTATTTAGGTCTTCTTGTATTCGTGTTTATGTAATTTTGTGAATGTTTTACCGCCTATTGGGTTGTTATCGTTCCGAAACCTTATTCATGTCATTCGATGCGCGCTTTCTTTAGAAATTCATCTGCAACAACTATCATGTTTTTCTTGTGTGAAAATAAACATAGTATCTTTGTTTTGTAACAGAATTAATTGTAGGTATAACTGATGCAATTTTATTTTCAAGTTATTATCAATTGTGAGCATGCATTTTCAAAGAAATTGATTTATAGCTACATGTTTTACTATTTACTTTTGCTGATGCATCGACTGACACATTCGGTCACGTAAAATTCGATGGCAATTTTGATCGGGGCCATAACTAGATGACGTTCAAGCTCTAGAGCTCCACGCCATAAAAATTACCTACAGTAAACAATACTGGTAGTCGGCACAAAATAATAAGTTAAATACTTCTCTTCTCTTTGTGTTGCAATTTCTTCTCTGACAATCATTTAATTTATGCATTACAAAATGACCACTCTAAATAATTTTGCCTCTGATGTTGAACGTCCGAATAAAGACAGAATTAACTACATTGTGTGTTGGTTCTAAAAAAGTGAACAGAGTTTGAGCTAACTCTACACTGTCATAAAGCACACATTTAATATTTGTAATAATTTTTCTCACTAATTCTTAAAATCTGTACTAAACATAATTATTGATAGAAATAAAAGTGAGATTTAAAATAGATTTCATGAGATGTGCTTCTTGCGATACATGTATTACTTCAATGCTTATAATAAGGAATTCACAGTATACATTTAGATGAACAAATATCAGAGACAAACTAAAGCTAGGATGCTTCCCAAATGTGCATTCATCTAGTGACTCAAGAAAAGTACACAATAATTTCAAGAGGATCTAAAAAATAATATATTGTGTATTTCCAACATAAATTAGTGAATAAACCCATTGATAATGGTACTGCCACCACCGTTACTTATGTTTCTGAAAACTTCAACAATTTATGTCAGGAACATTGAGAATTCAATATAAATGCATTATGAATGTTTTTCTTTTTACACTTCCTATTTCACACAAGAAAAAATATTTCTTTTTCTTTTAAAATGAACATTGCACATGTCATTGATATTGTGACAGTATTGGACATACCATAATTATTATTCAGATATACATGTACTGGTAATAAAAAGTAATTAATCAAACGGAAAGTATTTCTGAAGGTACATGTAGATAGCCATCTTCTATGATATCTACATGTAATACATACATGTATATGTCTTGTAAATAAAAATTCTAAAACTATGAAAATCAGTAGTTTACATGTCCTTGCATAGTTTCACATTTATTTTCATGGAATGAAAGACAAACGGTATCAATAAAAAAATGATTGTTTTCCTACAGTATATACATGTATATATACAAGTGTAGCATGTATTCTAACTAGGAATTAATCTTTTTCCTTAAAAATACTACACTGATTCATACAAATGCAAAAATTAAAAAAAAAGGTAATCATCTTTACAACTTCACTTTAGTAACAAGTTTCCGACTGCAAATAAAAAGCATTGGATTAACACTCAACTAAACACAATTTGCTCTGTAAAAACTAAGTTACATTCTTGAGGAAATGTAGATAAGGATTAATAATAATTTAAGAAATAAAAATAAAATTGCAACGATATGTACTTCCATATATTAATTTGTTTATAAAATAAAATTCTTCTGGGTCTCTTTCTTATAAAAAATACTTGTATAAAGCAGTATGGACCTCTATACAATGTTTCCTTTTTCAATTTTATCCAATTGAGCAATATAGACCTTTTTCATACTGGATTAATGTTACATAGTATACAAGAAGATGTTGAATGTTTTGTTTCACTTCATTCAATAATGAATCTGAAATCATTAATCCATTCATTATGGGTTTAAACACACCTATAAATCTCACAACCAACATGAACTCATACATCTGTCAGATCACAAAAACATTTCAGGCTTTACATAGAAAAGTTTTAAAGATGGACGTGTAAAATAAAACATGTACACCACATACCAATGGATCCTAATCACTTAAAAAATTTCCTGATTTCTTTTTTGCATTTCACATAATGCTGCATCAAAAAAATTGGCTTGATAAAAGACACAAGAGTTTGTGGACATTGTCCAGATTTTATAAATATATAAAGTGTGTGTGTAATTGATACTACAGTAAAACTCGGTTATAGCGAAGTTTGTTGACCTACAAATTTAATTTCTAATATCCGTAATTCATTATATCTGTATAACAAATTTATTATAAAAGTAGACATAGCGAATTCACAATATAGATTTTATTCATGCAAGTATGACTACCAAATGTATTTAAGGAAGTATAAAATACAAAATTTATTTTGAAGTTGAAAGTTTTCAGATAAATTGAGTTTCAATATAAATTCTTGCAAAATTAATGTCAGATCACTATTTTAAAAAATAAAATCTTTTAGAATTTGCTAAGATGTAAATGTCATTACTTCTAACTTCTATGGGACACAAAATCAGTTCTAGGGATGGGTATCGCCAAAAATTTCGTATCGCGATATATCACGATTTTTTCCCAAAATATCACAATAATATCATGATATTTTAACAAGCAATTTTTGAAATGATTTTTTATGAATATTCTTAATTTTTCCGAAAATATGCTGGAAAATATAACTTCACTTTTTTTCATTTTTTTAATTTACATAATATGAAGCAATTTTGGAGGTTTCAACATTTTTTACACTTCCTTTCATTGTAATTTGAAAGAATGAACAAATAAATGAATAATTTCTGTAATTTATAACTATGTACCTAAATACCGATATTTTACTCTCCGTATCACAATACGTATCACGCAATTAAAAATCACGATATACAGGTATACCGATAAAAGCACATCCCTAATCAGTTCGCTATAACCGTAAATTCACTATATCCAAGTTTGTTATATCTGTAAAATTTTATAAGAAATTGTAAAGAATTTTTCCAGGGATTGCAAAAAAACTTTGCTATATCTGTAAATTCACTATATCCGTGTACGTACTAAACAAGTTTTACTGTAATACTTATTTCTAATGTATTTCACAATCAACTACATTATATTGCAACATAAAACCAGAAGTCTCTGACGAGACTGTAGCTCTACTGGTCTGTACCGGTACATATAACAAAGGAAAAGTAGCACTTGGATTTGAAACTTTGCAACAAGCAGCAATAAATAGAATAATGTATCTTAATGTAGTCTACTTGTGCGCCAAGTTATACTGAAATCAGACCAAAACTGAAGGAGGAGTAGCCTTTTAAAGAAATTTCACAGAAATTTCTATTTTTAGTAACCATAGCAACACCATTCATTGAAATCAAAAACCGATGCACTAAATTATGTATCTTAGTGTAGTCTACTTGTGTGCCAAGTTATAATGAAATCAGACCAAAACTGTAGGAGGAGAAACGTTTTAAAGGAACTTCACAGAAATTTCTATTTTTAGTAACCATGGCAACATCGTTCATCAAAATCAAAAACCGATGCACTAAATTATGTATCTTAGTGTAGTCTACTTGTGTGCCAAGTTAAATTGAAATAAGACCAAAACTGTAGGAGGAGTAACATTTTAAAGGAATTTCACAGAAATTTCTATTTTCAGTAACCATGGCAACATCATTCATCGAAATCAAAAACTGATGCACTAAATTATGTATCTCAGTGTAGTCTACTTGTGTGTCAAGTTATATTGAAATCAGACCGAAACTGTAGGAGGAGTAGCGTTTTAAAGGAACTTCACAGAAATTTCTATTTTTAGTAACCATGGCAACACCGTTCATTGAAATCAAAAACCGATGCACCAAATTGTGTATCTCAGTGTAGTCTACTTGTGTGCTAAGCTATATTGAAATCAGACCAAAACTGTAGGAGGAGTAGCATTTTGAAAAATTGTTTACAGACAGACGGGCAGACAGACAGACAAACAGACAGACGGACGGACGACGGACACCTTACTATCGCATAAGCTCTTCTGGTCTCTGATCAGTAGAGCTAACTAGCAGTGAAAGCAGGTTGAACAGCTTTATCACAGATCAATGTCACATAAGGAAGAGAGAAAACTTGATTATTCTGCTCAGTAAGAAAATAAGGGTAATTGAGGACTGTCTTATTTGACTGGGACTATTATCACCATAGTGTCCAGGGGGGTTGTTGATTCATCATAAGGGGCATCCCTGTTATGTTGAATGGAATGTTAACGATGGCTCCATCCATTCTGTACTTCTCCAGAGTGGCTTTAATCATGTAGCTACAAATAGACAACTCATACACTTAATACAATATGGCCTTAATCATATACTTACAAACAGACAACTCACACTTAAAACAGTGTGACCTTAATTATGTTCCTATAAAAAGGCAACAAGCACTTGATACAGTGTGGCCTTGGTAATCGTGCCTAAAAACAGACAAATCACACTTAAAACAGTGTGGCTTTAATCATGTACCAACCAAATACAAGAGGCTTGTGGGCCACAACATTTACCTGAGTAACTATGGCCCTTCTGTTCTTCACCAGCAGATTCTTTTCCCTCTATTTTTATGTAAAACTTTGATGATATATTTTTGCCCCACACTACCCCAGTGGGTCATCATTTGAACAAACTTGAATCTACATTAACTGAAGATGCTTCCATATACTGATTAAATGACTATTCATGGCTTTGCTGTTCTTGAGAAGATTTTTGAAGACTTTTAAAGATTTTTCTTTACATGAAGATTCCTAAGTAAAATGATGTGAACAAAATAGAGTATCTACACTACCTGAGGATGCTTCCATATAAATATGACTTTTGTGGCTTTTCTGTTCTTGAAAAGATTTTTCCTATGTGTGTGTGTGGAAGGAGGGGGGGGGGGGGGGGTCATGATTTGAACTCGAATCTTCACTACCTGAGGATGCTTCCATATAAATATGATTAATCATGACTTTGTTTCTCTTGAGAAGATTTTTAAAGATTTTTCCTATGTCTTTCTATGTAAAACTTTGATTGCCCTTGTGGCCCCACCCGACCCCTGGAGGCAATGATTTGGTCAAACTTGAATCTACTCTACCTGAGGATGCTTCCATATCAAAATAACTAATCATGGCCCTGCAATTCATCATCAGAAGATTTTTATAGAATTTGCTCTATACATTCCCATGTCAAACTCTGATCTCATTTTGTAGCCCCACCCTACCCCCTGGGCCATGATTTGAACAAATTTAAATCTACACTATGCCAGGAAGGTTTCATGTACTTTTCATCTTTTCTGGCCAAGTGGTTCTTTAGAAAATTTTTAAAAGTTCACCAATTCTTAATTTTCTCCCCTTGAAAAAAGGGCATGCTGTTCACTTAAACAAACTTGAATTCCATTCGTCCAAGGGTGTTTTGTGGCAAATTCGGTTGAAACTGACCCAGTGGTCCTTGAGAAGAAGTAAAAAATGTTAAAAGTTTACAGACTGTTGAAGAGACAGACAAACACAGATAAACATATGGAAGCCCGACAATATGATTAAATGTGATCAAAAAAGCTCATTTCAGCTTTCAGCTCAAGTGAGCTAAAAATGGAAAATTTGTTTAAGAATATAAATACCTGATAAAACATATCAAGTAAACACTTAAAGTTAATCAATAAAAAAAATATAAATGTAAATGAAAACAAGAGGCCCATGGACCACAACGCTCACCTGAGTTACTTTGGCCCTGCTGTTCTTCACCAGACCCCCCCTTGTAATACTTATTGCTGCCCTGTCCTACCCCCGGGGGCCCTGATTTGAACAATTTAGAATCTACACTACCCAAGGATGCTTCCATATAAGTTTCAGCTTTTCTGGTCCACTGGTTCTTGAGAAGAAGATTTTAAAAGATTTTGCCTATGTATTTCAATGTAAAACTTTGATTCCCTATTGTGGCCCTGCCCTATCCCCAGGGGTTTGCCCTTCATTTTAACAATTTAAACTCCCCTTCACCCAAGGATGCTCTGTACCAACTTTGGTTAAAATTGACTCAGTGGTTCTTGAGAAGAAGTTGAAAATGTGAAAAGTTTACAGACGGACCGACAGACAGACAGCTAGACATACGGACGGACGATGAACAACAGGTGATCAGAAAAGCTCACTTGAGCTTTCAGAATATTTAAAAATTTAATTTAATTTTTTATTAAATTTAATTTTAATTTTAAAAATACCTTTACTTGTTAATATTTTTAAGTCATTGGATAAAACCTTCAAGTACAGTGATTTATCTAGTTATTTTATTTGACTACCCTTTTCATGTAAAGAGGGAAATATAAGAATGATTGCTCAACATTAGCACTTGAGGTCTGAATATACTATAGCAGCTGGGTGATGCCTCCCCCCCCCCCCCCCCCTTTTCAAATGTACGATATGTTAAATAAGGAAATTCTTCATCACAAAAATGGAAATTTTAAACTTTTTTTCCAAACCAGTAGTTAAAATTCCATTGATAAATCCCTGAAGAAACATTAAAAAAAAGGGACATAAAATTGCAGAATTTGAGAAAAATTACTGACTTTCATCTTCAAATTGATTACTGAAATTAGTCTGATCAGGTGATAGTAAGTACAGAATCACCTACCCATCCTTGCCCAGTAAGAAGAGACTAGGGATGTGGACCTCTCTTTCCGTGCCATCCTGTACCATCTGTATTTGTGCTTCGTCATTCTCAGCATCGTTATCGGTGATTAATACTGCCACAGCCCCGGAATTCTCGGCATTGATTGTTTTGGTTACAAAAGAACAGTCACTGCAATCATTTTAGGGACTGATTTACAACTGTAATTATATACACAAATAGTGAAATAAGTTGATTTTTAGACCATCTATGCTTTTTGATTCTGTAAAATTAATTTACAAATTACAGTTGAACTTTGTTATCTGGAACTTCGATATCTTGAATATGGGGTGTAACAATGCACTGATGTATAGTGATGCAGAAGGAGTCAATATGATACATGGAAACATAAAATGAAATCAATTTTTTTATACTTCTGGAAGCAAGTACATAATATGCATGTTTTGATCTTAAAACCTTAAGAAAATCAGATGTCTTTTTTCGTTATTATAGAGAAAACTTCAAATATTTATTTCACTTTAATCTTGGTTTTACAAAGTACTAAAGACCATAAGAAAAATTTGCAATATTTTTCTGAAATATCATGATATATTGTGATGCTTTTTTCCCTTATGATATATGGTCTTTCTTGAAACCATTTTAACCTCGTTATCGTGATCAAAGCATTATATATCTCCAAAGTTTTATTCTCAGTCCAACTGGTTTGACATAATGAGGTTTTACTGTATGTCAAAGTTAGTATATGCTCCTTTTTTGATCTCTATTGAAATTATCATCCCATGACGTGAAGTTCCCATTCAGGAATTGTACTAAGACTTTAAAATCATACTGTACATCAGTCAACCATTAATGCTCTTACCCTCTCTGTATTAGCACCACTGCTCCATCAACTTGTCTCTGATTGGCCAATTTACTACAGCCATTGTAAGGATCAGCAACAACAAGGGGTATGTGATGGTAAACTTTTTCCTTGAATAAACACAAAATCATTGATTTCACTGATTATGCATACAAGTATTTATATCATGCTACATAATAACATATCGTGCCAATTTGAGTATCACCCCATTAACACCAAAGAAACTTTAAATCATTCTTTCAACTTTCAATTAATTCTGGCTTTATGAACATGGTGAAACTGGTCCAAGGTTATAGCAATTTGATAGAACTACTGATGTACAAATCATTTGTTAGCTTCAACAACAGTTTATGTGAATTACGATGTGCTCTAATTGTTTATAAACTCTCATTAAAAACAAAACAAAAACAAAAAAGTTACATTTAAAATACTTACAAATTCTCCACCAAAGTTTTTGGCTGGTTTAATTTTGTAGATGTAGCTTATTTCTTCTGGTTCCACTATTTGCATGAAAAGGTTCTCAGAGGTGTACAACAGATTAATGTCTGGGACAGTGGCTAACTTAACATCTGAGCTGCATGCTGCAAAACACAAATGTATTGTACATAATGTGTAGGAATTTAGGCTGGACTGAGGACATCGCCTGGATAGCTTAGTGGTTAGAGCACCTGACTAGTAATGCAGGGGTCCCGGGTTTGATTCCCGGTCCAGCCATATGTTTTTCATTATATATATATTTCTGAATTTTCAATGTATATTAACTCATTCCTCCTTTCCATACTACAGATGGTGCAGTGGCCTACATGGACCTTGTTCAGGCAATATAATATGTATATGTAATTAATGTTAAGTCCTGACAGCGTGAACTTGTGTTGTGTCTTCAGGGGCGAAGACTATTTAAGGAGGGAGGAATGTAGGAATTTAGGCTGGACTGAGGACATCGGCCTGGATAGCTCAGTGGTTAGAGCATCTGACTAGTAATGCAGGGATCCCGGGTTCGATTCCTGGTCCAGCCATATGTTTTTCATTATATATATATTTATGAATTTTCAATGTATATGAACTCATTCCTCCTTTCCATACTACAATGTAAAGATTCAAGATTGTCAAGAAGTGATATCTCTAGTCTAAATATTTGTCAACTATGTAGTTTTTTTTAGGAGTGTATCTAGATACAACTGTCATGTTTATCATTTTAACAAAATCACGCAGCAGTTTGTTGAACTTAGAGTCGATCTCTGATTGATATGATTGAAAGGGGGGGGGGGTTACTAAGTTTATGTACTTACGACACTGTTCATTGCAGTTCCTGTTTACACACTACTGATTAAAAATATCTTTGTCTTTCAAAATAGCTTAGTATCAGAGTGGTCAAAATGTATATAAAATATTATTTGCGACCTATTAATTCATTTCGCCAACAGGGAGAGAGGGTTTGCTACCGGCTTATATTCAGATATATTTTTACATCAATACAAGTTTGAACTATTTCTATGATTTGCTGCGCTTTCGATTAATGATCGTCAGTACTATTGAACTGCCTTCTATAATTTCCAATTAACTTTCATTACCTATAAAACCAGTAACTGCAAAGGTGAAAAACAAACTTAGGAAACTTTTTCTCGTCATCTGCATCTGTCACCATACGTGTCCATTACAATATATTGGAGTTATCTCTCTTTGGGCTAAAAATTAGTTCGTGTCAATTTGTTTCGTTCAAATAACATAATTGTACTTAAGTTGAACAATGATTCGAGGAAATGTATTTAAGTAAACAAACTACAAATCAACCAACTACACTATCTTTGCTGTGTAATGTAATTCTATATTTACCAATACCATCAGTTGACGAAGAAATAAGGTTGAGTGATATTATACAGTTAAAGTATATCATTGAGGGAGTTAGCAAGATTCCAGTTCCCCAAGGCCAGGACTATTTCCCGAGGCGAAGCCGAGGGAAATAGTCCTGGTCGAGGGGAACTGGAATCTTGCTTACTCCCGCAATGATATACTTTTAACTGTTTTATTATACCGATACAAACGTAAGATTTAGAGGATTCAGATAGCGTGATTTCAAAGCAGGGTTTAGCTCACTGAACTAACACACGGGGATTAGTCCATTCGCATATCATACCAATGTAAAAGTAAAATCTAGAGGATTGCGGATAACCGTGAATTAGCTTCCGAAGCAGGGATTAGCTCATTTGACTAACACACAGGGATAGTCCATTCATAATGTTTTCTAAGGGAATTAGTCACATCTAACGATCTAATGTTATAAAAATCAGTAGAGGTATAATAAATAAAGATAACGAACAGTATATGGAGATAACGAACAGTATTCAAGCTCAAAGTCCATTAAAACAATACAAATAGGGAGCAGAGCAACCAAGGACCTCCAAAAACATCAGAGGTGGGATCAGGTGCCATGAAGGAGTGAGCATCCCCTGCTGCACGGTCACACCCGCCGTGTGCTCCTTGTCATGATCGGGAAAATCCGTCGACAATTCAGTGTGTAAATAATGGCCTAACACTTAGTATGAAAAACGTCAGTCAGCATATGACTTAATGATAGATTGTATTTGCTAACAAGGTCATTGTATCGACCACAGAACTTACGAAATGATGACTTTAAACGAGACTGTTGATATTTTTGTTCGAATATTAACTTGTTTGTCAATAACTTACCTCGTTTTAGAAATTGTTCATACGTAGAGCATGCTCTTGCGTATCGAATCAACTGAGAGATACACACCCCATATGTAGCTGAGAAGGGTATATTGCTGTATAAGCAAGGGAAGTCATCACGTTGTTGTTAAATTACCATTAACCTCTTTTTCTAGTAAAATATATCCAAATATGAATCAGATGTGTCAGACTTTGTGGTATCTTTTATTTCAGGCTCACTGGGATATATCATGTCGACATATAAATGGAAATAACTATTATATTGTTAATTGATAAAACGTCGTTGATATATCTAAATGTCGAGTTGAAGGCCGGAGCAAGAGATTTCTCTTTCTCATGCACTGGCGGATTTAGAAGGGGGGGGGGGCAGGGGGCTAGTTACAGCCTTGAATATGTGATAAGCAATATTATTAATAAAAAAATGCTGTTTAACAAATTTCTTTAACAAATATTTTAATATCCATGGCCTTAACTGAAAATATTTCCTCAGGGACTAGAGACTATCGTCAGATACTTAATTCACTAAACTAAATGTGCAGTCAGATGATACATTTTTTAATTTATCGTGGAGAATGGTTGTATAAGGAGTTGAAAAGTCGTAAGTTTTTATGTTATTGATTTTGGTAAAATTTTGTGATTTCAAATTTTCCAAAAGTTCCTTAGAATTTTTTAGTATCCAAATACACAAATTCTCGAATATATTGTTGCACAGTACTCTAGCTTGAAGTTCTCCTTCACTGCTGTTAATATTTTAGTGAGGAGTAAAGAAAGAGGCTTGATAGAACTGGAACCCTATGTATCTTTGTTTGTAAGGATTTTTTTAAATGAAATTATGAATCCAATATGGATATGGTAATTCAAATTCATTTTGGTTGTTGGGAATATTAAAAATATTCAAATCTGATATATGATTTTGAAGAATTTCCTCCTTAGAAAGGGAGCTATGGGTATAAGTTCCATTACCACTTGTAGAATTAAATCCCAGTTCCTCTAAAATACAATTAAAATAATGAGCCTTATAAACAAAAACATAATGTTGTTACCTGCTTTATCAGCTGGGACCAGTACATGCTGATCGTGTAGTCTATCTAAATCTTTTTTCACTTCTGAATAAGTTCATTGGAAAAACAAAATTGTGAGCAGAGCGAACACGGACCGTTAAAAACGCTAAAGATAGGATGATCAGGCGCCATGGAGGAGTAAGCATCCCCTGTCGACTGGTCCCCCCCCCCCCCACGTGTGCTCCTTGTCAGGTCATGATCGTAAAAACGGAAAAATTCCGTAGACAATTCGATGTGAAAGTAATGGCCCAACAATCTGTATGGAAAACATCATTCAACATTGGACTCAACGATATATTTTATTTGCTAACAAGGCCATTGTATCGACCATAGAATTTGCGAAATGTTGACTTTAAACGAGACCTTGTATCATCAAATTATATTTGTCAATAGCTTGCCTCGTTTTTAAATTGTTCGCACCTAGAGCCTGCTCTTGCGTATCGAATTGGGAGTCATTAATTCCATATGCAGGTGATAATGGTATATTGCTGTACATAAACACGGGACGTTGACGAAAGAGAAGTTGAAGTCATCATGTTCATCATTAAGTTTTGTTGTAAGGATGCCACTAAATAATGTTTTTTTTTTCTAGTAAATATCCAAATATGAATCAGGTGAGTCAGACTCTGTAGTGTCTTTTATTTTTAGTTCAAAGTGATATATCAAATCAACGTAAGAGTGAAAATGAATATATACGTCGACGTATCTAAATGTCGAATTGAAGGTTACAGCAAGAAACTTATTCTTTTCATGTAAAAGTTTTTGAAAAAAAATTCTACTTCATATGAATACAAAAATAGGTTTGCTAATAACGGGACAGAATTAGTACCCATGGTAATTCCAACAGATTTTTGGAAGACTTACTGGTCTCCACTTAAAAAACTACACAGATATTGTCAATCAGAAACTCATGCATCTCTTTTATATCAACTTCGGAGAACTTGTGTCTACAATCAAAATGTTTGTTAAACAAAATAATTTTGCACTTGACCATGTAAATATGAGATTTCATTTTTATTGAAAAAAGAAAGCTTTCTATGATATCAAAAAGTCTGGACTTTAATTTGTCGTGAAGAATGGTTGTATAAAGTGTTGAAAAGGCGTACGTTTTGATGTGATTGGTTTTGATGAAATTTTCTATATTTTAGTGCATGAGGAGTAAAGAAAGATGCTTGGTATAACATTCACCTGTGCAACTGATGTAAATTTTTTTCGGTAACTTTCCCTTCTGCCGTGGACGGTCAAGTAGGGCGCTCGCTTCGTGATCGGGAGGCCTGGGTTCTTGTTCACCAAGCCGCGTCAAACCTAAGACGTAAACATATGTAGTTACTGTTCATTCGCAAAGCGCCCGGGGCACTAGAAGTGAAAGTCACGTGTCTTTCGGTGAGACCTAAAAAATGGAGGTCCTGTGTCACGTTAGGCGTTGGTACACAATAAAGAAACCTCACTGCTCAATGGTTCTGCTCTTCACCGGCATACGATGACGTTTCTATATGAATGAACAATTCTCGAATGGGACGTTAAACAATATACAATCAATCAATTTTCTACCGTGAAAGAAACACGATGCACGCAGTTACATGTGCAATAGCTATGTAGAATACATCCGTTCACACCGGTGAAAACTGATTACACCGAACCATGACAAAGTGAACGGCTTATATAGGACCACACAGGTAACGAAAAAATGTAGAGTAATATGGCGGGAAAATATATATCTCTGCCTTTTACGAATAGCGTTCAGCTTAAACTCGCTATTGCAATAAATATAGCACATCTCACCCTAAATGACCCAAACGCTTTAATATTGTTGAGAACTATTTTATATTTAATTTTGCAAAATTTAAAAATTTCCAAAATTAAACTTAATTTTGTTTCAGTCTACGGCAATAGAAGCGTTTTGGAAATTTTAAAGCCCAGAAACACAGGGAGGCACTTGCATATCAATATTACTACAATATGCGTTTAAAATACCTTTAGAGGAAAAAGAGAAATCCCCCCTCCCCCAAGTTTCATTGAAAACAGACCGAAAATATCGGAAGAGTCGTGGTTTGAAAAAAAAGTTGGCAGAAAACAAACAGCTAACAGACGGATAAACAGATGACGACATTAATTCTCTGGTGTCTTACCAGTATAGCTAGAAAGACGCATCATATCAAGGCGATTTTCATTTCATTTTTTAAATTAACTAATTTTGTAATTAATTTAAAAAATTTCAAGGCTTGACTGTAGACATCTTGCCTTTAAATTAAAGCCTATGTAATAGAGATAAAGATAATGCATTTTTGAAACTGCCTTGTGATATACAACAAGAAAATACACGAATGAACGTAAGAACAAGTAAGCACATAAAGGGATTACACGGAATCCTTTTTCGGACAAATCCTTCCAAGGATATTATGACCCTTCCCGTGAACTTATTTTTTTCTCTTTCTAGCTTGATTGCTGATTTAATTTCTGAAAGTCCGCAAGGGGACAAACTTATGTTAACAATTACGGAAAATGACGTTTATGAGTTAATTGGACTCATTATATAAGCATGTTAACAACTGAGCGGGGACATACGGAAGGCAATTTCTCCAACTCGGAATCCTATTATATCCTATTATAAGCAATCAACAAATGGAGTATACTAAAAGCTTCAAAATAAAAGCCTTATTCAGGTTCATATTGAGGTCGGTCGAGGTCAACATCAGATTCTTTTCGTCGCAATAGAAATTGAATTCATTTCAGCAAAAGATGTACTAAAGACGAGAAAAGTTATTTAATGGAAGGGAATATTCCATTCATTTCCGATGAGGAGTAGTGTAAGCCGCACCTCGCGTTATCGTCTGAATAATCTCTGACTGTGTCATCTGGCGATAAACTTTCATTTTTTGGCCTCAGTTGGGAATATTGGCGATGAGAAGCAATTTACGGAAAAATGCTTTAAATGATTTGCTTGTGATGGGTTTTCGTCACGAAACGAAAACAAGGAAGGGACCCAAGACATCATGTATAGGCCCTAATCTCACATAGTCCATGGTATTCAATGCACAGTAGTGCAGAAAAAAAAAAAACGTTTACAACATGAACTTGTTAATATGGCATGTACTTTCCTTTGTACTTTTAGAGTGTATAAAGTGTATAAATTAATTAGTGTCCATAATAATTTTATCTGACACACTACCATAAGTTGATCTATGAATCATCTGGACGATTCTGAATCACAGAAAAGTGCATTAAAAATTGTCCTGATCCTCACTACATTCAATGGTTCGGCAACAAGATTAAAGAAAAAAAATCCAAATCCCTGTTGATGGGCAAATTAACGCGTTAAATATAGAATGCTTTTTATTTAATATTCAAGGAATGTGCGACATCTATGTAAACATCTTTCACATTCCTCATTGCTCTCTCTCTCTTTCTCTCTCTCAAATTGTACAGAAATACAAAGGTAAGAAATGAATATAAATATTGAACATTACAGAATATAACTGATAATGTAAAAATATGTTTGTTTGTACATCTTTATTTCCTGGTCAAGCAATCACAATGAACACTCTGGAAGCATATATAGATTTTTTTCTCTCCATTTGTGTCCCTTATGTAGCATGACAAACAGAGATAGAAAACTTTGTCCGTCGTCTTGTCCACTCAATATGGAGTTTCACACCTGAGTTTCCTGTTAAAATGCGTAGTGCGACCTAATTCTTTCAGATAATTAATTTTCCTTATGAAAATCTCATAGTATTGATGAAATGTAATTACAATCTCTTGTCCCCTTTATGTGTCTAATTCAGCATTTTATCTGCTTTGGTTTCCCAACAAACAAAGAACTAACAGTCATAATGGAAAGTTTGAGTGACAGGAGTTCGTGAGAAAGCGCGAAGTAAGACGGCCTGGTTTAGGTTTCGTATTGATTCAGATCTAACTTTTTCAAAGTAAAATGAAGAAAAGAAAAATCCTTCAACACAGCTAATTTACTTTTTTTTTTAATTCGTTGAATAATTAAAGTAGTATAAGGAAACTATTTTTCTAAATGAAAACGATTCAAAACAAATTCTTGGACATCCAAAAGATTAATGTTTGTGTCATCGTACGTAAACATTCATAATAGAGGGGATTCTAGCCTTAGAACATTTGTCTCAATATTCACTGTAGCGGCCAATTTCCTCGTGTTATATTGACTTCTCCACCCATTATAACATATGATTCTAAAAGAAAAATAGGCACTCGTTCCTCTAAGATTAAACAGTGAAACGAGCAGATATAAAATGTATACATGCAACAGTTTCAGTCAATTATTGAAGTGATTAGGCTTATAAAACAAACAATTAACTTATATCACTGACAACATCTCAAAATTAAAAAAGGACGAACCTCTAAATGGATGAAATCGTTCCTGTTTCTGTTCATTGGCCGATCGCTGAAGTGAATTGCACGACAAAAAATATTTAGGTTAGATTACAGAAACAGGTCCTGAAAAAGGTAGAGTACGGAAACAGGTCCTGAAGTGGGTAGAGTATAGAAACAGGGCCTGAAGTGGGTAGAGTATAGAAACAGATCCTGAAGTGGGTAGAGTATAGAAACAGGTCCTGAAGTGGGTAGAGAAAAGAAACAGATCCTGAAGTGGGTAGAGTACAGAAACAGATCCTGAAGTGGGTAGAGTACAGAAACAGATCTTGAAGTGGGTAGAGTATAGAAACAGATCCTGAAGTGGGTAGAGTACAGAAACAGATCTTGAAGTGGGTAGAGTATAGAAACAGATCCTGAAGTGGGTAGAGTATAGAAACAGATCCTGAAGTGGGTAGAGTATAGAAACAGGTCCTGAAGTGGGTAGAGTATAGAAACAGGTCCTGAAGTGGGTAGAGAAAAGAAACAGATCCTGAAGTGGGTAGAGTACATAAACAGGCCCTGAAATGGGTAGAGTACAGAAACAGGTCCTGAAGTGGGTAGAGTACAGAAACAGGTCCTGAAGTGGGTAGAATACAGAAACAGATCCTGAAGTGGGTAGAGTACAGAAACAGGTCCTGAAGTGGGTAGAGTATAGAAACAAATCCTGAAGTGGGTAGAGTACAGAAACAGATCTTGAAGTGCGTAGAGTACAGAAACAGATCTTGAAGTGGGTAGAGTACAGAAACAGATCCTGAAGTGGGTAGAGTATAGAAACAGATCCTGAAGTGGGTAGAGTATAGAAACAGGTCCTGAAGTGGGTAGAGTATAGAAACAGATCCTCATGTGGGTAGAGTATAGAAACAGATCCTGAAGTGGGTAGAGTACAGAAACAGGTCCTGAAGTGGGTAGAGTATAGAAACAGATCCTGAAGTGGGTAAAGTTTAGAAACAGATCCTGAAGTGGGTAGAGTATAGAAACAGATCCTGAAGTGAGTAGAATATAGAAACAGGTCCTGAAGTGGGTAGAGAATAGAAACAGGTCCTGAAGTGGGTAGAGTATACAAACAGGGCCTGAAGTGGGTAGAGTATAGAAACAGATCCTGAAGTGGGTAGAATACAGAAACAGATCCTGAAGTGGGTAGAGTACAGAAACAGGTCCTGAAGTGGGTAGAGTATAGAAACAGATCCTGAAGTGGGTAGAGTACAGTAAACAGGTCCTGAAGTGGGTAGAGTATAGAAACAGGTCCTGAAGTGGGTAGAAAATAGAAACAGATCCTGAAGTGGGTAGAGTACAGAAACAGGTCCAGTCGGTAGAGTATAAAAACAGATCCTGAAGTGGGTAGAGTACAGAAACAGGTCCTGATGTGGGTAGAGTATAGAAACAGGTCCTGAAGTGGGTAGAGTACAGAAACAGATCCTGAAGTGGGTAGAGTACAGAAACAGGTCCTGAAGTGGGTAGAGTATAGAAACAGGTCCTGAAATGGGTAGAGTACAGAAACAGAGCCTGAAGTGGGTAGAGTATAGAAACAGGCCTTGAAGTGAGAGCTGGATCTGCCTTTGGTTCCTCTACATATTGTTTTAAACATGAAGGTAATATGCCCCCTTTCTTACACCTGTTTATTTCAATTTGGAGCCAAAAAATTTTGTATTCAAATGTATGACTACCGGTCGATGACATTGTCGGACATGTCTCTCAGAATACAACCTCCCCGAAACATTCTACCCACTTCAGGACCTGTTTCTATACTCTACCCACTTCAGGATCTGTTTCTATACTCTACCCACTTCAGGATCTGTTTCTATACTCTACCCACTTCAGGACCTGTTTCTATACTCTACCCACTTCAGGACCTGTTCCTATATTCTACTCACTTCAGGATCTGTTTCTATACTGTACCTGAAGTGGGTAGAGTATAGAAACAGATCCTGAAGTGGGTAGAGTATAGAAACAGGTCCTGAAGTGGGTAGAATGTTTCGGGGGGTTGGGGGGTTGGGGGTTGGGGTTGTATTCTGAGAGAAATGTCCGACAATGTCATCGACCGGTAGTCATACATTTGTATACAAAATTTTTTGGCTCCAAATTGAAATAAACAGGTATAAGAAAGGGGGAATATTACCTTCATGTTTGAAACAAAATGTAGAGGAACCAAAGGCAGATCCAGCACTCACTCGCGCGCGTCGGTATCCCCCCCCCCCCTTTCGAGTTTTTTTTCTTTTTGGCTTTCGTAAATTATGTTTGTTAAACTTGTATACACTTTTAATTTATCAACACGAAGCGATCACGCATGTATATAGTGTCAGGCCTGATTATGAATCTACCCCCAGGAAACCCCCGATTTTCCAGTTTGGACATTTTTTTTTCCGAAGAAAACCATTTGTGTACTGTCCCCACTCCCTCCTTTCTAAAATTTTTTAATCCGCCACTGGAAACTTTACGTTGTAAAATTCTATTCTTAATTCATCTCAGATTTTGAATAAATAATAACAGCGCTATCATGCGATTTGATTAATTCTTATGTCTATATCATTTAAGATACAGATTCACTTTTCCGTCATCGCTAAAAATAAACCGTACTGTATCGTTGATATTTTGCAGATACAGTACAGTTTCTGCTCATTTGCATAAGAAACGCCCACTAAAAGTGTTCTGTATCGCAGATATTGTACGCCTAACTTCAAAGGAAAACTCACCGGGTCATGTCACAATTATATATAAATGCAAAATAGACTGATATAAGGAAGAAATGTTGCCCCAAAACAAGAGAAGTTGGGTGGTCTAGGATCACCAAAGTGTTTTCTTATCTGAATAGTTAAAAAAAATCATTCCAGGCATATTTTTTGATGGAGGTGGTTGAGGTTTAGGACCCTAAGATCACTGTTCAAACCTAAATTTAAAATAATGTTTGTTTGCCCTCTCCCGAATCAGGATGAGAAAATTAGGTCAGTACGTAGATATACTGTAGGTGAGAATTTTTCCCCCCAGAAAATCAATATCAATTCTGAATTTTCAAAATCTTTTTTTCCGGAACGCATAAAAATAATTGCTTTCTGGAGATTAAAAAAGTTTCGAGTCCGTCCATTTTTAGGCAGTTGGTCGGTAGAGGGCAACCAACCGATTTTTTTTGATGGCCCAATGCATTATTAATATATTGGCCATTAAACAGGGATAAACTAGGCATGTAAGTAAGACTTGAAAACCTCGCCAGTAGAAAAGCAGGGAAGTTAAAAATATTGCATCGAAGGTTAAGACGTACATTTATATTCTATCAAGACCCAACCTTTATCCCTAGCAAAAGTAATAACTCCTATGAAGCCTCAAGGGTTTTTCCCCCAATAAGTGATATTTATCAAATCTTGATTCTCAAAAAATCAACAGAACTTTCAGAAAATTTGAATCACAAAATTCAATAACATTAAAAATTGTACACTTTATGCAATCATTCCTCAAGATTAATTAAAAACCAGGCTTTTTGACATCATAGACAACAAATGGAACTCCGAAATTTTCATTTCTTGTGATTTGTCACTTACAAATTGTTTTTTAAAAAGTCTGATTCTACACGCAAGAACTCTGAAGCTGATATTAAGAGGATGCTAGAGTTCTTCATTAGTCAGTCATACCTATTAAATTCATATTAGAAAATATAATAAAGCGCTGCTTCCTAAGTCAGAATATCACAATGTTATATGTGGTTGTAAGAAAAGAACGCATCTGTTAGCAAGAGTCATCCTTCTTATAAATATTTTTTCATTGGGAAAAAATGTA
The DNA here is from genome assembly GCF_033153115.1 of Saccostrea echinata. Classification (NCBI taxonomy): domain Eukaryota; kingdom Metazoa; phylum Mollusca; class Bivalvia; order Ostreida; family Ostreidae; genus Saccostrea; species Saccostrea echinata. The sequence continues at coordinate 1,766,070 of NW_026889757.1, read as the reverse complement.
ATGCTTATAAAAATTCTACATTTAATCCTTGATACATTATTCAATTTGTAAGGGTCTTAAGACTGGATTTAAATGTGTTTTTTTTTGTTTTTGTTTGTTTTTTTTGTCAAATAAAACAATTAGAAAAGTACAGAAAGTAATATTTCCATCATGTGTTAATTAAGTTTGATCACATTGAGTAATCATGTCTCGATAATTAAACTCTGACAAGCTAAACTATGCGTAATATTGCTATTTTTTACTTGGAAAGTTGTCTTTCTTATCAGAGGGTCGCCCCCTTAATTATAATTAAAACAATCTAACCCAAAGACTACCTTCCTTTTATGCATCATAAACTATATCATTGATAGAATTTAACAATAAAAATGAAAATGTATACATTCGTCAAAGTTCAATGATTGGGATATTTCTCTGATACCCGCACCCAAGAGAAATTAATTGGAGGTCATCATAATGATCTCGATGCAGCCTAACTAAAATATGTTTTATACTTTATTATTTATTATATACAGTATTATCATGTTACAACAAATATAAAAAAGATTATGCGAATTTAAATTAGTTTACAATGACTTTTAAGGAACGCAACATGATGAATAACACAAATCATACAACATCACAAAACAAGAAAGAAACTTTCTGTACTACAGTGGCTGACTCTCAGCTTTTTTTTTCTTCTTTTTTTTTTTAAAGCTAACCTTGTTGACCATATATCTATATGAATTTGGAGACCAGGTCTTCCAAACATCTGTTGGAAATTTCGGTGGGCACAGATTGTGCCCCTTTATGAACCGATATGTTTAGGTCACCTGAGTTTACTCAGGTGACTTATTGCTATCTATTTTCGTTGTCGTGCGTCGTCCGTTGTGCGTTAGCATTTAAACATTTTCAACTTCTTCTCTTGAACCACTCAATCATTTTCAATCAATTTTGGCATATAGCATCTATGGGCAAAGGGGAGTAAAATTTTTGAAATTCATGGCCACTGCAATCTTTAAAAATCTTCTTCTTTACTCCTAGACACCAACCAGTCAAACTGTTGGCATGATTGTAATAAGCATTGAGCCTTCTACCAAAATTGTGAAATTCATAGCCCCAAGTTCAGGGGTTCTGCATGGTGCTGGGGCGGAGCTCTGTTGAATAAATAGTGAAAATGCATTTTGTCTTTAAAAAAATCTTCTCCTCTAATCCTGGGTATTAAACAACCAAACTAAATGCATAGTTATATGAGGAAGGGTGCCTCTTCTAAAAATTTTGAATTTCTGGTGATTCTAGTGTTAGGGCGGGGCTCTAATGATTATATAGTGAAAAAGCATTTATTCTTTGAAAATCTTCTCCTTTGCTCCTGGGTATTAAGCCGATGATCTATGTACAATGTAATGATGGGCAATGGTGCCTCTTTCAAAAATTTGAATTTCATTGCCCCTGGGTCAAGGGTTCTGGTGTAAGGGCGACGCTCTAATGATTATATAGTGAAAAGGCATTAATTCTTTGAAAATCTTCTCCTCTGCTCCTGGGTATTAAGCCGATAATCTATGTACATAGTTATGATAAGCAATGATGCTTTTTTCAAAAATGGGAATTTCAAGGCCCTTGGGTCAGGGGTTCTGGTGTTAGGATGGGGCTCTAATGATTATATAGTGAAAATGCATTAATTCTTTGAAAATCTTCATCTCTGCTCCTGGGTATAAAGCCAATGAACTATGTACATAGTTATGATGAGAATAAATGCTACTTCCAAAAATGTGAATTTCATGGCCCCTGGGTCAGGGATTCTGGTGTAAGGGCGGGGCTCTAAGGACTATATATTGAAAATGCATTAATTCTTAAAAATCTTCTTCTTTCCTCCTGGGTATAAAGCTTATGATCTAAGTACATAGTTATGATGAGGAATGCCGGGTGCCTCTTCCAGGATTGTGAATTTCATGGCCCTGGGTAGGGTTTCGGGGGGTAGGGCTCTAATTATAATATACTGAAAATGATATTTAATGCTTGGAAATCTGCTCCTTGGTATTAAGCAAACAAACTAAACCCATGATTTACGATGGGCATGGATGCCTCTTCCAAAATTGTGAATTTCATGGGTTCTGGTGTTTGGGTGGGACTCTATTGATAAAATAGGAAAATTGCATCAATGCTTTGAAAATCTTCTCCTCTGCCCCTAAGTATTAATCAAACAAACTAAATGCAATAATATAAATGTAAATGTATAAATATAAATTGAGTGAATTTGCCTTTTCTCTGTCACTGGGTATCTAGGAGGTAAACAGAGTACAAAATTGTAACAAGTGATGCAAATGAGATTTACTTTCCTTTGCCAAATTGTTAATCAAGAAATCCTTGAATGTAATTTAATCAACAGAGTATTTGATTGAATAAGAATACAAGAAAGAATGTTCTATATAAAGAAACAAAATAAAAATGAATGTTTGGTTTAAAAAAGCAGAGCACGCAAGTCGGATTCTTGTGTTAAAGCACTTTAAAAGATTGACTTAGAGATTATTTATTTAACAAAATGGCCAATTGTACATTGTATGTACATAGTGTGATTTCCGGTTTGACAATTGATGAGTTACTGTCAGGTAAAGTCATGGAGATCATAGTATAGTTTGCAAATATGACAATTTTTTTTATACATTATCCTAGTGAACAACTTATCAAAGAGAGCCAGATAAGTGAATAATCAAGGGACGGGGTAAACTTACTAAGTATCTCAAAGTAGAGTAAAATTTTTCTTACATGATCAATAGAGCCCTGCCCTAGCACCAGAGCCCCTAACACAGAGGTTATGAATGCTCATTACAACTATGAACTTGATTTTCCTGATAGATGCCTAGGAGCAGAGAAGATTTTCAAAAAAAAAAAAAAAAAAAAAAAAAAAAAGATTAGAGCCCCGCTTAAAAAAACTTCTACAAGAGAAGAAGACAACAGTGAACAATAGTTATTTCCATTCATATGTTGACTCAGTCCAAGTGAACTTGAAATAAAAAAAACTTCACATAGTGTGCTACATCTGTCTCAGATTTAAAAGTTTTACTGATAAAGCCAACTATCAACCAAACTGTACGAAAAACGAGATGACTTCAGCTTTTCCATTGTCATTTTCCTTATTTATGTAGTAATATTCCGCTATCACCTGCACATGGTGTTTATGTCTCCCAACTTATTCCATACTCAAGAGCATGCTCTGAGTACGATCAATTTTTAAATAGGGGCAGGCTACTCAGAGATAAGGATGCTGAACAGGAATTTCAACAACCTCATTAAAAGTCAGCATTTCATAAATTCTATGGTCGTTATAATAACCTTGTAAGCAAATATAACCTATCATTTGGTCAAATTTTGGCCGACATGTTTCAAACCAACTTTTAGGCCTTCAATTGTATACTAAATACAGATTGTTCCATCTCCCTGATCAGTACATAAGGCTCAAAGCGAGTGTGACCGGTACAGGAAATGATTACGCCTCCTTGGCACCCAGATCCAATCTCTGGAGTTTCCAGGGGTTTGTGTTTTATCCCCAGTTCACAGATTTGTATTGTTTGTCGATGTCTTTTTTTTCTTTTTTCCTTTTTTTTTTTTTTTTTAGATCGATCACTGTTTTCTTCACCTTTTTCACGTTTCTCTTTAGGTATAAATGCTATAGAAAAAAAATTGGTGGAATACTAGTACTTTATGAGAAGAAGCTGAAATTGTTCAAAGCTTACAACCGACGAACGACACACGACGACGGACGAAAACAGATACCAATAAGTCACTGGAGTGACCTGAAATCCGTATTCATCAAAATTCCTGTGTCATTATTGCTAACTGGTCAGTTAGGAAATTAAATCAACTTTATTTGAAAAGTTGCTTGCCAATTTGTAGGCAAACCCCCAATCACTCTCGCTTTGATCAAAGCTTTGAACACATTAAGGTTAGAAGACAGAAATCCAGAATATCTTTCTGTGAGAACTCGGACTTCTGTGCCTAAAAGAACTGGTTTTTGTTATGAAAGGCTTGGTTTTGTTTGTCCATGTAGAAATGATGTATTGTATTTTGCAGGCACTGTCGGCCAATTTGTCTTAATTGATGATCAATGTTATTGGAAGACGATGCAGTCATTCACAGATTACAGTCATCCATCATGGTTTGCTGTGTCAACAGAAACGAATTTCGTTTATCATTCTCCATTAAATAGGAAAATTCACGCTATGATAATGTATTCTTGCTGTAAAATAATGGTTTATATGTCAAAACTTGCTATATAAATGGTTAGCTGTTAACTGATGCCGTGCGTCGAACCACATCAAATTAGCTTTCATGTCACTGAAACAGGGGAGAGAAAAGTCTACAACATGTTTAATACTGCTGTCTAGTGTCGCTCCCTTGAGTTTGGTTCAAAATAAGAGTTAATATAAAATGAAAGTATAAAGTATTTGAAAGCAGGGGGAGGGGGGGGGGGTGTTACTGAAAACTTCAGAAGTATAAGTTTCCCCCTCAAATGTGATTTTCCCCTTCACTTCAAAAATCGCTGATGTGGCGCTGAGTATTCTGAACCTATAGTGTTAACGTTACTTAAGTCTAATGAAACAAGGACATATACTCATAAAATACTCCAGGCGTGTGTGACCGGTCTGAAGGGGATGCTTACTCCTCCTAGGCACCTGATCCCACCTCTGGAATTTTCGGGGGTCCATGTTTTACGCCTCGTTCATAGATTTATATTAATATTGTTTGAAGATTTTTGAGATCGATCAATTTTTGTTGTCTTCACATGCTGTATTTGTACCTGTACAGCATACTTACCAGGCTTAGGGCGAATTGCATTGTAAAGTAATGCATTACATTACCTTTACTTCAACAATTTGGGCATTAAATTACCATTACCATTACTCTAATTTCTTTAAGTAATGCATTACATTACCATTACTTTAGTAAAGTAATGCATTACCATTACGATTGCTTTTGTGGGTTTTAAAAATTAGAAATACAAAACTTGTGCTTTTCGTAAACATGCACCTCCCTTCAAAACTAAACTTGAAGAATGTTAATTTAAATTTAACATCCATAATTAAAAGATATGATATTTAAAACACAGATTTCAAGTACTTGTATTTATTACACTGTATATAACTTACATATCTTTTTATTATTCATAAGAAGTTCAATCTTTTTGTGTGATTATTGATTTCATAAAGCAATTTAAATTTTGGGGAACTTTATCCCCTCCCCAAAACTATCTAAATCAATAAGACATCGATTGTTTAGATCTAGTACCTTATGAAAAAAATTAAATGCACTGACAAACTTGAGAAAAGGGTTTGACAGCATGTTCCTGTTGCTCTGCTGAAAGTAGAATGCTCGTCTTCTATTCCTTTTGGATTCGTCATGACAGCTCAAACTAGACCAACTCTTTTAATGTTTTATAAACATAGTCGGGAGAAAGGGATTGGTTTTTGAGCCCTTCTCAAAACAATACTTTGTTTTAATTGTTAAACCATAGAGGCATTGTGTGTTTTGATGATACTCTATTCAAAAGATAGCAATTATCAGTTTACAGTGTACATTAATTAGTGTACCTCAAACCGGAATTATTTTTTAAAAGTAATTTCTTAAAAACCCTTTTAAATATTCTATGAAATTAAATATTATCTAAATTAAGTATGAAAATTTAATATGTGTGGTAATTGTACTTTCAACAGAATATAAAGTGTAGTAGTAAATAGTGCAAATAGATACAGAGATTTTATTTAAACAAGTTAACTTTTTTCATTCATTTCTATCATTTAAAAAGTTATTTAATCTAAACAATAATTTCCATGTCCATTTTAAAATAGGTACACGTATATACAAAATAATGCTATGTAATGCCAGCATTACTCTGGATTTGAGGAAGTAATGCATTACATTACCATTACATGTAATGCAAATATTTTGGCATTACACATTACTAGCATTACTTTGAGTTCAAGTAATGCATTGCAATGCATTACCATTACATTTAGCATTACCCCCAAGCCTGATACTTACAGTAAAAAATAACGAGTAAAATGTTCGTTAATTTGATTACCATAAGATAAAACATAATTTGTTCTTATCTACTTATTTCGGAAAGATGAAAGCCTCTGCACAATATAACACAGTACTGAAATACCGCTAGCTATATATGCCTAGACACATCCTCAGAAACAGGCTTCAATGAGAAACCTTGGCATGAATGTAGAATGTCTGACTTATTCACTTTTCATTTTGATGCAGAGACTGCAAATTGTCAAACAGTTAAAACAAAAAACAACAACAACAACAAAAACAAACAAACAAACAAACAAAACAAAAAAAAAAAGGAAAACAAAACAAATAAAATAAATGAATAAATTAATTGATTAAAAAATAAAATAAACGACTGCCTGAAGCCCTAACTCAAGCTGACATTTATAATATTATCTTGGTACAAAGCTCCTCTTCAAAATCTACGAAATAGAATTAAGACTGAATAAAGGTTGTCCCGATTTATATTGTTTCATTGGACTTTTGAGCTTGATTACTTTTCGTTATCTTCATATTTCATGTTTAATTCTTTTAAAATTATCTAGTATTTTTTTTTAATATCATGCATACAAAGATGGATGATTGGTTCCAAAATTGGAGGAAAGCTCCGATTTGCTTAGTAAACACTAATAATAAAAAAAATCTACAATTATCATTTGCATTAGTAGGTGAATTAGGATTCATTAATGAAATCACTACATCACCTTTATCATTAGAGAATAAATGTGTAGTTAACAAATCACCTTTATCATTGGAAGATAAATTTGTAGTTACAAAATCACTTTTATCATTAGAAGATAAATATGTAGTTACAAAATCACCTTTATCATTAGAAGATAAATTTGAAGTTACAAAATCACCTTTATCATTAGAAGATAAATTTGAAGTTACAAAATCACCTTTATCATTAGAAGATAAATTTGTAGTTACAAAATCACCTTTATCATTAGAAGATAAATTTGTGGTAAATAAAAACAATTTTGTCATATGTCCTTCTGGCATACAACTAAAGATTCAAGGAGACAATATACTTAAGTGATATTATTGGTACGATCAAATTTTACCGTCTTAATTTAGTAACAAGCTCAGGTCAAGGTCACCATCTTTTTCCTTATCTTTAAGGATTTTTTGTTCAGCTAATCATATTCACAGGTACTTGTGGACAGGACCCCCCCCCCCCCGATATTCAACCCCGGGGCTTGTTGGACATTTTTTTTCACAAATTATATTTATTACACTTATTCATCATGTGTACCATAGGAAAAAATCGTGAAAACCCCAAAATAATCGTTCCAAACAAAAATACCTCACTATACATTATAAGATCTCTCTTATAACGTTTAGTGGGGTATTTTTCATATATATTAAATCCTAATTAATTTCAGGTACAATTAAGATGTTAGATAGAAATACAAACAAATATCAAAACAAAAACATTGACCGTTTATAAAGGGAGAGAGATTAGCTTTTACTGATGTTTCACTCAAATGAGTTCATAAATTGATTGCTTACAAAATCTAACAAGATTTTAGTTTTAGTGTAAAATCATATTTATTCAATATACACGTATTCTTAATCTTAACACCCTTTGATAAAAATTCTATTTAGTTCAGAACATCCCTTAATACGCCGATTGTTTAGAAATATTACATAAAATCCTTATTCTGTAGTAAATTTGAATAGCAAAATATGTTATATCTTTCTACGCTGCTATTTTGGTAAAAATATAGTCCCTGTTAGATATTGTTTACCATTTCCACGTCCAGCTGTACAAATATAAGAAGGAAAGAAAAATATGCACTTTTAAACTCTGAAAATCTCAATATAGAGGAATTTATGCAAATATACGTTCAATATTTAGTCAGACCTTGACAAGAAGCTTTCCTTAATGACCGGAATTCGTAAGCAATGATTGATTGATTGATTATTGTTTAAGGCCGAGACTGCAATATGTCAGCCAAATCTCGGCGGTTAACAGCAATGAAAACAAATGAAACTTTTCTGGTGGTAAGTTCGATTAGAGATTCAAAATTTAATTTTAAACATGCCTCATTATAACAACTTCTCTTTAGGGTTTAATATTTTATTTAGATAACAGTTGGAGATTTATAACAATGTTAGTATATAGACTAATTATGCTCAATTCTAATAATGCTCAACACTAATATAAACAGAAAGATGAAAGACCCGGCTACACATTGGATCGCTCGTATATAATTATAATACAAAAATATTTTTATGCAAAATTTACTTGATACTTGATAGAGAATATATATATATATATATATATATATATATATATATATATATATATATATATATATATATATATATATATATATATATATCATTCATCATCATCAAAGCCACTATTATCTTTTAACAAATATTGATAAGATTGAAATAAAGAAGAAGTGTAGAAATTTAAAAAATGAAATAAAACGCTTCATTTCAAAGAGAACTTTGTAAGACAATCCTTCTCCTCAAGATGAATGATGAATAAACAAAATATTTCTTAACACGTGACATTGCTTATGAAAAGTATCTAAATACACAAGTCTTGAATTTATAACGTATATATAATAACACCAGTTAATTGGCTAGTATCTACACATTTTCTAATTGCGTTTTAAGCCAACCAGCATCAAATCATTTCTCATACCTTGTTACAAAAGAGAAATCTTTATATATAAATATATATATATACATGTGTAACTTTTTTTAGCTAAATATATATTCGATTGTTTGCAATTTATATGATTAGATATGTTTAATTTGCTACTGTTATGACTAGACAAAATTGTAAATGAGTATTTTTATAAAGTTTAAATCTAACAATTGTAATTTATTTTAGAAATTGGCTTTTTTTATGCTTTCCTCATTTTGATCTGCTCAAAGTAACCATCTATTAATATTTTCATGTCAAAACTTTATCTAAATTCATTTTAAGGAGCTCTCCCTCTAAAAACCGTGCTTACTAAGAACTTTAAAGCAGACAAATTAAAACATCAAGTCAGGCAACATAAATATACTTTGCACAAATATAACTCCGTAAAAAAGATGTATATTAAGGAATTTCAGTAAGACAAATAATGTTCTTCTCAGTCGATCTGCGATTTGTAGCATCATTAATCATGTACCCCTCATAAGAGATTTGAGATCACTGGTCCTCATTCCGCGCTTTTTCTATTTGAGCCTTGATATCACCTACCAATAATTGTCAAACTCGGGTCGATCTTCTAGACTTCTGCAACTGGGGATAACTTTTTTGTTACTTTGTCTTCGTGTTTGGTGAGGACAGTCATATGAAGTTCTGACGTAGACACTGCACTGGGTTCCGTCTTGATGCTATCTGTCAACGTATCTGAATACTTATTCAAACGATAATTGCTACTTTTCTTATGATCATGCATATTATCTCTCTTGTGTGAAGAAAGAGAATTGCTATGATTGACTGCCTTTCCAACTTGTTTGTAATCCAGCGAATTAGAAGTTTCAGAATGGTCTTCTTGTTTAATATTAGAAACCTCGTTAATGTTGGAGAAATTATCATTTGGGGAAGGCTTTCCTTTATAAGAAACCCCCTTTGTTTTGCCGGGCTTTTCTTTCGTTGCTGAACCATTTCGTTCTTTGTGAGGAACTTTCTGATCTTTAGAGGGAGATATATTCCTAAGACCACCATTTTCGCTAGAAGCAGTGCTGTCTTTTAGGTCCGCCGTCGAGGATGCAACGGGATTTAGTATTGATTCTAGTCTATAATTTTAAAAAACAAATACATGTATGTAATATAAAGAATATTTTTGAAAAGATTGAAACTTAGTGATATGAATAAAGTTAAGTAACTTCACTTACCCGTGATTACATCCACTGGTGGCGTGTAAGAAATACATAGAAAAATTTTGATGAAGGAAGAATAACAGATTTGTTTGATTGGTATCCAGATATTGCGCGGATTTCTAGGAAGCATAAAACCGATAACAGAAAAATTTGAATTGGCTTGTTTTAATTTTATTTACTGTACATATTATATAGTAGATAATTTGAAGCTTTAAGATATTTTGCTTTATCAAAATTAGTTTATATATGAATTATTCAGAATAGGAAAATATTTGATATATATTTCCTTATAACATTTATGAGATTTATGCAAACACTCCTATAATTCTTACAAACTGAAACATGGACAAATCTCTGTCACCTAGACCTAATTGATTTTAGTGAAGTTGTTGTGAATTAAATCTAGATCTAGACTTACTCATTTAATGGCGGGGGCTCTGGAAGAGGTTTCGTAAATCCATCTTTTCCGATCAACCAGTACGTCTTGGCCATGCCTTTACCCTATAAATTGATGTTTCTGTTTATTCATGGGTTTATGAACATGTTGCATAAAAATTTCTAACACTGTTTTCCAATACAGTTATCATACAGGTATAAAACGAGATTGTACCTTTAATTCCACCTCGCCTCGGTAGTCTATCCCATATCCTCCAAGTCCATCAAGAACAACTTTTGTCGTCTGACTGATATGTATCCTAAATGCTTAGATACAAATAGAACAACTCTGATAGACCTCAGTTAATTATTTTGATTATCATAGTACTTAAAACTAGATGGTGACTGAAGTTGGTCTCCTAAAGTTTACATACTTCTACAACTTACCTGCACCAGTAGACTCCATTCTGGAAGCTGTATTAACTGTGTCTCCGAAGAGACAGTATCTTGGCATAGTAAGTCCGACAACTCCTGCCACACATGGCCCTTAATAAATTAAAGAGAAATACTGTATTCTGAATTTCAAGATAATCGTTCATTAATAAAATGGGAAGATACTAAACAGTGATCGCTCTCAAAGTCCATTTAAACTATACAAATTCTGAAGAAAACCAACACAGGCTTCTGAAAACATTAGTGGGACCAGGTACCATGGAGGAGTAAGCATCCCTTGCGGATCGGTCACACCCTCCGTGTGACAACTAAATATGATAAACGTGATGACTTCAACTTTTCTATCGTCAACTTCCCTTATTTATATAACAATATACCATTATCACCTGTGTCTCCCAATTGATTCGGTAGGCAAAAGCATGTTTTTCCATACGAACAATTTCTAAAACGGGCAGGCTATTGACAAATAACATATAAAGATATCAACAACCTCGTTTAAAGTCAATATTTTGCAGATTCTATGATCGATAGAATGTCCTTGTTTGTAAATACAATGTAAAATCTGTCATTAGGTCGAATGTGTCTTGTCTTTCATACAAATTGTTAAGCCGTTATTTTCAAACTACATCCAAACAGATGTATCAGACTCTGTGATGTCTTTTATATCGTTTTTAACGAGATACATGGAGTCAATTTAGAAATGAAACTGAATATTGTTAATTGATAAAACTTCCTCGATACATCTAAATTTCGAATTGAAGGCCACAACAACATACTTTTTCTTTTCATGTAGAATAAAAAATTCTGCTTTATATGAATACAAAAAAAAGGTTTGCATATAACGGAGTATGACAGATTGTTGGAAGTCCTGGAATCTGAACACCAGAAAGATATTGTCAATGAGAAACTCGAGCATCTTTTTAATATCAGCCTCGGATTACTTGTGTGTAGAGACAGAGTATTTTTAACAGTATAAGTTTGCAGATGACCAATGACAAGGTATGCAAATTTACAAGTTCCATTTCTATTGAAGAAGCAGTTGTCTGAAGTCAAAAGGTCTGGTATTTGATTTATCGTGGTGAAAAGTTGAAAAAAGAGTTGAAAATTAGTACGTTTTAATGCCACTGATTTGGTAAATTTTTTGATTTCAAATTTCTGAAAGTTCCTTGGAGTTATGATTAACACCATTTCTCGAATATGTTGTTGTACAGTACTCCTGAAGTTTCTCCTAAACTGCTGTAAATATTTTAATGAGGAGTAAAGAAAGAGGCTTAGAGGAATATTTACAAGAACACACGACGTATCTTTGTTTGTAATGATTTTTATGAAGTTTAGGAATCCAGTATAGGTATGGTAATTCAAATTCAATTTGGTTGCTGAAAATATTTTAAACTAAAGAATTGATATATTAATGAAACTGTATACAAGTATACACGTTGTCAATCAGAATATAAAAGTGCCGGCGAAGAAAAGGTTAACCTATAATGTTCATTTTAATGTTGAAATAAAGGTGATTTAATAAATAGAATACTCAAAAATGTTCTTTCTATTCATTGCAGAAATTCAGAAATTTGTTTTACCAGAGTGAAGTCCAATACGCAGTCGTAAAGGAACTTCCGGCATGTGACGTATAGTGAATGTCCCGCACTGACTAAGAAGATCGAGCGCCATTGTACCGATTTCTCCGGCATGACGGTTTCCATTTGGCACTGGTATACCACTAACGACCATGTAGGCGTCTCCGATGGTTTCCACCTGTCAATGCATTGATGGAATGAATATGAATCGATTTAGTAGTACTTTTATCTAATAATGTTTGATAAACATAAATAAGCAAAAAATGAAGATCAAAATTGTCATTTTCCTAATATAACTGATCTTTTCTTCAAGGTATAAAAAAAACATAATATTGCTGATACCTTGTAGACATCGTAATTGTCTATAGTACCATCAAACATTGTGTAGAGGTCATTTAAAAGGTCAACGACTTGCATTGGTGTACTTCGTGCTGATATCGTTGTAAATCCAACGATGTCGCTGAAGTATATTGTCACCTCAGAAAATTCCTCTGCCTCTATAGGCTGTCCTAACTTGAGTTTTTCAGCCACTGTCCTACAAAAAACGGAGGAAAAAGATTACTTGCATCAATAAATGCCTTGAACGTATAATTAATTATCTTATTAGCTGTAGATATTTCTTACGGAGGTAACATTCTAAACAGGAGGAGGTCAGTCTTTTTCTTTTCCTCCTCTAACTGAATAGTTCGTTCTTTCACTATATCCTCCAAATCATTAGAATACTTCTCCAACATCCGAAACATAGAGTCAACAATGTTTGTTTTTCTGAAACCAGAAAATCTCCAAAGATAAGTCAACAAAAATTGTGAAATTTGAATTACCATTTATTTGAAATGAAATTCTTTTTTAGATCTATTTTCAAAAGAGCTAGTCCATACTTTCCCCCAGCAATTGATTTGTACTGTTGGTAGATGTCCTCAATTGAGGGTCTGAGGTCGGGGTTTTCTGACCAGCACTGTTTCATTAACATGATGTATTGTGGCTGCGCTGCTTGAGGGGACACTTTTGGACGGGTGAGGGGTGGAGGATTCCTCAGTCTTTGTATTAGTTCTACAAAAGTAAGTAAAGAATACAAATTCACCACAGTGGAGTGGTTTCCAAACACCCATTGCGGTATGGATATGTTTATATTTTGGTATGAATTTACCATCGTACCTTTTGTTTTATACTCCAGCATTGCATATGGTTCCTGTCTTAATATAACTTCCTGTGTTATAATAGAAAGGCTATAAATATCGCCCTTCTCAGACCCTTTCATTCCTGGAAATGGGTTCCGTAAATGTTCTGGAGCTGTCCAGAGCAACTCTAAAATCAATGAAAGGCTAATTACCACTTAGCTATTGTATTCAGTGTGATCCCTGCACCAGATTATCGAGTAAAATCTCAAAGTCATCAGCAATCAAGATCATTTTAAAATGCATGCACTCATTTCTGTTAAACGTTCCCATGACCCAGTAATAAACTGACACTTCCTTTAAACATTTCTCTTACAAATTCTTTACAGAGGATAAAAATGGAAACTGATCATGCAATTTGCTTTATTCTTTAAATCGTCATGCGTTTAAATTGAAAAAAAATTAACTTCACGCACGTTCTACATCGTAGTTGGCCGTCATTTTGGCACATTCTCTAAACCCTGGCATTCCGAAATCCGACAGTTTCAACACCCAACGACTATCTATGACACAGTTCCGGGACTTCAAATTTCCATGGTACCGAATGGTGGAGTTTTGGATGAATCTAAGCCCCTTTACAAAAATTATTTAGTAATACTTAACATTTGAAAAACTTTAATATTTTCTTTATCATAGTCGACAAGAAAAAAGCATTATATTTCATTAAATTTGTAACTCATTGGAAATTCTTTTGAATTATATTCTTCATCTCAACCATATTTTCATTCAAATTATGTTTATTGAAAATTGAAATTGAATTACTTGTAAAAATGAATGAATGAATAAATGATTTTGTTCCTTTTGGCAAAAACTGACCTAAGTACTGCAATGCTAAGCAATATATAGCTTCTGAACATGACATTAACGTCTTGATAACATACATTATTTCTTCAACACCGTCTTATGAACAGTAAAGGAAGCTTAAATTGTCATCTTTTCATTCAAGGGACTATCGAGGAAGAGAAATATAGACTAAATACATTCAAATTATAAGAATATTTTTAATATTTATTTGAGATATGTGTACATGGGAAGGAAAAGGGTTCTTTTATATTATTGTCACTGCTTTATTCAAAGGTGGTATTTTTCGTCGGGGAAAAGTGAAAAAAACAAGCAATGGTGACAGAGATAATCAACACAAGAAGTAAATGCACATGTCAAATCACCAATATAAAGGAAAATCGTTCAATGCAAGGCGTTTATTACGTCAAGTATTGCAGCCTTAGTGATTATATTCAATTTCTTGTCGGCATCATCAAAGATTTCTTGAATGACGTTAATATTTTTTCTTAAATTTTATTAGTAATGTAAACCCATAATTCATGTTCATTATCTCCAATTTCACTTTTCCCAGAAAAATTAGAAAAGAAATAGATCAAAATGATTTTCGATTTGCTAACTTCAATAATATTGAATTTACGTTGGACGACACATAACATCCTTGTTATTGCAGATAAATTAAAATCCATAGTATCTCCTTTTAAATATAAAGTAGAAAATTCAAAACCCGTACTAGGAGCCTATCAGTGAGAATAAGGTAACAGGGTTAACTATCTCTGTTCAATTTACTCCAGTAAAACAAAATCCTCAGGAATACAATTCAATGTACAAACATTTGTACAATTTTTTTTATGTATATTTTTTGGTGACCAAATAAAAGTAAGAAATTGAAAATTTTACAACAGTACTAGTACTTGCTAGACTGCATAACTTGACAACAATGATGTGATATTCAAATGATTAAAGACAATGGTCAACGCAAATCCTCTGGCAAAAGGTAACCTATCTGAAAGTCAAATTTGTGCTGTACTTAGAGGTTTGGATACGTTTAAGTATATAGTTTTCCCTTGTTTTAAACATGATATAAAAGTCTTTTATCATAGATTTAGAAAAACTTGTGAGCTTTCTTGTTATCGAGATAATTGGTAGGGGACGTCACCATTTAAACCTCAAAAAATTATATTTGTCAAAGAATGTTGAAAATGATTTAATATAATCTTTTGAATGAGAAAATTATATATGGAAATCATAATGGCTGACCTATTATGACTATATAGCAATAAGACACCATTTCGGTCCCTGCTGGCTGGAAGAGGCTGCTTGTACTTACCCTGACCGCGTCTGTCAATAAGGACACCTTGAAGTCCCAATCTAGTTTAATATTTTCGTTCTTCAGCACATCCTTTGAAAGAGTGTATTAGTAAAGAATCAATTTTAAAAAAGAAACATGAACACGTTTAGTAATTTAGCGCTTTCTTTTATTTCAAATCCTCAGAATCATTACTTTATTCACAATTGGACTCTTGATGGCTTACTCATTTGAAAAAAGAAAATTAAAACATAACCTAGTTATTAGAGACTGCTACTAGTAGGAAAGCAATAATTCTTTAGGATAAGAGACTATCCGTTTCTAGTTTCCAATAATCAACTTATCTAAGATAAACATATCTTGCTGGCTACGGAATACAAAATCTCGCATTGCTATTGTAGTCTATCTACATGCATTAGAAATTGTTGAGCTTTATTAAGATACGATTTCATCTGACACACTTAGAAGTGGATATCACGGAGGGAAATCATTATAGACAATTCTGAACATCATTAAAGTTGCGTTTCACTTAATTTCAACGTAAAATAGTCGAACGGGGAGAAATTTAAACTATCTTGCTTCTGCTTTCAAGTACTATATTCATGAAATTTACAGAAAGAAAACATTTAATCTGTGAAATTAGATCGTCTTGTCAAAATGCAAAATACAAAAATTGTATCAAACAGATTGTAAGAACTAGGCCTATTCATTATAGGAGCAGAAAATGCTTATCATACATGTATTTATAATCAAAATTTCAATTTTGTTGATATGCAATACATTGAATTTCATGAAGTTATATTTCAGAAGAAAATGTTCATTTCTTTTTTTATTCCAATAATTAAGTATGAGTTGACAAACTACAAATGTGGTATTCTAATGAACATCATTAAGTATCGGTATTTATTTTTTCTTAAGGTCAATTTTCATGAGTGAATATTACAACTTAACATTTCTTGGGTGACAAAACTGCGAAGGAAGAAATCTTTTCACAATTCCCCTCTCTTGATCAACAGCTGGTACAGAGAAACACTAGCGGTATTGTCATTTTCTATCCAAATAATGGCTCACATAAACATGGTATATTTATCATGTACGGTCCCAAGACCAATCACTTACCCAGAGGCTCCCCCGGCTACAATACTCTGAGACGAGAGCCGGCCTCAAAGGATCAATGAGGAAGCCGTATAGAGGATTCACGTTTTCATGGCGTATGTCTCGCAACTGCAAATGAAGGATAACTAAAGAATGAACAATGTAATTAAAAATCCGCTCACGCCTCGACTTCTGATGAACTTGGTAGGATGAAGCCATACCCTTGATTGCGGAGGTACACTGAAAGTGATTTCACGGATCGATTGCGAGAATCATGTATCATTCTTTTCCTGCGAATGTTTAATTCAAAAGGTTCCTTTAACAAGGAAATATACTCTGTAACTGCAGCTTATTGCTGTTAAATGGATTCTGATAATGAAATACAGGGAGGACATGATAAGAAACAGCACTTAAATTTTGAATAACTTTACACACAAGTTACTTTACACAGTATTGAATTAGGTACAAATGTTTATATAATACTATTTTTGTATAAAAATTTTCATCCAAGTCAAATGCAAACTAATGTTTAATGGTGTTTATAGTTTATTTAGCTGTGAAAAATTCCCAGAATAGAAGTGAAAATAAATATCAGTCTGGTTCGAAGAAATATTAATGTTTTCCAAGTTTTGGCAGGTGACAATGTCATCTCGTGATAAAAGCAAACTTTGAGCTTATTAATACGCACCATATTATTAAAGATTGCATGCTCAATTTCCGCAGATAGAAAATGGCAAAGAACCAAATAACCTTTTGGTTTTATGTTGCCACAACATGTTACAATATAGAAGAATTTATATATATATATATATATATATATATATATATATATATATATATATATATATATATATATATATATATATATATAACTCTCAAAATGCAGGGGCAAGCACAGTATTAACACAAAGTGATGAGACAAAAATAAAAAAAAAGAAAAGAACATGAAGGTGTTAAAAAAATTAAGTGTATAACGTGTTATTTTAACACAAACATGACCTACTTGAAGACATTGTGGTTAAAAACAAAATTACACTTTGTACCGCGATCTTTTTCAACCCTTCGTTAACCTTTGCAACTGATAAAGTTCATTAATTGGTTTTATTAATGGAATATCGATAAAAAAAGATACAGAATGTTTTATTCATTCATCTAAATTGCCTTAGCACATCATATTATGGTCACTCAATAACGTTTGTTACCTGCAATATCTGGAGATAAATGTGCAGCCTACTTTATAACCAATCGGCTTCAGAGGTTTATTGAATTTTCTGAATATTACCACAGAAATGACATTCTTAACGAGTTCTACATAGTAAAATCGTTATTTTGTAGACTAGAATGCTTAAATCCATTTTAATGATGTATGGGCTAAAAAACAAAGCTATTTTTTTTTTAAACTTTCAGGAGAAATCACTGTCTGAAGTGTTTCAGGATACTGTATATACCTATTTTAGATATGTTATACTTTTTACTGTAACCGTTATGAATCTTGGTAGAGTTAAGATTTAATTATTCTTGATTTAATTTCATTGGCTAGCCCATTCCCCCTCCATTTCAAATCTTTGGCTAGCCCACCCCTCCCCTCTGCCCCCACCCCCCAATCAAACTTGAAGGACTGCTATATTTTTGAGTCGATGTATATTTGTACTATCAGTTATTCGTTAGCTTACATGTAAGGCTATCTGTCCAGGTTAACAACACGTAATCAAAACATCCTGGCCGTCCGAACAAAAGTAATTTCACGAATTAATTAAGCCAAATTCAAAAAGCATAGATTTTTGTCTGAATTCGGAACACGCTGTTTTAATCACGCAAATTAAAAAAAAAATTGGTTGAGAAATATTCTAACTCTAAATACAAACACTCTGAAGTTGATTTTAAAAAGACTAGACTTCCTCAATGACTAGAACTATGTAGTCTATGGATATATTCCAGTGAATTCGTAATAAAATACACTACCACTACAGAGTCTGCCACATCGGTTTCATATTTGGATGTTTTCCTTATTATAGACAATAATGGCCAACTAAAAACTAAACTGTGTGACAAACGGGATGACTTCAACTTTTCCATCGTCAATTTCCTTTATTTATATAGTAATATTCTAACATCACCTGAAAATGGTGTTTGTGTCTCCCAACTAATTTGATACGCAAGAGCATGCTCTTAGTACTATCTATTTTTAAGTCAAGCTACTGACAAATAAGTTGATGCTAAAAGGATTTCAACAACCCTGTTTCAAGTCAGCTTTTCGTAAAATCTACATAATGTCGTTATGATGCCGTCAAAATGACATTGTTTGTAAATATAACCTTTCCTTGGGTCGTATTTTGTCTGATATATATCATACCATTTGTTAAGTCATTTGTTAGGCCATAGATTTCATATAAATCGCCCGCATGGCGCAGTGGTTAGAGCGGCTGCTCTAGAGTCTCGGAATAAGAAGTTGATCCTTAGGCCGAGGATTTGAATCCCACTGCGGGACGTGGCGACCGGTCCTTCGGATGAGATCGTATAAACCGAGGTCCAGTGTCGCAGTAGGTGCTGACACAAAAAAGATCCCTCACTGCTCAATGGCCCTAAGTGCCGAGTATAGGTCAAAATATGTAGCCCTCCTCCGGCAAGTGGTGGCGTCTCCATATGAGTGAAAAATTCTCGAGAGGCACGTTAAACAACAAACAAAAAAGTTTTCATATTAATTTTGACAACAGAATTCTCCGTCTACCTGATCAATATATAGAGCTGACGGCGGTTGTAACCGGTCGATAGGGGATGCTTATTCCTCCTAGGCAGCTGACCTCACTTCTGGTATTTCCAGGGTTCCAGGCCTTCACGATTCGTTTTGTCTACTATATCCATTTTCAACTGTCTCAAAAATCAGTGCACATTGCTTTTATATTAATGGAAAAAGAGTGTGGTTTAAGACAGTTTGTTCTCCATTTTGAGGACAATCTCTATTACAAATATGCGCTCGGCAATTTAGCAGCACCAATTAGTCAACGTCAAAGGCTATAGGAATTACTCTATCAACTAACGAGCCTTTAACCGAGAAATAAGCATTTTAGGAAAATTGCTTGTATACATGTACAATGATTTTTTTTTCAGACGGGAGGTATTGTTTATTACCTTTTTATAAATCTTTTGATTTTTACACAATGAATTAAACTCATAATAAATTTTTATTGTCGTTTATAGGAGCTATTTTTAGATGTCACTCTTTTCATTCCCTGTCTTTGCTTTATTTGGGGAATTAAAGTGTTTTAATCAGTTTTGGTGATGTGTTTCTTTATAATATATTTACTTGGGAAATACGGTCTGTCAGTATAGAATTGTTACTCTATTAGACAAATAAAGGAGTGACAAACTTCTGGTATTCTGATGTTTTCTCACTCAAAAAACAAACAAACAAAAACAAAAACAAAAAAACCAAAAAAAAAAAAAAAAAAAAAAAAAAAAAAACCAACAACTTTAACTTAAAAGTACTTGAACTTACTTAAAGAAATTATAAAACAAAGAAAAAGAAAAACTAAAATCAAAACAAATAAAAAAAAAATACATACTGAGTGACACACACACACTCTTGTCAAAAAGATACCGGTATTAGTGATTGGTTTTTATATCACTTTTTTATTTGTTGCTAAATGATTTGTCCCTCAACCTGTATTGTCCTTGCAAATGAAATTGATAAATTGAAAGAAAATCAATCGGGATTCAGGAAAAACTATACTACACTAGATTATATTTTGACATTACAGTTTCTATCAAATATTTTAATGCAAAGAAAGAAAAAAAATTATTCTGTGCCTTCGTTGACTTTAAACAAGCGTTTGATACTGTATGACGGAATGGGGATATGAAAATCTTGAAATTATTGAACGTTTGCACTTGAAGTTTTTAAAGCATGTATTTAATTTGAAAAGTTCCATGCCATCGTACTTGATCTCTATGGTGAAACAGGTCGCTTTCCTCTGTATATATCGGTATATTGTAGAATGATTTCATATTGGGCAAAGCTTTTTTCAGGCCCTCAAAATAAAATTGTAAATGTTTTATACAAACATATGTTTAAATTGTACTGTGTTCGAAACTTAACAAACCTATGGTTAGATTGCGTACAGAAAATATGTAATATGTGTGGTTTATCGAATGTATGGTACGAACAGGGTGTCAATATGAATTACAAATGTATAACTGCTACTGTAAAACAAATATTACAAGATCAATTTATTCAAAAATGGTCTA
Organism: Saccostrea echinata; assembly: GCF_033153115.1. NCBI lineage: Eukaryota > Metazoa > Mollusca > Bivalvia > Ostreida > Ostreidae > Saccostrea > Saccostrea echinata. The sequence goes on along the minus strand of NW_026889757.1, from coordinate 1,745,194 downwards.
GTGATGTAAATAATTCCTCAAAAGGACAGGTTTACAGAATATTTAAACAAAAATTTGGATTTGAAAATTACATTGATAAGTTATCTCCTAAATCTAGAAAAATATTTATAAAATTTCGTACCGCAAATCATCATCTACCAGGGAGACTGGAAGATGGTATGGTATACCACTGTGTGATAGAATATGTACACTTTGTAATAATACTCAAACTGCAGATGAATTTCATTATATCTTAGAACGTAAAACTTTAGCTAATGTAAGAAAAAATTACTTGGGTAATTATTATTCTCACAGACCGAATGTTATTAAATTCATGGAACTAATGTCTACTCAAAGCGAAAGAATGCTGAACAAGATATGTTTGTGAAACACTGATGCCCCCGTATGGCAACTTATAGCAGAGGTTAAACTTTCTCAAATGCAAATCAAATATGTTGGTACCCTAAGTAAGGTCTTGTCTCGAGGAATATACCTGTGAAATATGACAGCCCTAGCAGCGATCATTGAAAAGATATGGAAAAAGTTAAAGTTTTTCAAAAGTAAGTCAAACATCAAGGTCAAATGGAAAAAAAAAATAATGGTGCCTAAGGAAAGGTCTTCTCACAAGAAATATACTGATGAAATATGAAAGCTGAAGCAGCAATCGTTCAAAAGTTTTTACAAAGGTTTAAGTTTTCCAAAAGTACGTCAAACTCCAAGGTCAAGGTCAATGGATTACAATTGTTGGTATCCAAAGGAGATCTTGTCACAAGGGTTACATATGTGAAGTACGAAAGCCCTAGCACCAATCGTTCGAAAGTTATGGCCAAGGTTAAAGTTTTTAAAAAGTAGGTCAACATCCAAGGTCAAGGTCAAAGGGCAAAGTTGTTGGTATCCAAAGGAAGGACTTGTCACAAGGATTACATATGTGAGGTATGAAAGCCCTAGCACCAATTGTTCAAAAGTAATGGCCAAGGCTAAAGTTTTTCAAAAGTAGGTCAATCTCCAAGATCAAGGTCAAAGGGTTAAAGTTATTGGTATCCAAAGGAAGATCTTGTCACAAGGATTATGTATGTGAAGTATAAAAGAAAGGTTTAGCACCAACCGTTCAAAAGTTATGGCCAATGTTAAAGTTTTTCAAAAGAAGATCAAACTCCAAGGTCAAGATCAAAGGGTCAAAGTTGTTGGTATCCAAAGGAAGGTCTTGTTGAAAGGATTACACATGTGAAGTATGAAAGCCTTAACTCCAACTGTTCAAAAGTTATGGCCAAGGTTAAAGTTGGGTAAAATTTTGTAAAACTAGGTCAAACTCCTAGGTCAAGGTCAAATATGGTGGTACCCAAAGAAGGTCTTGTCACAAGAAATACACATGTGAAATATGAAAGCCATAGCTCCAACCAATCAAAAGTTATGGGCAATGTTAAAGTTTCTGCGGACAAACAGATAAACAGACAGACAGACGGACGGACAGGGCAAAAAATATGTACCCCCGAATCTTTGATACGGGGGCATAAAAAACTATGTATGTTTATCTTAAAAATTAATGATGCTGTCTGTCCTCCTTGATATATTTTCCCCTCTTATATTATTTATTTATTTCCTCAATCTTCTGTCATGTTATGTACCTCTGACCAGTTTTGTATATAATGTATATATGTTATTAATGTACCCCATGTACCAATATTTTGGTTTGGGTGAATAAATTGAGCTTGAACTTGCCCTTTCGGCATTTCCCGACTTCTCCAGAAGCCTTTGGCTAATTTCAACCCATCTCACCTCAAAGTAATTATAGGTGAAAGAAATTAATTGCCCTAATGTAGGTTCGTGTTCCCTTTCATTGTTACATGTATCCCCAGGCAAAATGAAGCCGAACTGAAGGTCAATACTTTACATAACAATAATAAGAAAATATATTTAAAAAGATCTTGTTCTCTAAAAAGCCATGATTCTTATGATTTAAGTATTTGATAAGTATCCTCGTTTAGGGAAATCAATAACTAGTATTTCTTTTTCAAGTCTTGGCCACAGGTCAAGAATAGTGTTCCTCGGGATGGGTTTATAATGTATTACATGCGTATACAGGATTTATAAAGACATAGAAGAAATAGAAAAGAAATGTCTCACAAAATGGTACAATATGTGATTCAGGTGAGCGCTAGAGCCCGTGGACCTCTGCATGATTTAGATATGTTGATTTTGAATTATTTTGTAATGCTTACCGTACGTATATATGACAGGAGTTTGCCTTTTATTTCAAATCCCTTTACTTTGATCTCCTTCACAAAGACCACATCTCCCTAAAAAGATAAACATAGCTAGTCATATCCAGAACTACACTGTATATACCTTTGTTCAAAATATATCCAATGTATTAGTGAATAAAAAGTTCAATATACTTTGTAAATATGACGTGCGCTTTGCTTATTTAATAATTTTAGCATGATTTGCATTTTCCCTCTTTGTTTTAATAAATTGCAAACTATCAAAATAGACCAATGACATTTTTCTTTGCAATTTTAAAGTCATTTGTAGGAATATTCATGAAAATCCACCGATAATTAAAATTCGCGAAATATTTTTTATAAAGTAGAAAATGTAAAAATAAATAAATAAATAAATAAATAAATAAATAAATAAATAAATAAAAATAAATAAAATTTTATATTTTAAAATGCATGCAATCAGTTTCATTATGTAAATAATTCAGCTAAAAATGTTTTTATAAAAAAAAAAATATCCGGCAGATATAAAGATATTTTTTTATTCCTGTTGGTAATCAACGTGTTATTACTATAATAGGATTTTGTTTCTAAGACGCTATTATTTTCTTCCGGTATAATCTCGTACATTTGAGGTCAATAAATTCAAGACTATCTGTCTTAAGAAGAAATAAATTATTTTCAGTGTAGTAATTTCTTCCCACTGACCATAATAATCATGTACATGTAAATCAAAAAAAAAAAAAAAAAAAAAAAAAAAAAAAAAAAAAAAAGGTCGCGTGATCAAATTGTGAATTTTGTATATTTTTGCATTACCATATTTATTAAGAAAACATTAAAGAAATTCATGGGAATATAAAAAAAATACAGAATTACAGATACAATTGAAAGAGCGGTAATGTTTTATCGTGTTATATGTGCTTATTCAAATTGAAACGCTAAATAATGCAATTTGTTTTCCTTAAAAAGTCACACATTAAATTAAAACCAGATTTTTAATTTGTATTTGACATGGCAAGTAGTTACTATATATACTCATTTCATAATTGTGCAACACATATGTCGGTTTAGGTTAGAAATCTAATAAATTGTAATTATCAGAATTTACTTCGAAAGACTTCGTGGTTTATACTAGTACATGAACCATCAGACTTCGGCGTGTCAAACCATATTGGGTTCGGCGCAGACCATCTCTTTTTGCGGGACCAGCGTACTTTGGAGTGACAATCGTACTTTGTAGTCCTACATTTATGTATATAATTATTAATTTTGCTTTTTCACACAAAATGAGCATGGGGCATATGCATTTTTTTTATTCGGTAAAGTACAGGACCAAGAATTTTTGTGCGCCGTACGTAAGACAATACAATGTATGAAACATAAAATGCCACCTTTTTCTTATCTGAGCATATATCGATATGAAATTAGCTAAATGTATCTTGTGAAATTATATGCTAATGAGTTGTGAAAATTTTAGAGAGCAGCGTTGATTATTTTTCACTCTAGAAAAATTGTCTACGATTTTACCGGTGTCGCATAATTTACGTTCCGGATACTTCACGTTCCGGCCGGAACCTTAAATTCATAATATTGGTTCCGGATTTTACTGTAAGTTTGGTTCCGGCCATGGCTGCAATCTTCGAATCGCGGTTTCTCTCAATTATTATCTGCCAGTTTTCATTCTACACTGAACCATAGAAGTAGTTTTTTCCTTGAGGATTAAGCATGGCGCAGCGGCATGTCATTTTCATGTGGCGCAATGTTCTTTTTATAAGGCGTCATGCCCTTTTTGTACAGATATTTTTAAAAATAATTGAATGAATAGCCCAAGTAAAGATCGTGAAATACGCTTTCTGATACATATACACCGAATAAAATTTGGTCAAATGAAAGGCCTTGTTTATCTAATGCATACAAATTAAGTCCCTTTGTTTATTTAGTGCATGTCAGGTGTGAAATTCTCGCTTGAATGCACGCAGACCCGGTATTTACAGGGTAAAGAGGATAGAACATAAACTAGACTGAAATCAGAAACCTTGAAACTGTAAATGCTTTCAAAAAAAGACTTCTTAAATGTGAATCTCCTCCAAAATATTTTTCTTTTGGTGAAAAGAAAATAAACTCAATTTTAACTAGAATGAGACACAATGTGAGTCTCCTTAAGTCAGACCTGTTCAAAGTCAGGCTTTCAGATAACACTCATTGTTCTTGTGGATATACCAATGAAAACACTGACCACTTTTTTTTGTATTGTAAGAATTATGCTGAAATAAGATTAGAATTATTTCACACTATAAGAAATAACAAAGGAACAATAGACCTTGACATAATTCTATTTGGGGACTCAAACTTGGGACAACAAAATAATATGAACATAGTTAAAGCCGTACACAAATATATTAAAAAATCGAAAAGATTTTTATGAATACCCAGCGTAACCATTCTGTATCTATTACAACCCCTTTCCTTTCTTTCTTTGCACCCCCCCTCCCACTCTTTTCTTATTTCCCTGCACTTTTTTTGTATTGTACATTTGTTGGTTGTACATCACGTGTATATGTATATGTCATTTTGTTTGTGTTGGAGAGGACAATTCTAAGTTGGTAAAACTTGTGTCCAATCCTATTGATTATGTTTCAATAAAATATGTTTAAATACAAAAAATACTAGACTGAGATTACAAAAGCCTAAAAAGAAACACAATGTCAAAGATAAATTTGATCAGTAAATTTTAATTTTATAATCTGATAATACGAAATGGTATATGTATTTATAGAGATGCATTCTCTGTTTAAATGACATTACAAGTGTTGCAAATTCCACAATGTCGAGCCTCGAATACATGGCTTCCATTCCATTAGATATTATCACTTGGCATGAAAATATGATTTATATTCCATTAGAAATAAACAAACATAAAAAATTTAATTCACTGATGAAGATAGTTATGTAGTTTTTGTGATAAATTAACAAAGGATATTTTATGAATATGTGGTTTATTCTGCAATGAAACAAACATGAAAACATAACGATATGGTTTATTCCCTTAGAATAAACAAACACAATATTAATTAATGAAAATTATGTTACAGTTGTTGTTCTTTAAAGACCGTAGGAACAAAAAAAGCAAGGTTGAAATATGAAAAGTAAGGACCAGCAATGTTGATTGTGAAAATAGCAGTCAGCTAAACTGAATTAGCTCAAAGATTTTAGTAAAATCAAGGTTTAAGCAAATTTTAAATGATTTTTTTTTATGTTTTAAAGGCCTTGAAATGCACTTTTCTGTAACTTCGATGCGTGTCCTACCCACCCACTCCTTAAGATATTTTGGAAATATCTTTTATTCCTTGGTGTTTTTTGTACATAAAACGCAATAAGAAAATGACAATTTTTATGACACTTTAAAACTTTATCGTTTTATACATACCATTGTGTTTAATGAATATCAAAATTTGTGGAGAAAAAAATTCAAATATATACATGTAGGCAGAAGGCAAGCTGCAATAATGTAACACCCCTCCATTTTTTTAAAATCTCAGCCCCCTCCCCCAAATATAAAAAAAGAGGAGGTTATAACAGCTCCAAAAATTTAAAAAAAAAAAAAGTGTTAGTTAATTATCTGAGCCCCCCCCCCCCCAAAAAAAAAAAAATTGAGGAGTTTAAATTGTAGCATCTGCAAAAATGTAAAATTGTTAATTCATTTTTTTTATCATTTGCAAATTAAAAATAATTATTATTCCAGGTTACAATTTCTGAGAGTAATATCAAACATTTTTGTTTCTTGTTCATTGTATTCTACCTTATAAAAAGATAATAATAAAGTATTTTCAAACATTGTTGTAACTAATTTGTTTCTGTTCCACTTTATAACGAAGATAAAGTAGCCCGGAACCATAGTTATTGTCAGAATTAACGTTCCGGATTACATTTGCTGAGAGTATTTTCAAATATTTTTGTCATTAGGTTGTTTCTTTTCCACTTTATTACAAAGATAAAGTAGCCCGGAACCAAAATTATGGTCATAAATAACGTTCTGGGTTACAATTGCTGTGTGTTTCCAAACATCTTTTGTTACTAGGCTGTTTCTTTTTCACTTTATTACAAAGAAAAAGTAGCCCGGAACTAAAATTATGGTCATAATTAACATTCCGGGTTACAATGGCCATAATTAACATTCCGGGTTACAATTGCTGAGAGTATTTTCAAATATCATTGTTACTAGGTTGTTTCTTTTCCGCTTTATTACGAAGATAAAGTAGCCCGGAACCAAAATTATGGTCAGATTTAACGTTCCGGGTTACAATTGCTGAGAGTATTTTCAAACATCTTTTGTTACTATCTAATGCTGTTTTTTTTTTACTTTATTACGAAGATAAATTAGTCCGGAACCAAAATTATGGTTATAATTAACGTTCCGGGTTACAATTGCTGTGTATTTTCAAACATCTTTTGTTACTATGCTGTTTTTTTTTACTTTATTACGAAGATAAATTAGTCCGGAACCAAAATTATGGTCATAATTAACGTTCCGGGTTACAATTGCTGTGTATTTTCAAACATCTTTTGTTACTATGCTGTTTTTTTTTACTTTATTACGAAGATAAAGTAGCCCGGAACCAAAATTATGGACATAATTAACGTTCCGGGTTACAATTGCTGAGAGTATTTTCAAATATTTTTGTCACTAGATTGTTTTTCCTCCACTTTATTACGAAGATAAAGTAGCCCGGAACCATAAATAATGATCCGGGTTACAGTTTCTGATATTGTACTTTCATGTAAATTAGTTGAAACTGATTCGCCGAAAAGCATTTGTTAAAAAACACGATTACCCACTGAAGGTGTATTTCTTGTGACAAGACTTTCTCTAGGATACCAACAATTTTGACCTTGACCTTGGGGGGTCCCTCTACACCTATGCCCGGCCTGCACTCGGGCATCCCCTGTGGGGAGGGTAGTGTATTACATGGAAAGTCAGGAAAAGAGGTAAGGTTTGCCCAGTCTCAATTTGGCTCACCAGGGATGATGACCAGTGATTCCCTGGAGGCCTCTCTAGGTAGCCCGTGTAGGTGTGGCTCACCGAGTATGATCGTCTACATGTGAGGCCCGTAGATCCTGTAGGGCTCACCTGGGACCCTGCACCCATACAGAACCAACCTAGACTAGCAGATTTTGGTGCGCCCTCTTTCCCTGGGGATGACTTGCAACCCCGGAGCTCAATGCACTATATCTGCCCCAGCCCCTGTCAATGTTGGAGTGTCACCAGCAATGGTTCATTCACAAGTATATGCTTTAGACACTGGTATGACTGCTGCCAGACCCCAACCTACATCATTGTATGCTAGTTCCTCAAGCACACCTTACCATGCGCCCCAATCAGTGTACATCAATCCTGGGGGTAGGCATGCCCAACTCCCAGTACCCGACCACGCCCAGTCTGTGTTGTATCGAGGCGAGAGTACTCCAGCCACACTCCATGGTATGACTATGCCCAGTGCACTGCAGCACCATAGTGTTCATGTGTCAATGACTTGTAGTCCTGCCCATCCCGATACCCCAGCCTGTCATTTTGGAAGGGAGGGGGAGAGGATAGCACATGTTCAACCTAACATGTATGGGGCAGCCCATCCGGGATACTATGCTAATCAGTCAGTCCCGGCTAACCAGGCTTGCAACTTTAGTACACCAATACATTATGGCTCACCTGGTTACCAGGGCACCACACCATACCCAGGTAGGGCAGCCACGGGGGGTAAGCCCCGGTATAAGGACCTTAGGTATGATGGTAAGACCAGCTGGAAGGCATTTTTGCACAAGTTCGTTAGGTTATCTCGCAGCCAGCTGTGGACAGAGGAGGAGCAGCACGACCAGTTTTGTTTTTCCCTTGAAGGAGCAGCAAGATTATAAGATGAAAGCCTAATTCGACTAACTTGAAATGGAGCTGTGCAGTTTTAAACTGACGAAAACTACACGCCGCATTTTCGTTTCACGGGGGAGGGGGATATTTTCCATTTTCCACTGTATTATATAGCGGAAAACATGTTTTAACAGAATTACAGAGTAATCTCTTCTTCTTTCCAAATAATTATTGTTTTGAAACTTCGTTTATTCATATATATCATTCAGATATGCCTTTTGAAAATTGAGGTACATGTAAGTGACAAAACAGTTCTGAATACATGGTATATAAATCTCGGTGTTCGACATTTTAGCGGGGAAAAATGGACGTTTTATAGCGAAAAATGTGACATTTAAGCGGAAATTAAAATACATATGGACATCAACAAATTGTTAAGTAAAATATAATTATATCTATGCCTCTTCCAGTAGCCAGTCGGGCTAAGTTTTCTGCCCCCTGCGGGGGGAGGGGGTAGAATTTTGCGCAGACTTAACAATACTATTCATTTCTCAGGATTGTAAAATACAAATCTGTATCTGTATTACATTTCCTCTTCAAAGTTATTATTACAAATGCTGATACCTGCACTTACCTGTATAAATAAAAATGAGTTGAGTTTTATTCAATAGTTTTTAGCTGTGCCGTCGAAACGTTTGCTAGAGTCGAGAACTTAGAAATTTTAAAGTTCGTCATATTTTGCTGGCATTACATTGATTGTTTAAAAAATAAATTTTATCCGAGAAAAAAAAAATACACAAATTTTTTTATTGAATTATTACAGGAAATTGTTTTTCTTCATATTAATTGCATTATAATTTTTCCGCTGAAATTAATGTCTATTCACACCTTTGGAGGTCCTTCGCCCACACATCTCCTATAATGTTCATTTATGTATTGTGATTTAATTATATACGAATACTTGGCTTTACAAAAACACAATGGGTGTTTGAAAAAATATATATAAAGATATTAAAATATTATCCAATAATTTTTTTAATCCTAAATATAATTCATCTATTAGCATTACCAGCTGACCAGGGTGCCCTTTGCATAAACTCATTTCAAATTGCGGAAATGACACAGCGATTCGCATGACTGCATATTGTATCGATAGAAGGGAGTCATAAAACAACATGATGGGGTATATCAATGTAAACAAGTTTCACACCTTTGCGTTCTGTTGTTTACAAAGAAACAACAATTACGTATAATTCCATGTATTATAGTATTGGTACATGTATTATAGTATTGGTACATGTATTAAGACCATATTTTGGGACTACTTCTAAATCGATATACGTTTAAATCCTGCTGCATCGTATAACCCGTTAAGAGAAAGAAAAAATTCAAATCACTTGTAAATATTAATTATAAATAAAGTTTTTAAAAGAGTGCTTGGATGCCCGGAACGTTTATTATGGCCGGAACCAAACTTACGCGGGTCGGAACGTTTATTATAGCCCGGAACCAATATTATAGGTATTTAGCGTTCCGGCCGAAACGCTAAGTTACCCGGAACGTAAATTATGCGACACCGGACAACCCTCGTATAAAGAGTTTATAACAAAACAACTGTGTAAGATGATAATTTCTACATTTCAAACCTCACACATAAATACATGTAGTTATAGCATTCACAGTTTTGTGTTTCATTTGATAAAAAAAAATTGATTTCAGAGAGTTATAAAGATGCGGTGCCAAATGTCTCTGTCACGAAAGATCACCGACCTTTTCAAATAAATAAGTTCATTCACTGATCAAATCTTAAGGAATCTGTCTTAAAGTTCGGTCTCAATTTCCATGTGAGACTACCGAGCACGTGTCACATTCTTTGCTAATAAGAAAAGGCCATCCAAGCGGCTTATTTTCGTTATAAATAGTTATTATGAAGTGAATACTGATTAGAGAATGAGACAATGTTTAAAACAAGAGGCCCATGGGCCACATCGCTCACCTGAGCACATTGGCAAGGGGGGGGGGGCTTGAATTTTAAACTACCTGATGATGCTTCCATGTCAATATATAATTTGTTTTAACAAATGGCTTTGTTGTACTTGAGAAGATTTTAAAAAAAAATTCCCATATATTCTTCTGTAAAAATTTGATCCCCCATTGTGGCTCCTCCCTATCCCAGGGGTCATCATTTGAACAAACTTGAATCTACACTACCTGAGGATGCTTCCATATCAATATGACTAAACATAGCTTTTCTGTTCTTGAGAAGAAATTTTTTCTATATGTTCCTATGTAAAACTTTTGATCCCCTTATTGGGCCCCACCTACCCTCGGGGGTCATCATTTGAACAAAATTGAATTTACACTACCTGAGGATGCTTCCATATAAATATGACTCATCATGGCTTTGCAGTTCTTCATCAGAACATATCTTCCTACATATTTCTATTTCAGACTTTTATCCTCCATTGTGGCCCCGCCCTACCCCCAGAGGTCATGATTTGAACAAACTTGAATCTACACTACCTGAGGATACTTCCACATAAATATGATCAATCAGGGCTTTGCTGTTCCTGAGAAGAAGATATTTAAAGATTTTTCCTATATATTTCTATGTAAAACTTTGATCCTCCATTGTGGCCCCGCCCTACCCCCGGGGGTCATGATTTGAACAAACTTGAATCTACACTACCTGAGGATGCTTTCATATAAATATGACCAATTAGGGCTTTGCTGTTATTGAGAAGAAGATTTTTAAAGATTTTTCCTATATATTTCTATGTAAAACTTTGATCTTCCATTGTGGCCCCGCCCTACCCCCAGGGGTCATGATGTGGACAAATTTGAATCTACACTACCTGAGGATGCTGCAATATAAATATGACCAATAAGGGCTTTGCTGTTATTGAGAAGAAGATTTTTAAAGGTTTTTCCTATACATTTCTATGTACATGTAAAACTTTGATCCTCCATTGTGGCCCCGCCCTACCCCCGGGAGTCATGATTTGAACAAACTTGAATCTACACTACCTGAGGATGCTTCCATATAAATATGACTCATCATGGCTTTGCTGTTATTGAGAAGAAGATTTTTAAAGATTTTTCCTATATATTTCTATGTAAAACTTTGATCCTCCATTGTGGCCCCGCCCTACCCCCGGGGGTCATGATTTGAACAAACTTGAATCTACACTACCTGAGAATGCTTTCATATAAATATGACTCATCATGGCTTTGTTGTTCTTGAGAAGAAGATTTTTAAAGGTTTTTCCTATATATTTCTATGTAAAACTTTGATCCTCCACTGTGGCCCCGTCCTACCCCCGGGGGTCATGATTTGAACAAACTTGAATCTACACTACCTGAGGATACTTCCACATAAATATAATCAATCAGGGCTTTGCTGTTCCTGAGAAGAAGATTTTTAAAGATTTTTCCTATATATTTCAATGTAAAACTTTGATCCTCCATTGTGGCCCCGCCCTACCCCCGGGGGTCATGATTTGAACAAACTTGAATCTACACTACCTGAGGATGCTTTCATATAAATATGACCAATTAGGGCTTTGCTGTTATTGAGAAGAAGATTTTTAAAGATTTTTCCTATATATTTCTATGTAAAACTTTGATCTTCCATTGTGGCCCCGCCCTACCCCCAGGGGTCATGATTTGGACAAATTTGAATCTACACTACCTGAGGATGCTGCAATATAAATATGACCAATAAGGGCTTTGCTGTTATTGAGAAGAAGATTTTTAAAGGTTTTTCCTATATATTTCTATGTACATGTAAAACTTTGATCCTCCATTGTGGCCCCGCCCTACCCCCGGGGATCATGATTTGAACAAACTTGAATCTACACTACCTGAGGATGCTTCCATATAAATATGACTCATCATGGCTTTGCTGTTATTGAGAAGAAGATTTTTAAAGGTTTTTCCTATATATTTCTATGTAAAACTTTGATCCTCCATTGTGGCCCCGCCCTACCCCCGGGGATCATGATTTGAACAAACTTGAATCTACACTACCTGAGGATGCTTCCATATAAAAATGACTCATCATGGCTTTGCTGTTCTTGAGAAGAAGATTTTTAAAGGTTTTTCCTATATATTTCTATGTAAAACTTTGATCCTCCACTGTGGCCCCGCCCTACCCCCGGGGGTCATGATTTGAACAAACTTGAATCTACACTACCTGAGGATGCTTCCACATAAGTTTCATCTTCCCTGGCTTTGAGGTTCTTGAGAAGAAGATTTTTAAAAGATGCTACTAATTTTTCACCAATTCTTCATTATCTCCCCTTGAATGAGGGTGTGGCCCTTCATTTGAACAAACTTGAATCCCCTTCACCCAAGGATACTTTGTGGCAAGTTTGGTTGAAATTGGCACAGTGGTTCTTGAGAAGAAGTCGAAAATGTGAAAAGTTTACAGACGGACGGACGGACAGACAGACAGACAGACAGACAGACAGACGGACAGACGGACAGACGGACTACAGACAAAATGTGATCAGAAAAGCTCACTTGAGCCTTCGGCTCAGGTGAGCTAAAAATATGGTCATCTACACAACGTCCCTTTTAGTTTTGTAAGTCATTTAGGTAACATCATAAGAGGATAGTTCTGAATCCGAAGCTCTATAAACCAGATTATATTTCATCGACGCATAAGAATTAAGACGTGTCTACAACATAAGGCTTGTATATCAAATATCGTAAGTAAGTAAGAATTTATCAACCTATTCAAGAGATTCTAAAAAGTAGATACATTATAATAGTGAAAGTATAGCTTTACAATATACAAAGTATACTTTTGTCTTTATGGATAAAGAAAATGATTTGTGCAGCTTAAATTGAGTAAATAATGCTAATACGTATTTCATTATCATTCTGTCCTTGTATAAATACTTGTATTTTGCTAAAATATACCTTGTATTTTGCTATTTCAGAAAACTCGGAGAATTCGTGAAGGCTGGCCAATGAACGATTGGATTTCTCCGAGGTTTTCACCAAATCAGGTTTGTCAAGAAATGGACCACTGTTAATCTACAAATAAAGTAAACAGAGTTTAACATGATTAAGGTTTAATATCCAGGGTAAATATTTAAAACAACATTGTATTTATAGAGGATATTCAATGTTTTATTAAGAATGAAGGAATATCATTTTTATTCAATAAATCACAAAATTTCACTGTTGAAAATGTAATAAACGTATTTAGTTTCAAAATAACAACTTCGCTTTGGTACACATGTACACAAGAAGCTATTGATGATTTCTGGGTTTAATACAATTTACTCCGAGGACGTTCTGTTCTTATTGTCCACTAAGCCTCTACAATTCAATTCTGCTGCTGAATGTATTGCTAAATGACATACACAATTATATTGACGATAACCACCAACTCTTGTCCAATACCCCGACTTGACCAATGATGGAATAAAATGAATTACCGTTTATAAATAAATACTTGCTTTGACAGATTTTGCCTCTTTTTTATGCAGATAGGTAAGGTCGTCCGTTTCAAGAAGAATCTTATTAGGTCCTTTGGTCATGTTGATCTTTCTTTGCTTTTTCCTGAAAGTACAAGTATGAATGCAAAACACGGGTTTTTTTTTAAGATTTTGTTGCGTTTCCGTGATATTGTATTCTTAAGTTGTCAACGATAATTATAAAGATCCAGAAAAGCAAGATGCTGTTTCTGATTAAGTAACAAAAATGCACACGTCAATTAAAAAATAATGCGTCCTCCATTCATAAAATACCAATTCCTTGTGAGTTGTGTATGGATATATTACGTATCTTTTAAAATCAATATACTATATCATCTCATGAAGCAAAACAATTTAAATTCTTACCAAAGCACAATAAGTATAAATGATCCTACTCCTACAATAACTAGTAAGGTAACTGGAACAGCCACGGCAACAGCGAGATTTATTTCTGAAATAAAAAAAGCAAAATACTTTTTTTGCACAATAAAATTAATGACTTAAATACAGAAGACATGTTTTTGGACTCTTTGGTAGACATATGAAAGTTAAAGAAAATAATTCTGTAATGTGTGCTGTGCAAAATTTCGAAGAATTGAAGTGGCAAGAAATGACATTATGGACATAGGAATTTTCTTTTCGATAAAATTCACAAAACATTGTGTGTCCATCTTCTGAGGATTGTAATTAAAAGCAACAATTCAAACATTTCAAGACAATTTAACTACATGTATCAAAACGTTTTTCGACTTATGCAACTCGTGTATATATTCGTAATATAACTGTTTGTTTTTAATTGTATGTCCCAACTGGTCAATCTCTATTTAAGTGTGGCAAACTACTATCTGTACTTATTGTCAAAATAAACTGACTGGATGTTAAATATATCAACCAGTACTAAGTCTTTGCATTTGCATAGATTTACATTGTGGTCATGTTGAATATCTAAGCACTGCTTGGGAACATTGGTCTAACTTAGTTTTATTTGCATCTATAGCTGTTCAGGACTTGGTAAATCTATTGGCAATTTGTTATGCATATTATTTCGTTCCGATTTTATGGTGTTTTAGTACGGTTTTTTTTTTGCCAAGTTTTCATAATATCGAAGGGAAGATTTTAAAAATATAACTTTTCCTTTCTATACTTAGCAAAATTCTTTTGAAATTCCTCATAAAATTATTTTTACGGAACTTTGGTTTTGAAAGCATATCGTTGTGTGAACACTGTACACATTAAATGATTTTTATGGTGCAATTAAATGAATTTGCACTGGAAATCCATCATCATAAAATGAAAGACATGCATCAGTTATCAACTTAGATAATTAACACCTTCTTAATATACTTGATCCCTTTTTGTTGTCTTCATACTATTACTTTACTGAAACTAAACAACTATAGTGTATAAAAAGTTTAATATTGAAATCATATAGCGAGTATACTTCAAAGAAAATCTCATCAGAAGTCTGTGTTTGAAACCGTTTGATAACGTTTATTTTTCATGTGATAAAGAAAACTATTTGGTTAGGGTTACAATCATGCGTGCAGAGAACAGGAATATTTTTAGCAGATTAAATTGTAATATGCTTTAGGAAGGGCTTTTTGTATCCAAGTGTGTACTACACGATTTTGTTACAAGACGAAATGATACACCTGAAAAAATGTATTTGCATTCTATATTTTAGGAATGAATGTCTATTTTTATGATATTTATGAGGTTTTAACTTATACTGAAACATCTATTTATGCAAGAAGTACCACCTTTTCCCAGGTTACTTATCCTCCTTATGACCCATTAAAAGTAGACACTCTTAGCAAATTTATCATATGACTTCAAATATTTATAAGAAAAAATATCTGGTAGTGTTGATGTGTGCACCTTTTATTTCCCATGCAATGACGACTTTTTGATGAAACATTAGAAATTTGAATCAACAACTTTTTACAAAGTCGAAAAATATATGGAGTTTCATTAACAGTTGTAAATGATCATGATTTTTCATGGAAAATCTATTCATTAATATTTTTATGGCCCATAAGCAATATACAACAAAAACACTGCTAGACCATAAACATCTTTATTTCATCATTGTCGCTGGTTCTGAGGGATAGGACTCACTTATTTGCAAATAATTTCCTAAATCTGTTTCTAAAAATCCATTTGATTAAATACGATTTATGAAGAAAATATATATTATTGGTATTTAGCCTGTCATTTTCAGTGATAGCACAGACAATTAAGACAGCTATTGCATGTCTGCTTTTACTTAAATTGAGAGCGAAAGAAAATGAAAATGACGCAGTAAACCTGAGGGATAAATCTTCATGCAAGCGGCTACTTTATACAGATTAGTGTAATGTTCACAAAAGAGAACAAAACCTTTAAATTGATTGCGTTTTGCAAGATGCTCTCATTAACTGCACTTCATGCTATTCAATATTCTCGTCCTTTTCTTCTGACTTTTCCCTTCCAGTTTTTAGTGTCCATCCATTTTTTGTTTTATTTATATAAAATATTGCTTCCGTATTAACTAATTCAGGACACACAAAACTTACATTTTATATCGATTATGTCAAACTGTAAACTAGAGTAATATTTTTGCAATAGTAATACTTTTATAATACAGAAAGACTGCTCAAAACAATCACCCAATCTGTCTGTTTTAACACTTTTGTATCCGTGCGATAATTCGAGAAGCCTTTGAGCTTTTGCAGTGAAAATTTATATCACAACTATCTATGGCCTAAGATCAAGGTCTTAAATTCGTACGTTTAGTCTGTGTGTAAAACTTTCATTTCCGGACGACATTGAAATTTTATACCATAACTCTCTATAGTCCTGCCCGCCCTTCTTAATATGTCCCCCCTTTAAGATCCGCGCATGCTCATCTTTTTTTCCTAATCCCGGGGGGTAGGGGCACATTTTCTAAATTAGCTTGTTTTTTTTTATTTTTTACGCTGAACCCCTCTTAGATATCAGGCCTAAAATATCATTTACCTACTTCATGCCACCGAAATGTGTCATCATATTTTGTTTCAGTAGATATTTCTTTCTTTAATCGTGCTATTCAATTGTCCATGCATTTGACTATAATCCGGCCATTCAACGTCAAACGTGAAAAGTGCTACAACATTTGGAACTGCCAAAGTAGAAATTACGGAAGTGATGCGAAAATGACACCTAACGGATAACTCTCGAGTTCCGAGTTTTATGGAAATCAAGGTCTACGAAAAAGTTCGGGAAATTTCGATACAGAAGCCGAAATATTGATTCATAAGAATTATATTTTGCAGGGAGAAGGGGTCCTGTCCACAAGCACCTGTGATTTTCACCTAATTTTTATGGTTTAGGTCTCCCTTTTGCCATGTCGTCAAATTAATTACGCTGCACTGCAGCATATAACGCCGTTAAAAATAGTACGTAATGAAATAAAAAAGTGTCCTTTTCAAGGATTTGAATATCTGTTGTTTCAATGATTTTATCAATTTAAAATTCTACCTCGAATTTTATGTTAACAAATGTACACAGATTACTCCAACTGTAGTTGTAGTATGTCTTTTATTACGTATTCTATGTGTACGGCAAACTGGTCAACCAGCAAGTTGGTTACAAGAAATAGAAACCTATAAATTAACAGTTACTCATAGAGCAGGAAGGAAGCACTCAAATACAGATGCTTTATCTAGAAGGCTATGTTGGTCATGTGAACGACAAGAGCAAAGAAATATGCGTAGTGACAGTGAATATGAAGCAAGTGAGGTTAATCCAGAAATACAAGTATGCGCAGTAGCCGGAAGTGATGCATTAAATAATATGATTTCGCCTCATAGTGGATTAGTCCTAGATGGTTGGCAGCTCGACTCGATCCATCAGTCACAGCTAGATGACAAAGAAATTTCACCATTACCTTTGGCAAAACAGTCCAATGAGCCTAGACCAGCCTGGAATCAAGTCTCAAATAGCTCCGGTATAATGAAAACCATTTGGAGGATGTGGGATATACTGTTGGATGTTATACTATACCGACGTTTCATTCATGATGATGGTCAAACTTGTCATCTTCAACTTATTGTTACCAGTCATGGTACATGTAGTCTAGTGGTAGGGCGTTCTCTTCGTGATCGGGAGGCCTGGGTTCGATTCTCCTTCGTGCGCCGCGTCAAACCTAAGACATAGATATTGGTAGTGACTGTTCCTACGCCAAGCGCTCGGCACTAGAAGTGAAAGTTACAAGTCTTTCGCATGAGACCTTAAAAAGCGAGGTACCGTGTCACAGTAGGCGTTAGCACGATAAAGTACCCGTACTGCTCAATGACCCGTAGTGCCGAGTATAGGTCCAAATTTGAAGCCCTTCAACGGGATATAGTGACGTCTCTATATGAGTGAAATTTCTCGAATGGGACGTAACCAATATACTATCAATCAACTTATTGTTCCTACATCTCTGCGAAGTCAAGTGCTGAAGCATTTTCATAATCTTCCTTTAGGAGGCCACTTAGGTGCAGAGAAGACCCTTGACAAAATAAGACATTCGATGTACTGGTCCAAAATGAAAATGGACATGGAGAACTATTGTTCACAATGTGATCTCTGTGCAGCAAAGAAACCCTCTAGGACTTCCTAGAGTTTTTTTTTACATCAGTATTTGTTTGGAGAACCTATGGAACGGGTAGCTGTTGATATCCTTGGCCTCCTCCTCTTACAGAGAATGGCAATAGGTATATTTTAGTGATATGTGACTGCTTAGTAAATGGACTGAGTCATTTGCCATGCCAGACCTAGTATAAAGCACAATAGCAAAAGTCCTTGTAAATGAGTTTATTTGCAGGTTTCTTACCCCCCCCCCCCCTCTTTCAACTCCATTCTGATCAGGGGAGGTCATTTGAAACTAACCTATTTAAAGACATTTTGTCAATGTTTCGGGTCGAGAAAACAAGAACTACCAGTCAGCGACCTCAAGCTAATGACACTATACAGCGCTTCAACAGAACTTTGGTAAGCATGCTGACCATGTACTGCGACAAGAACCAGAGGTACTGGGATAATGTTTCACCAAAGGTGATGATGGCTTACCGGTCATCTATTCACTCTAGTACTGGTTTCTCTCCAAATAGAATGATAATAGGCAGAAATATAATAATGCCCATGGAAGCTATCATCCCAAGGCCATATGAATCCAGTGATAAAGACTTCCCTGATGCAGATGATTATGTACAGAAGCTGCAAGAAAATTTGTCAAGCATTTACAAGTTTGCCAGAAAATAGCTGAAGCAAAATGCAGATTACCAGAAAAAGCCCAAGTTAGAAAATTTGAGGAAGGAGATACAGTCTGGCTGTATGATGCATCAAGAAAAATAGGAGTACGTAGCAAGTTGACATGTTAATGGTAGGGCCTAAGGTAAGTATTATAATGAAGATAGATGACATCACGTTCTTAGTCAAGAAATTTCAGAGGCAGACGGGCGAAGTATACCACATTGATAGATTACTCCATTTTAAAGGAAAGCATCCACCAAAATGGGTTAAGAAATAGAAGGAAAACTTACAGATGCAAGTATAATTATGATGCAGATGTCCATGTATTTACCAATTTTTTTTTATCCTTGAGCCGATTTAGGGAAGGGACGTGCGCAATCTAGGGCCCACATTGTTGGTTGACACAGTGATGTGAGTGACGGATGTCTGCAGTCTATGGCCCTCGCCGTTGTAAAAAGGCCACTACATCTCAGGGTGTAACCTTAGCCGCGTATATGTATGGTAGTTTTAGGGAGCTACCTGATATAGGTGACAGGGTGATCATCTAGAAGATAGCCATAGGCTGTTGAGGTAGGCAACAATGGAAGTTGCTGAGGTTTTTTTTATTATTATTTTTTTGGTTGTCTGCATCACATTTTATGATACCTACCAAAATAAAACCATTAAAGTCATTGTTAAGCATTTTTGTTGTTTCTTATTACCATTGGTCGGTGGCGTCCAATATTCCAATATCCTGTGCTTTTCTTTTTACATCCAATAGTCGCATATCCATCCCCAATTTTTATTTTCATTACATGTTTGGTCATGTTCCATGAGAGATCCCCAGTGTGTCTTATCTATATGAATATTACCAAAGTAATTATAAAATAGATACCTGCCATTACAAATTTATTTAACAAATTCCATGACTGAACTGAAAATTTTTGCCAATGCCATGCCTATATCCTGAGAACTAATGTCAAATTTTGTCCTTATAGAATGCCATTTAATTATCATCTTGAGGTTGATGGACAGTCATGCAATAAAATCTTTGAATGTAGGCGGAAGCTGAAGAAGCACCTCTCTCCGGCACCACTACGAGGATTAAAAATATGCCCTTTCTGCCTGGAAAAAGAAATTACCTTTAACCGTAGGTACATGTGATTGATTGTATGTTGTTTTACGTCCCGTTCGAGAATTTTTCACTCATATAGAGACGTCACTATATACCGGTGAAGGGCTTCAAATTTAGACCTTTACACGGCACTCAGGACCATTGAGCAGTGAGGGTTCTTTATCGTGCCAACGCCTACCGTGACACGGGGCCTCGGTTTTTACGGTCTCATCTGAAGACCCGCAACTTTCACTTCAGAGTGCCGAGCGCTTGGCGAAGGAACAGTTGCTACCTATTTTTTTTTATCGACTTAAGTCAGTTGCGGCCGTGATTCAAACATACGACCTTCCGATCACGGAGCGAGAAAAAAACTACTTTACTGAATGAAATACCGTGACGGCTGGTACACGTAACAAAGCACCATAAGGATGCTGCAGCTGGAGTTAATGTACCATTAGACGAGTTGTTTTCAGAAAACAATGCCTTTTGAATATTCTATCAGCCCGCCCATTATCGTGCCATTGTAGATCCCACAGACAAGAAAACTAGAGCCTCTATGACACTAAGGGTCATCGTCCTTGAGGCAACGAGGAAGATTTCCTTTAGACCAAGGAAGACCCGCCAGGATTGGTTGGAAGGATGGGAGGGACCAGCTACCAACTTTCAGCAAACAACACGTGCGCCACATTCCGAGTTTAGTCCCACTTTTACAAGCCTTTTTTCAGTCACTTAAATGTCCTTGGGACCTGGAGGGATATCTCCTTTCCTTGAAGATGAAAAATGTCTATTACATGTTATTCTAAATGACACCATTTTGTTCGATGCAAGGTCTACAACAAGCCTGACAACGAAGATGGCATTACAGAAGCCTTCCACACTGCCTTAACTGGACCATTTGAATTGCTGGATGGATGGCACTCTTGGGCAAAACACCTAGCTTTTGCACTTGGAGTGGACATTCAATATCTGACTGGTGTCCTCCAACAACAAGCCAAAGGTACCTAGATCCCCAGTTCCTGAAATTGAACTGTATGCAGAATCTGACTTTGATGTTGATCCTCTGAATACTGTGGATACCCCAGTAAAACCCCCACCTATAAGCCTTCAACTACACTTCTAGAACCATCTGCTTTGCCCACCCACAGCTATGAACCACAGCAAAAGATAAAACGTGGAATCACTTGTTCAGTCCAATCTTCCCAGGTCAGATGTTTCATTAGCCTTGCCAATGAGTGTGGAGACCTCTGTCGTCCCCTGCAAATCTCCTTCACGACCTGTAGGATCCTAGAGACCCCAGTCTGTTTCCTCTTCCCAAACCTCCGGTCTAGCATCCCTGGCAGAGAGAGAGCGAGAAATTTGCAAGCAAGAGGTTGCATGCCAGTACTTCCACCTGCAAGAAGACATTGGGAGAAAGAAGAAACTGGATCTGTTAGCATTACATGGCCACCCGAAGAATTCTATTCTATATCACCACACAGAAAGTTGTTGGAACTGGAATGTACAGTTTTGCTGTTAAAGAGGAGTAGACAAGATGGTGGAGAAATTTTGGACAGGGCCACTTTTATAGACGAATTTAATTATTGGCCTTTCCTGGCACTCCCACTCTATCACCTAAGACAATTAACAAGCCACAGGTTGAGAGCAGAGTCTATCTTTATCAGTCTATACGGGACATTGCAAGTAAATGGAACCTCTCAAACTTCCCAAGATGAAGCACTGTTGGAGTTCCTAGAATATGGAACCTGCAAGAGACAACACCTTTGGGATGAACTTATTGCTGCCATCGATACTGCTGGTGTCACTTTAAGACTTAGTGATTGAAGATCAGATAGTTCTCTATTTTGCAAGTTAAGACACTGTAATTCAGGAGAATGAAGATTCTTGGGTGGGGAAAGTGTAAGACCTCTATAATGTACATATAATATAAAATTTAACATCATTTAACTCTGCCATACTGTATTTATTGTGTAATTTATTACTGCATCTTTTCTAAGTCATTATTTCAATTGCTCGTGAGGCGGTTTCTGCTTGTAAGAACATGTTTATGTATTTATTCTTTTTATAGCACGTGCTGATATGTAAATAATCTATTTTCTAATTTAATTCATTACTAGTATATCATGAACTGGTTCACATACCTATAAAACTACGTTTTTTGTGATCACATGTATTCATGAAGTGGGGTGGGATATTATAACCTACATCAACTGTAATAGCGCCATTATTTGTTCTGAATATTCTTGTATACAACCCGCTACCATCTTTGTTGAAGTGACGTACATACTAGCCAGAGTTTCGCACATTGTTTTCCTATGATTTTCTAATTGACCATTATTAGAAGTAACTCAGATTACTGCTAGAAGAATTGTTAAAAGTTTTTCATTATTGTCATACAGTCATTTGTACCTTCAATAGCTTATCATTGTGTTCGTGTTTGACAATACTTAGTTGACATCGTCTGCTATACGATTCGATCTTTTTATGACAATTATATTTCTAGGAACTGAATATTTACTGACAAATTAGGATAATATCCAGCATAATCACATTAATTTAATCAATGTGTATTTGTTAAATCACGGTATGTTTTTAATTATTTATTCTATGTGTACGGCAAGATTGTTTGGCACTGTACGGCAAAACTCATGTTCTGCGGTGCCGTACATTGTCAAGATTGCTCGAGTGTCACCGTACAGTTATCTTATTGGGTAATCCCTATCACGTGGTATCTCGGAAAGTCTATATATATATATATATATATATATATATATATATATATATATATATATATATATATATATGAGTCGATTAGCCAATAATGGCAGATAATTTTGTAAGATTATCCAGCGCCAAATACGAAATTCTAAAGGCTCTTCATTTGTCCAATTTAGGTGAGAGTTCATTATGACAAATTATCTCTCAACACACCTATGTATTATTTGGAAACATTTTTGTTATATTTAATTATTTTACTATATAGATTTAACGGTCACCTTGATGCCCCTCCCCTTTTTGCCATGTTTCTTTACGGTAAACGCCACCGACCAATCTCATGTTTTATACCTGATGCTGTGTTAATAAATTATTGTTACCTTTGAGAAACTCTCGTTCTGTTTACCATACCGAAGTAAACCAGGACTGAAGTACCACCGTACTTGTGTGTGTACAGTATGATGTTATATTTTGTAACCCCCGTTAATGAAAGGCCATCCTTGGGGAGCTTATAATACGATAGATGTTAATAACTTAAATATTTCTAGAAATATTTCTAGATATTGAATCTGACATTGAAGAATATAAGTACAGTAGTATTGTTACCATCTGTTGGGGTACAGTCTTGGCCCATGAAACACGAATCTGGTTGTACAGCTTTGTCGTCTGCCCAGTCAATATCGCTAATAATCCCTTGTATCCAGCCACCATTTTTATTCTGTTTGTATATGACCCTGCTGAATGTTAATCTTCCAAGATTTTCCTCGATGTCTAGTAAGCCAAAGTGAAAGTAACGCTCTCCCGTCGCAGAATAAGTAAATGTTTCATTACCATTTGTAAACTGTGCCCCTACTAAATCCAATACACTTCTTTGATTCCTTAGAGAAATATTCCTGTAGCTGTTGTACATTCCTTGAAATATACAGGTAGCAGCATCGTACAATGATTTGCTGACGTAATCATATCTTTCCGGTTCGTGGGTTGTTGTGTTATAAGGTCTCACCGTCGAATTGAACACTGGATATAAAACGAAAAGGGATTGATAGGTGTGAGATCCCAAATTTTGCACACCTTTATTGATAATGCTTGTGTTAAAAAACGGAGATCTGGCAGGCAGAAAGTAGACATGACCCACAGTCCCCAGGCTATCTGCAATGTCCATTAGAGACACTGCATCGGTTGGATTCATGGCCAAAATTATGGCTGAAAAATACATAAATAGAACAAAATACATTATATCTGCGATTTTTAAAATAAGAATGCAAGTTATCGAAGAGGGGAAGCAATGGAAAAAAAAACAACTTAATTCTTAGTCTCTTGTATCTTTTTTTATTTTCTCTGAGTTGTGATACCAAATTCCAATCTATATTTTCATTTTTTTAACCTAAATATTTGCATGTCTGATAGATATGTTCTGACCGTATTTCTGTACAGAGCACTCCTTTTAATTATATTTGGTTACATTCTATATTTTGCAAATATAATTAATTTTTTTTTAAGGTAATAATCGATGGAGTGTAATTACATTTTGTCACTTTTCTAAACCTTACGTTAGATAGGAAAGAAAGGTTTGGCAGTTTGAGAGGATGATTTTACAGACGAACAAATAGAGGTCATGCGAATTAATACACATTTATCATGCAGTCACAAACGCTTCCTAAATGAACCTCCTCATTCAATTATAAAAAAAGGTTGTTCCCGGCTTCATATTTTTTTAATTGGTGTTAATAATTGTTGTGCGGAGAGATATTTATGTCTGCTGTTGGATCCAATTCATATTTAATTAATAAAATATTTTTAAAACAATTTTTTTTTCGCTGGAACTAATATTGTATTAAGGAATCTCACTGCTCACAGAAGAGTTCTAATTCCTTTTAGGTTGATGCATTATGGTGATCTAGCCTTTAATGTTAAATGGAATAAAATAGAAATGTATGTAAGTGACACAATTTGAAATATATCGAAGTATTCTGAACATTATATCAGACAAAGATTTGAGTAATTGGAAACATCCTTTGTAATTTTTTTCCCCAAATCAAATAAACAACAGTGATTTAGAACTGTTCACTAATAATTCATTGCCTTTGAACATTTTTTTTCTTGGAGAAATATGACAGATACCCATGCTGAAAATAAATTAAATGCACTCAATATCTACGCTTTTATATAAATAAAATTTTCTAAAAATTTAGTGTTTAGAGCCTCTTTAAAGCCGACAAAATTTTGATAATTAAGCTTTGACATCATTTTGGGTATGGGATTTCTGATCGGTAAGGAATTAAGATGGGTTTAAAAGAAAAAAAAAACATGATAAATATGTGATAAGCGATGCTAATGATAACATGCTACTGTTTAACAAATTTTTTTAACAAATATTTTAATATCCATGTCCTTAACCGAAAATATTTCCTCAGGGACTAGAGACTATCGTCAGATACTTAATTTGCTAAATGTGCAGTCAGATGATTCATTGTGGGAATTTATATCGATTCAAGGGACACGTTGTATCATTACCTTTCTTGTAAATTAGTCATTTCACATTTCCAACATCTCTCTTATTTAATTCTTACACTGTCACAGTCCCCTGATAATATGCAATCTGTCGTGGATTTAAACAGACGATTCTACGGCTCAGAGAAAGATTAAATGGATGTAGAATGTCTGCATGATTCTGAACCCAAAGAAAATCTTAAGATAAATGAACACATTCAGTTGATTGATAAAATATATTTTGTTCGACTTCGTGTACATAAAGCATAACCATATTGTCAGAAATATCACGAATTCACCAAGAAAAGACGTTGTGAAATTGACTCAGCGTAAAATACGATATTATTTATGAGTCTTCTAAGCGCACCTGTCCTCAAGTTAATAACACAGAATCATATAAGGCCAGTAATCTTAATGCTGCAAACTAAATGTCATTGCCCAGAGCTGACCAATTCGGAGGACTTATGATGGACAAACCATGTCTATACAGGAGACCTACTGTACTCCTGGCTTAATGGATCAATCCCGGTATTTTCTTAAATACGATTATTTTGCACATTTCATACTTTTTTAATGAATCGCTTTATGTGCTTTATGTACATATACGGCTTCTATTATTATTTTTTCTTTTTTTAAAGTTTTAGTAAATATTAAATTATATTGAACGGTTTTGAGGTACTTTAGTTTACCTGGATGTCGTTTTATGCATACTACATGTGTTCCTCTTTTTGCCATTTCATGAAAAAAGGAGGCAAAGGCAAGATGAATATATTTAATGAGCTTCTACGTCAGGCTACTCAAAATAATGAATTTCTGACCAAAAGTATTATTATGTCACCCCGAACGAAGTCAAGAGGGCATAATGTTATTTTTCCTTCTACAAAATTGTCTACAGGAGATGTAGCAGATGGCTAAGTCAATATTAATGAAACTTCATAGTAATGATAAGCATATATAATGTGTAGTTGTACATACATCATTAAAAGGCCCATCGTTGCCATGGAAACTGAGGACAGTGGGTTCGGGTCGACATACTCTTTTGTTTGCAAATAGCAAAGTTTCTAGTTTTATCTTTCAATCTTTTACAGAAGCATGGGTGCCTCGAGTTTTTAACACTGGATCAGAAATGAAACATGTAGGATGTGTATAACAAATGCATTTGAAAATACCACGAGCGACATGTATTTTCATATGTTCAACATCTCTTAGTACAGGGTGTTTCATAATATATGTTACATTTTGAATCTTCAATTTGACAAACACAAGAAAAAGATACAGACGAGTGTTTTAATCAATTTGATGCATGTATCCATAAAATGTATTATGTACAATTACCAATTAAAATATTAAACACTGGACGAAATCTCAAACATTGATGAAAATTAGCGAAATTTCAAATTAACTTACATCACTTTTGTTACGTTGAATTTCACAACGTCAAAAGCCCAGATTACATGTTCTAAATGATCTCCACTATTTCAACTACAAATGAAAGTTGTTTCATGAAATTTATATAACCTTGTCACAGTGTTTTGCTTAGACACCCCTCATTTGAAGTTTTATTTTCTTTTGAGCTCATTCAGTATCTGTGGTCTAGGATTGTAGACCCTGTTCCTAAAGAACCTCTACAGAAAAAGGCCCAAAAATTGAGAATGGCAAATGCAGAGGTCAAACTCTTTCCTTGGGGTATAGCATTATTGAAAATTTGTACGCTAATATCTTCACATCATATTTCAAAGTTCAGTAGGTATATGCTGGAAATGCTGATATTGCCAGCATAAATTTCTAAAACATCCATCTGACACTTTTTTCAGGAGTTTGCTAAACTAGGAGTCTCCACTTCACCAATTAAATCTTCGGTTCTTGAAGTCCGTAGGCTTTCTGGAGCACAGTGCCCGTCCCTGTCCTTTAACTTTGTTACTAGCCTTCCTTTATAAGGTATCTTAACCTTATTTTTCTGAAATACTCTTATTTACTTCAAAAGCGAATCTGCACTTTATTCTCTCTAGCTGATGGTATATTTGAGGAGCAAGGATTATTAATACAAATTAAGTGCTTTGTGGCAACGCACTTTGAAAAAATTACACACTTAAAAAAATTATCAAAGTGCGTTAAAATCGGAACAAAATCAACGCACTTTGAGTTAAATTTGGGAAAAATTTTTTTCAAGGTGCGTTAAGAGTGTACATCAACATTTTTTACCATGGAGACACTTAACCCACTTTGAAAAAATATGTATGAAACAAAAATTCTAGACTTAAATTTTAGTGATAGAAGCATTATCTTTCGCAAAACTGTTGAATTTATCCTCATCAATCACGAGGAGAAGACAGATAGAAGGTCCCTTAACCCAACTCTTCATTTTCTACCCAATTATATGTATTTACAAAACTGGTATGACATTGATCTACAATAAATTTTGGTGAGCGTAAAATAAATGAAAAAAATTGAGATGAGCTTTCCTAAAAACACACACACAAAAAATAAACAAAACAAAACAAAAACAAAAAAACGCTTAATTAAAGAAGAGGCTCAGGGGCCATATCGCTGATATAAGCAACAATTAACAACTGACTATACTTTGGCCAAAGTCAAATACAATACAAATCAAAATACAAAAAAAAAATTAAAAATTGTGTGAAACGTATAAATAAATAATTTTTTCATACTTCTTAATACTAATCAAATAACTGTAAAAAGACCATCATATTGCGCGGGAAAATTATCTTTAATGTATACAAACTTGGACCCAAATTTGTCGCATTTCTCGTACCTCTTTGAAAAAAACTAGAAAATTCGAAATACAGTAAAAAGTATAAGGAAGTCCTTAGTAAATTGAATTTTAGTTGTTTTAAAATTGATTGATTGATTGTATGTTGTTTTACCTCACATTCGAGAATTTTTCTCTCATATAGAGACGTCACCATATACCGGTGAAGGGCTTCAAATTTTGACCTTTACTCGGCACTCAAATAAATTACCTTTTAAGACAACCCTAAAAGTTATTTTTAAAAAAGTCTATATCTCAGATCCTGAAGTGACGTAATCCCCGAAAAGTTACCCAAAAATGTTTAAGTAATTATTTATCATAATTCAAATTTGCAAGAATATTGACCAAGCCGTGCACATTTTTTTTTCAAAGTATGTTAATATGGTCGATATTAACGCACTTTCAAAAGAAATATTTTTTCTTTCAAAGTGCGTTAACTTGGTCCCAAATTTAACGCACTTTGAATTTCTTTTTCAAATTAAAGTGCTTAATTTTTCAATGTGCGTTGTAACAGTGCTCCGAATTTATGTGTGTTCGATGATATTATCCATTAAGTTATGCTCCTTTAAATTAAAATGCTACATTAGTTAACGGGGGTTGAAGCACTGTTTACATTTCCAAATTTCTTGGCTTCAGTCTCTTGATATTTTATGTTCAATATTTGGCATGCGATACACTCAACTATGTATACCTTTATTAAAATCTGAAATAAATAAAAAACACGAAAATTCATAGAAATTTGACTTTCAAAAGAGACTGATGGGGAACAACACTCACCCGAGTCACCTTGGATCTTTTGCTCTTCATTAGAAGATGTTTAAAAGTTTTTTTTCCTGTTTTCTCCCATGAAAAGTTTGACCCCCTATTGCTTTCCTCCCCAGCAACCAAACATCCCCACAATATGGAGATGCTTAAAACATGGCCTTAGTGTTCTAGAGAAGCAGATTTTTCATCAGGTTGTCCACTGTATACATGAAGATTGATTGATTTTGTTTTACGTATACCTTGAGAGAATGTTTACTCATATGAGTCGTAACCACACACCAGAGAAGGCCTTTACTCGGCATTCACGGTCATTGAGTCGCCCGCGCGGCACAGTGGTTAGTTTGCTCTAGAGTGGCGGAGTAAGGAGTTGATCCTTACGTTGCGGGCTCGAATCAACTGTGTGATGCAGAGATCGGTCCTTCGGATGAGACCGTATAAGCCGAGGTCCTGTGTCGCAGTAGTTGCGACCGGCTGTAAGTGCCGAGTACAGGTCTAAATTTGCAGTCCTCCATCGACAAATGGTGGCATCTCAGTATGAGTGAAAAATTCTGGAAGGGACGTTAAAAAACAAACAGAGCAAATGAGTAGAGAGGGTTATTTTTCATGTCGACGCCAGCCTTTAAAGGTATTATACCATGTTATAACGTGTGAATAAATTTACAATATAAATCAATTTTCTACGATCGATGTTTCAAAAAATTATTTGAAGATATTTTTCCTTGTACATTTACTTTCACATGCAATGGGTTGAACATATATACCCACTCCCGCTCTTTCTCCCTCGCCTCTTCTTTGACCGAACATGCTATTAATATACATGTATTCATTGCCAAAAACAATCTAGCCCAAATTTGAGACATATGTCAATAATTGTTTTTGTATTTATATTTGTTATGTCACCTCTGTCATCAATATCTGTCATATTATTTCACGCCTTATTGGCTTAGCCGGCGTTGATGAAGTATTAGTATTTGTCATTTTGATTATATAACTGCATAATGTCCAGCTTCACTTACACTTATTTCGTATTAAACTAGCCTCTAAACCTCTAGATTAGTACAAGAAAGGGATTCATATATAACAAACATACACTTGTATATTGAATCACGAACGTTTAATATATGTTCCTGGAAAAAGTAATTGCGCATTAAAGTTCTTAGATAAAATGAGCATCAGTACAAATTGTGCAATGCTATATTTGGTAAGAATAACATTTGTAAAGAAATTATAGTGACCATTTTGTGTTTTTGTACTTGTTTAGTACAGGGTTTATTGATTTAAACCAGAATAATGTTTATGCCCCCGTATTTGAAGATATTTTAAGCACTGAGCTTCTTTTATACAATTTTGAATTACTATGAAATTTTATCCTGAAACATTTTGGAGTTTAACAGCATAATATTCTACATCAATCATGATAAATTGTGTTGTAATATTTAGATATCACAGAATTGTATATAAAAATTGGAATTAATAAAATACATGTAAATTGATTTAAAAATCAAATATTAAAAAAAAACACTGATTTACATTGGCAAAAGCCATGATACTTTGATCTACTAGTAAATCTGAAAAACTTTAATTCAATATGAGAAAAAAAAACCCTAAAGAATAGTAAACGTATTATAAAAAGCTATAGAATAGCAAACCACAGTTTATTATAGAAAACTATAGAAAAGTAAACTACAATTTATTGAAGAAAACTACATGTATAGAAGAGTAAAACCACACTTTATAATAGAAATTTATAGATAGAATGGTAAACCATAGCTTATTAAAGAAAATAATACAATTATAGTAAACCATAGCTTATTGTAGAAAATTATAGTAAACCATAGCTTTTTGTAGAAAATTATAGAATAGTAAATCATAGCTTATCATAGAAAACTATAGAAAAGTAAACCATAGTTTGTTATAGAAAACTATAGAAAAGTAAACCACTTTGTTATAGAAAACTATAGAATTGTAAACTATAGTTTATTAAAAAAAAACTAAACTTTATTTAGAGTTTGGTTTGTCAAGGTTATCGCTTTTATGTATCTAAATAACAGATAATTTCCTTCTTATAAGAATTTTCTCTAGCTGTTATTTTTATATATATCTGGAAGAAGAAAAAACATGGAGAAACCTTCATCATGAAAAGTAATGATAAAGATAGAAAGATGCTGTGATCAATCCCTTTTCTTAATTGTATGCCAAAATATATCGACAAACAGTGTTCATAAATCAATCAACAGAGCAAAGTTAAAGAATAAGAATTCACTCCCTCATTTGTAAGTTTACGAGGCCGAACAATCTTGTTTCATTATTCTGATAAAGCAATACCAAGTTTGTTTATATTTGTTTTCGGTTTGAAACAGAAAATGCGTTTCTTTCTAATGGTTTTCTTCGTAGTTCTTTTCAATTTTATTTTTACATTTAATTTGTCACTTGTTTTCTTGACAAAAAGAGACCGTAGTGTAAGAAACGTCAAATTCTTTTCGCTAAAATAACACTTCGTAGATTTTAGTATGTAAATAAGGTCGTTACTAAATTTTTATGACGAAATCTAATATGAATTGAGTGGCCCATATACTCCAGCTAATGTTTACCAAAAAAGGTTAATAACATTATGCTATAGATTTACTAACGCTCATTTCCTATTGATTTTATAGACCCTGATGCAATTTTCCTAACTTTTTTTTAATAATAACGTGTTTTTCATGAATTTGTTTATGTATTTTCCCCTGATCTTTATGATAATCTTGATTTATCTAATTCAGTACGAAAATTAAGATGGAAAAAAGGTCAAGAAATGCCAGAAAAGTCAAAATTAATCTGTATGATTTAAAAAATAGGACCGTCACTGTAGCTCAGTCGGTAAAGCGGTCGCTCCGTGATCGGAAGGTCGTGTGTTCGAATCGTGGCCGCGACTGATCTAAAATTGTTAGCAACTGTTCCTTCACCAAGCGCTCGGCACTTGTGAAAGTTTTGGGTCTTTCGGATGAGACCTTAAAAACCGAGGCCCCGTGTCACTGTAGGCGTTGGCAAGATAAAGAACCCTCACTGCTCAATGGCCCTGAGTACCGAGTAAAGGTCTAAATTTGAAGCTCTTCATCGGTATATGGTTTCGTCTCTATATGAGTGAAAATCCTCAAACGGGACGTAAAACAATATACAATCAATCAATCAACCAAAAATATGAGTAAATCCTAAGAGCTACGGTGTAATTGATTTCATTACAGAATTATACAGAAATTATTAGAATGGCGGAGTTTAATGTCCCCTTTAAGACATTTATTGACTAAATAATTACTTAGGAAAAATAAAATTAATCATTGTATATCAGCCATAAAGGAAATCTAATGAAAAGATACTGGATGCTTACATGTTTGACTTGCGTCAGACGAAATAATGTACATGTAACTTTTCATCTTAATGTTCACGTGCTCCAGAATTTGAACTAATTAAGAGCATGGATTCTTTAGAGAATGGGAATATGAAGCAGTAGATAGATATACCGTAAGTTTAAGTTATAATTGTATTATCGCCCAGCCAATTGTTTTGAGACATTTAAAGTTTATTCATTGCATAATGTTTTATCGCAGAAAACTGGGATAAACAATATAATTACAGTAAGTAAACGTACATGTATTAATCTTTCGTGGTTTACGACTTTGAAAACGCGACTTTTTTATTCCTATTATAGTTCCCTTGTATAAAGAAATTTGTATTTTCCCTCTGTTCTTCTCTCAATTTGATAAGTTAAAGCTTGATGGTACTCTTGTAAATCATATATTCCTAATGTTTACTTTTGTAGATGAGTTACTTTCTTAATCCTTACTTTGTGGATGAGTTTCTTTCTTAATCTTTACTTTGTGGATGAGTTACTTTCTTAATGTTTACTTTGTGTGTGAGTTACTTTGATTCTTAATCTTTACTTTTGTGGATGAGGTACTTTCTTAATCTTTACTTTGTGGGTGAGATACTTTCTTAATGTTTACTTTTGTGGATGAGTTACTTTCTTAGTGTTTAATTTTGTAAGTGAATTACTTAATCTTTATTTTTGTGTGTGAGTTACTGTCTTAATCTTTATTTTTGTGGATGAGGTACATGTACTTTCTTAATCTTTACTTTTGTGGATGAGGTGCTTTCTTAACCTTTACTTTGTGAGTGAGTTACTTTCGTAATCTTTATTTTTGTGGATGAGGTACTTTCTTAATCTTTATTTTTGTGGATGAGGTACTTTCTTAATCTTTATTTTTGTGGATGAGGTACTTTCTTCTTTACTTTGTGGATAAGGTACATGTACTTTCTTAATCTTTACTTCTGTGGATGAGGTACTTTCTTAATCTTTACTTTTGTAGGTAATACGCTTTCATGAAATTATACTTTATCCTAAGTATTTTTCTTTCCTTTACGTTTATACAAGAATCACTTTCATAACTTTTATTTTCGTTTCCAAATTGCTTTCTTAATCCGTACTTTTCTAGGCAAGCTACGCCCACGGACTTTACTCTGTAGGTGATTATGTTTTAAAACCTTAACCTTTACATTTGTAGGTAAGTCTTCTACAAGACCTATATTCTCGGATATTCTATTTAATATATATATATATATATATATATATATATATATATATATATATATATATATATATATATATATATATATATATATATATATATAATTCATCAATTGGAATGGAAGCCAAAGTTATTTATTTGATTTACATCGTTTGTAAACAGTAATTCTCAGAAAATGCATAACTCTTTTTGGGGATAATATGATTAAACCTATACAAACAAAACCATATTCAGCTTTTCTGAAAGGTACAAGACACCAACATCGAATTAAATGATGCTTCTTTGTAGAGTTGGAGCTTCATTGACAAACTGATGCAAACAAAAACCTTTTTCACTTCTTTCAATGGATGTAATTCTGGCTCTGAGTTGTTTGGTAACGAGACACCAAATATATAATAAATCAAACCGGTAGTTAATTTACAAAATAATTATCCCTATGCCAGATAAGAAAACGAGTTTGTATTGAGAAAGTCATCAATATTGTGACAGTTGAATCAATATCTGCTGACCTCTTTGATAGCACCTGCAAATAGAACTGCATCTGCTCGGAGATCGCTTATAACCAACGGCTAGAGTGAATATGAATTAGCTGACATGATTATATTTAACGAGTAAGATTTACGATTTAATGAATAATATGCGTTTGCATGAGCGGGTCCGAGCACTTGTCATAGTCAGGAAGTTATTCTGTGTATAAAGCAATCGATCAATGGTTTACAGATTTTTTCGAACCTACAGAACAATTTCTAGAAATGTAAAATTTCTCAGAATCTTACAGTTTTTATGCGTATGCTCGAAGTGTTTAGTCATTATTGTTTATTATTTTAAGGTAATTCCACCCTCACAATTTTATGGGTTCAAAGTAGAAAAAGTATATTTATTTTCATTGAATATAGTCTAAATCAATAAATAATCGAATAAATGTATAGGTTGCCATAGTTTTTAAGATGTCAGACATAAATAAACAGAAGTATATGTCAGCATAAAAATTTGAATATTTTTAGTCAAAAGTATTACTAAAATTATGTAAAAACTGTTTCAAATACACAATTCTGATGCTGGGAATTCCAAAATAATTGTTACTTTATAAATATGTTTGAAATGTGAATATCAGGAAAACAATTTTACATTAAAAGTACAATAAAGAAAATGTCTGAAGAAGATACATGAGAAGGAGTTATTGGCCTTAGCATCATTTTTTTCAAAGATTAAATAACTGATTTAATAAAGAAAATATTTAATTTTGAATTCTTTTCTAAACAATATTTGTCATTATACCTATTGAAAAGCATTCTTGCAAAAGATATATTTCTATTGGGTATAAATTTAAATTAATAACATATTTTGCAAAAACCTATGACATCACAGGAGGGTGGAAATTCCTTAAGGAGGTTCGATCCTGAGCTTTTGAGCAGATTTTCGTCTGGACCTTTATTTCTAAAATTCTGCATCATATTTAAGTTATTACATGAAAATTGGATTTTACAATGCAAATTAAATTATTTTCAATGAAAAAAAAACACGATTAAATTCAATACAAATAGGATTAAGCCAGGAATTATATTTTGTGGCGGACTTTTTTTTTTTTTTTTTTTTTTTTGAGAAGAAAATGATCAATTGTTCCCTTTTGAAGTATATACAGTACTGTTAAGTTTAAATTCCTATTTTTCCATGCTGGTTACAAACAAAGCTATTTTTTGCAGTGAAATGTTTCCTGCTAGTTCTGAAATATCTATTAAATTAATTTTTATTAATTTTATCATCATATTGTGACAAATATAGTAAATATATTCTGAAAGTTCAGGAAAAAAAATTGAGCCAATTTTAGCATAAAATGAACACTTTTTTACTAATATCTAGACCCTAACTTTTGATTTTCTTTTCTGAATATATAAGATAACTTTGATCAATCTACTTAAATTCAGTAAAAGTTTAAGACTTTAAAATAATTTTCTTCCTTGTTAAATTTTTAATGCCAGAAAAATGACATTTTGTGAGTGCATAAAGGTCAAATTATTGATTCTGCGAAGCAATTTGAAATTTTTCTTTGTCACCATTTTAATGTGTCTTTTTTAAGAAGGAATAATAGTTTATTTTGTCCCATGATTTATTTGGATAAAAAATATTGGAGGGAAAACTTCGAAGATGTGATTTATGATAGAGACACAATTTCAGTGCAAAAAGGTCATATCAAATGTACCGTAGCGCCAAAAGAAGCACATTGACCCCCATTTTTTGTTCTGATTTTAATAAAGCTATGTGGGTAGATACTTAAAATATACTTGACAAAGAATTCTTAAGACTTTAAATATCAGGATTCAACCTCGTTAACTTTGATAGAAATCATTGTAATAATTAGACAGGAAAACTGGTTTTAAAAATCTTAAATATTATTGAATACAAGGTTCTTTAATTGTAATATCAGCACATTTCAGCAAGCATAAACAACGTCCCAGTTATAAAAATTTTAAAGTTGTAGTTGATACAACTCGGTAACTCTGGATACAAAATATTTTGAAAATGTACATTTATTGAGTTTCAGAATCTGTTCTCTTTCATACATGTACCTGTTTATTCCACGCAATAGATAAGGCGTTCAGGACATCAGGCTCCAGGATCATGAAAGAGACTTAGACTTAAGTCAAATTTTCAATCGCCTGTAAAATGTTTATTATTTATTGAATTAATCTCTAATTTTGCAGATAACAACACTTTTGTAAAGCAATATTGTATAAAGTAGTTTAATTCTGGCCTGCTTGATTTCTTCGACATTTTAGTACAACATAAAGATTTTGACTTAAGCTTAAGATGATCCCGGGGCCGGATTTCCACTTGTCATAATTCGTATATTGCTTAAAAGTTCTATTAAAGAAAACATTACAGTTTATCAAAAAGTGTAAATCTGTCATGTCGTTTACTACAAGGATTCTAGATGAACAAAATATATTTTCAAAATGTTAGTTTAAAAAATATCACGCCATACATGCAGTAAGCATTATTTCTCTCCTTCAAAAATCAATTTTGAATCGTCTTAAAATATATGGCGTGTTTCCCTTAGCTTACATAAAAGGGTTATTTCTAACATATTATACTACTAGCAGCCAGGGTTTTTTTTTTTAGAATTATAAAACGTAACCTATAGATATTCTACTTCCTGGTTTTATGATTTAATATCTAGTATATTTTACAGTAATCTTGTTAGACGTATCTGTTAGCTATAGCTCTAATGATCTAACGATCTAAAAATGAAATTTTATCGCAAAAACGGAAGATATTGTGATTGCTTGTAGAAGTATATCATTTTCCTGACGCTTCTGTAGTTGTCTGAAGCAACAAAGGCGCACAACTTGCATGTGGTCTGAAAGTATATCAAAACGGAGGCTTTGGTTGATTTCTTTAATATGAATATAGTCTCTATCACGTAGTATATGAAACAAAATTTTAGTACAATATCAACAATGAAGTCTATCCATTGGAACGTCAATTTGAAGGTTTCTTACGCCCTTCCCTCTCTCCATTCATCGTTCTCTATGTTATATTTTCTCACCCGCCCCATATATATATATATATATATATATATATATATATATATATATATATATATATATATATATATATATATATATATATATAGTAAGAGGTCATCACCTGGCCGAATCACTTGCTGCAATGTAGCAAATTGACATCAGGTATTAGTTGGAGACTTGTTGGGACTTTCGAACATCACCGGACCTTAAATCTTCGAAAGCCCAAAAGATTTTGAATGCAAAAATAGGCTCATTGCATTGATTTTTATATGTATATCATACAATTCTTTGTAAAAAAAAGTCTTTCTTCCAAAAGTCGTTAAAGGTAATCTAGCACTCAAGCTTTATGATAGACGTGATGACTTTTAACTTTTCAATCGTCAACTTCTTTTACTTATGCAGCAATATACCCTAATCACCTGCATATGGGGTTTATATCTCTTTATTGATTCGATTCGCAAGAGCATGCTCTACGTATGAACAATTTCTTAATCGAGGTAGGTTATTAACAAACAAGTTACAGTCATGATTTTGTAAGTTCAATGGTCGATACAATGACTTTGTCAGCAAGTACAATCTATCATTAAGTCAAATGCCGACTGACGTTTTTCATTCTAGTTTTTAGACCATTATTTACATACTGAAATGTCGACGGATTTTTCCCGTTATTTCCCAATCATGACAAGGAGCACACGGCTGGTATGACCGATCGGCAGCGGCTGCTCACTCCTCCATGATACCTGATCCCATCTCTAATGTTTTAGAGGCCCGTGTTTGCTCTGCTCCTGATTTGTATTTTTTAAATGGACTTTTGAGCTTGAGTACTGTTCGTTATTTCCATATATATCATCAAAGACTTTTTAGATGAATTTTTAAAAGAAAGTTCAAGCCCTTTTAACTAGTGACTCATTATTTCAGATACTTTATCCTTTGATTAATCCTTACCTTATATCGTATATTTCCCCTTTTCTCTTGCTATTTCTCCTCTATAGAAGAAATTCTTAAGATGCTATCAACCCATGTTTTGAAGTTAACTGCTATTATAATAATTATTCTGTTCCCTTCTTGCAAATGATTCCTGTTCTAATCAAAATATACCATTTTGCTTATCGAAAGTTGATTTCTATATTAATTTGTCTACAAGCCTTATCTTTTGGTGTCGATAAATTTATCGTGGAAAGAATTCCTTACTTTGATGACAGAGATATCCAAATGTAATTTCTTTATTAATTGGATGGTCTATTACATTCTTGGAAGAAATAATGAAATGGATCAGACAAGGTATACTCAATGATACAACATAAGCAAGCAATATATAAAATTAACAAAAGAGGATTAAAAGCTGTGATTAAATTTCCCACAAAAATTGATATTAAGAGTTACAGTGTATAATGGAATTGTCTTTTATTTAATGATAATGAAAACCATTATATAATCACACGATATCAACTGGCTTACTGGATTTATTATCCTTAATTAAACTACGATCACATGTTATTTTAGAAGAAATTAAAATATACGATGTATGACAGTTAAAGAATCAAATTCAAAATTTAGTTCGTGATAAATTAACGATGAGGGTGATGCACAAGCTTTGAAAAATGTTTAATTTATCCCCTGTTTTTTTTTAACCCTATATGAAATATGCATGTATCGCAATACATATATATATTTTTAAAAACAGTTGGAAATAAACATTTGCAATGGAGAAACATACTTATGTTCAGATGCAGCATTTCTCATACGGATATAATGCCCAGCATTGTCATATCTTAATCTTATTACCGAAGCAATAAGAAATAGATATCATTTTATGAGTGCCCTACCGGCCTTGCGGAGGAGGATTACCCCTCTAAAACATACCCTCCCCCGGAAAACTGGCTAAAGACTAGGATTTCTCACCAGAAAATAGGCTTTAGAGAAGGCTTTCTCTCACGAAAAACTGACTCTTAAGTAGGATTTCCACCCCCAGGAAATCTCTCACTTAGATTTAATTTTCCAGGGAAATTTTTTTATCCTATTCTGTTTAATAGTTAAAGAGTACAATCTAACCCAGAGTCAAATTTACACCAACTGAAATATTATTCATTTATCCAAAAGTGCATCTCTTTTTGTGTAAATTAAAACAAATATATTGAAATATCATAATCACTGGCTATTACTGCCACTAAGAAATTATCAAAATGGCCTTAGAAGTTCAATTTTTTATTATTCTTGATTTTTGATCGAGAACAATTTTTATTTCATTCGGATTTGATCTAAATTTAAAAAAGGGTGCATTTTCTCTTAAATGTCACAGTTTTATTCAATTTTCTTTTCAAAATATGACTGTCTAATGTTTCCTCTCTTTGATGACCTGTTTCATAAAGATCTTATTTACATTTTGACATATTAACAACCAATATGTATTTTTTTTTTTAGGAAAAAGTAAAGCTCCTCTGAGAAATTTCGAGAAATTTATTTCAACATTAAGGATTACATCCCTCATGCATAACTCTGACCCTTCGACGTTTTTGGCTCCAGTCTTTGCCCCCACCCCACCCCCTTTTATGCGATTCAAGTTTTTTTTTTCCCTTTTTTTCCAAACGTTTCTCGGCATGAGCATCACTGAAGAGACATGATTTATTGCAGCCCGGAGGATCGGGCTGCTCTATACATATAAGTTTAAGTGTTGGTATATGGGGATTGAGGTGGGAGAAGTTATTCAGAATTAAAGGTTTTCTAAACATTAAAAAGATTGTTAATCAGAATGTTCTTTCCCTTTATAAATTACGAGATACACAATATATTTACTTCCATAAAGTGAATATGTAAAAATATATATGTTTTTCATATTTAATATATAAAGTTGCTTATCATTTACTATCGAAAAAACGACAGGTCCCTTTTTTAGAACATCGAATTTCACTTATCGCATAAAAACGTACTTTACACAGCTCGTGTTTTATATTCTTAAGGTGAAAGACATTTTTGAAAATACATGTAGGTGATGCATGTGTCTGGTTTCAAATTATATTTTATGCAGCCAACATTTACTTGAGGAATTGATGAAGTTTAAAAGGGTATCGTTTTTGTTCGATTTTCATCCGACTATAAGTTTTCAAAATATTCTCGACTATCGTCTCCATCATTTAGACGCATGCCTTTTTCACACATATCGAAGCGGTTTGATGATCAAGACTCATTTCCGTTGTTTATTCAATTGATGGTTACATCAATGTTTTCTTGTCATCTGGTGCATAAGTGTACAAGATTTACATTGATATTATGAATTAAAAGCAAATTTTAAGTTCTACAGTGTCTTATTTGCAAATAGACTTTAACAATCTCTCGGAAAAATATTTTAAAAAATCTTATGAAATAACTAAGAGCTCATCTTAAAATCTGATTGAAATCAACAATTTAAAAAAGATGGTTTAAAGATCCATGCCAGTAAATAAAATATTGGTGTGGTATTTTCCCTTAAAATCTTAGAATAAAACTCCATGACTTGAATATATTTTAAGAGTTCATACTACCATAGAGCATTATATTAGGTTTGAACAATGTCGAATGGTTTATGATGGCTCCAAATCTTCAGATTTAGTTTTTATAAGGTTTGGGATAATCGTACTTTTGGATAGGACAGATGGTGGAAATTTGGTTCTGATGTGAGATCTTGTCAATGGGAAATTTTACTCTATAGAGCACAGATTCCGGAAAGGGGGAAGAGAAGGTGCAGGTGGCTATGGAGAAATTCTAATTTACAACACCGGTAAAACTAGAGGAGAATATTAGTTTTCTCTCCATCTGTTCATCCCTCTGTGTGTCAGTCAGTATGTCCTAACTGGTTTTACGGACTTTTCCCTACACGCTTGCCGATATTGAGCATTTGCATTTTGTTTCGCTTCAACAATTTTTGACTTTAATGGAACCAAACTAGGTATTGTAGTAGGGGACTAGTATTGCCTATGTAATTCTCTCAGAATGCTTGTTCTTAAAGCTTATTAAAACGTTCCATTCATCACCTTGACATTAATGTACTAATCTCTCGATAGGTTTCTGCTATCTAAGAGTATCACTTTATCGTCACTTTATAAAAAGGGGGTTTTGCAAATCTACTGAAACATGCATGGATATAGGTATTAAATTTGTCTCTTTTTATAGAGCAGTAGTTCCTCCCAAGAGAGTCTAAAAGGAAGCTTGGACAGATAGGACACTAGCGACTATGCATTCAATATCATTGGGTAATAATTAACTGATGCATCATGTACCTTATGGAGAAGGCATAAACACCCAATGCCGGCTGAATAATTTATATATCTTACATATCAAATATTTTCTAGCAATATAGGGATTCGCCTATATATGAAATAATAAGAACTTGTTATATATTTCTTAATGGCTTGATTCAAAAACACTGATGTTAATTTCTTTATTTCTTTCATAATGATATGAAATAATTTTTCATTTAATGAAAAAGATGACGATAAGAAACAGTGATCAGTCTCATACAGCAAAGAGTATACAAATCATGTTCAGGGCAAAAAACACGGACCCATGGAAACATCAGAGGAGGGATTAGGTGTCAAGGAGAAATAAACATCCCCGTCGATCGGTCACACCTGTTGTGAGCCCCGTTATGGCTTTTTCTACCTTCTTTCATTTTAAATTTATTAAATTTCCTAGTATGCTAGTAATACTAGTATTAAGATAATATGACTGTATTTTTTATGTACAATGTTTTCAGTCAATTTTTGTACATACTCCAGAATGTTTAATAATTCAAAGTGACAATGAGAAATAAATGAAATCAGAGAATGGATTGAATTTAAAGATATCCAGCTTTTCCAGGCAAAGATATGTGCCTATGAAGAAATATTTATTTTAGGAAATGCAATAACATTGATTATACAGACTGAATTAAAGAAATGTAATTTAATGGTACTTTATTTCAAATTTTAATGTTTTTAAGAAATGTCGGTATCCTGTCATAGCTTAAAACTAAATGACATAATAGATGAGAATTTCTATGCATTCAAACCTGGGTTCAGAATGTGTAAGTGGCAATGGTACCGTAGTATCAATTTTCCCTTAAAAATGTGACTTTTTGGGAAAACAAATATTCATAATTAACGATAAAAGATAATGATAATAAAGAACATTTTCGAGTTGTTCAGAAACTATTTCTTGCAAAATCACCTTGTTAGTGTCCTTATAATCTTATACCATGCATTAAAACTATGTCATTTTTGTTTATAGAAATGCTTCCACAGCGTCAATTATTCTAATTAAAAAACATATATGAATATTAACTCTCTGTTTTATACAAAGAACAATCATATTCTAAGAAAGACAAGTTGATTTTTCCATTGAATTGAACTCAAATTGTTATTTGAAGGACATAGAATGATAATGTAGAAAGATAAAGTACCCTGGCGTACATGAGAGTCATTACCCTCATGTCAAACAGGACAGGATGAAAGGTCTATTGAAGAAAAAATCTTCAAAACCACTTCATCAACAAAGCAAAAAGGATGCAACAAGTTACACGATATCGACAGCTGAGACGCAAAATGCCGACAGAAATTCAATTTCTAATACCTCTAGGGATTTTCTTCGAGTAAATACTGATAAGGCTTCTTCAGATGGGGTCCATAATCTCGCAAAAGCTTCAGTAATTAGACATTTTATCACATAAACATGATTTTAAACCTTACCTTTTTCCGAAGAAGAGATGTCACTGAGAATACTTCCAACAACACTCGAATCTGACAGGTTGGTGACGAGGTGAGTGCGTTTTACGTTAAAGCCTTGTTTCATGAGCTCGTTTTCAAGTACAGGTACCATCTGTCGCCAAAACATATCATCTGCTGCAATAATGGCAACATTTTGCCATCTAAACCACTCCAAATATTCCACCATGGCTTCTGAGGTAACATCAAAACCACTGGACATTGATAAAACAATGCGATTATCTTGATGAGGTAAATAATTATTGGCTAGCACCAAAGGTTTTGAGTAGTCCATTGCAAGCGTGTTCAGAACCTGAACATATTTATCAGGTACATAAGCAACCAGAACACTTAAAGACGTGTTCGAAAATATGTTGTCCAATTCATGGAGTAATCCAGACTTTCCAAAAAGCTCATAAATTTCGATATATACATTAAAGGTTACATTAAATTCATTTGTAAACGTTTCCTGAGATTTGGAAAATGACAAATCCACTAAGGTTTTGGTAACTGTAAGAAAAGACTCAAGATTTAAGATTCCAACATTAACATCGACAGACTGCAAAGAATGCAGGCAGATCAAAAGGGTTAAAATTCCTATGAGAATTTCAAAATTAAGTTTTCGGCCTCCTTCTTTGTTGTAAACCTGCGCATTTGAACATGTCATTTTTTAAGATGAGGAATGGTCTCATTTCCGAGATCATCAGCAAGTGATTGCGTTCCATATACCAAGAAGCAATTCATTTATCACTCACGGAATTAGGAGCAGAAAAATATCATTATGTCTCATTTTCTATAGCAGATCAAAACTCGTAAGTCACAGCGCTGCTTTGTGGTCCGCCCAGTGAAAGTAAACATTGGTTGTCAAAAGTCATCGTCCCCGAAGCAGCTCTTCAATATCCAATCAGCGATTAACACAGACCAAATCCTTCATCTTTTCCAACTATTTCGTTTTTCCGTGAAATGCCTTTCCCAAGCAAATAAATTGATCAAGTGAATAT
Organism: Saccostrea echinata; assembly: GCF_033153115.1. Classification (NCBI taxonomy): domain Eukaryota; kingdom Metazoa; phylum Mollusca; class Bivalvia; order Ostreida; family Ostreidae; genus Saccostrea; species Saccostrea echinata. The sequence goes on along the minus strand of NW_026889757.1, from coordinate 1,701,757 downwards.
GGTGAATAATGACAGTCGCTTTAACAATATTACACAAAAAATACTTTTCAACAATTGGATTTTCCCAGTTATTCAAAATATCGAATAATTATGATGAAAAGATCAATATGTAAATATACATTGATTGAATTAAAAAATCAAAGCCATTAAATAATCTATATCGCCTATGGCTCCTTATCTCCTTTGTATGAGGTTAACTCCATCCATTGTTGTATATTTTTTCTCATATCTGATATTACCAATATCGATAAGTTGACACCAGTTCATGTCTTAGCAACACTGCATTTCCTGCGCAGATCGTGCGTGAATACACAGGATATGGTACAAGTTTCGTCTAAACGCCCATTTCATTAAAAGTGTCTAACGACTTCGATGACGAGAGTTAATACGCCATGAGCCCACCTTCATCATTACTCAAGAACTTCGGAGTCACGAAAGGCTCATCGGACTTAGAATTGAAATATGCTGATTAATTTCTCTCTGTTGAGGAAGAAAGGCACTGATCAAAAGCTTGTGAACGTTTAGAAATGAGTATACGGATTTAATGTATGAAAGAACCAGCGATAGTTCAAGCGAAATCAATCGATTTCAGAATCATTACGATTTTTCAATTCAATCGTAGACAATTATCGTCTCTAATGACTCTTTCTGTCTAACATTAAGATACTCATGCAATAAATCTCGTATTATGGACTCGGCATCTAATTTCAAGAAGTAAATGAGAAATGTATTGAAGAACATGTAAATCCACTCGTTATAAATTGAACGGTACCAAGAAAATCTCACTGAATTGCCATGATGCTATAAATTTTGGCTGAATTATTCATTTAAATCTAAAAATAAACAGTTTGATCAGAGAACCATAAACGAGAGAAAGCAAATGAACCCTTTCCTTTTGATAAAGAATTATATAACTTTTTTTGTCAGGCAATCAATAAAATGCAAGTGATGTAAGCGACGTTTCCCAATCGAAAAAAAATGTCACATGACTTACTATATCCCAGAAATCAGCTTTACAGAACGCCAGCAAGATTAATTCTCGACTGCAGTCAAAACATCACTATCGTATATGATTGCTTATTTGATTTGTTAATATTTAGAAATAAGATAAAATTTACTCATTTCCATAAAGGGCAATGTTTTATAAAGAAAACACGAGTAGTGAGCAGTAAATGGGATAATAAACATCGTCTTTGATCGGGTAAAAATATCAATATTAAATCAATGTATCGCGCTATAGCTTTGAAATTGGAGATTAAATAATATCTGGTTTTATCATTAACAGCAAAGTGGATTAATTTAAGAAGTTAGAAATTGGTTTTATGATTGTATAAGAAGATATATAATCATATTGAATTTAAAAGATACAGTAAAAATGATGTTGTTATAATTTTCACCCACATACATATCGTATGAAATGCCCATTTTTTTTTTTTATTTTAAAAGGTTTTTTTATGTATTAATCGAGACTACAATGTTGTAGGGAATTACTCTCAAACTGAACAGTCCAAGTAAGTAATCCTTATGTTTTCATCAATAAAGTCGTTCCAACAACATGTAGCAGCCCTATTTGATTTTACAAAATAAAAGTTCTTTCTAAACATTTTAAAAACTGAATGTGAAGGAAAAATCAGGTATTTTTAAAGCATAGTCTAATGGCTTTTGTCTTTCCTTATCAGGTTGAGGTAAAAGTTTTTGCAAACTTCCAAACGGGTGTATCACGTTTCGAAAATGTACAACAAATTTTCAAACATAAAATAATTCGAGTTACAAATGAGGTTATTCACGTCAATACAACAACATATTGATAAATACAACAATCTTATTGAAGCGGATTCAGTCCTTTTCATGTGCCAGTGCAGTTCAATTGCTTTGCAAGTGTGTCTAGTGAAATATGGCAGAGTTTCTATACATTTGTCCTTTGTCACTGTACGTTTGTTCAAACTTTAACTTGTGATTTTAATATTTCAAAAGACACTTGAACCCTGTGATATATATACGAGGGCTGTTCGGAAATTACTGAGACATTTACTCCATAAAGGAAAGAGATAAATTCACGAAAGTTCGTCAACTTTTTATCAGGAACAAATAAAACAAAAGTGCAAAATTTCTAATTAATAGAATAATTAGATACGTCCCGGTGAAATTGTGTATTGACCTGGAGCAGCATCTCTACGTCATTTTAACGTCACGCCAGCTGTAGATTTTTTCTGGACATGTTGAAACGATCGGGAAGCGCTGACTATGACAAGCCTTTCTACTATTTATTCGTGAAATAAAAAAAATCTTTCAGTTTCTTTGAATAAATGAGATATCTCTTAAGCTTAGAGAGATATCTCTTTAGCTTAGAGAGATATGTCTTTAGCTTATAGACATATCTCTTTAACTAAAAGAGATATCTTTATAACCGAGAGAGATATCTCTTTAAACAAAAGAGATATCTCTTTTTACAAGAGAAATATCTCTTTTACTTAGAGAGATATTTTTTAAGCTAGAGAGATATCTCTTTAAATGAGAGAGATATTTCTTAAAGTTAGAAAAATATCTCTTTAACAACTTTCATATCAGCCCAATTTTGAATTTTGTTTAGACAAAGCTGTAATTTTCGCTCAATATAATTCATACTTTTGGATTTAAAACAAAGAACAAAATCATCGACATATAGACTTCCATGCATATCATTTTTAACCACTTCTGCTATACTGATAATTTTTATGCTAAATAATGTGACCGATAAAATACTTCCTTGTGGTACACCCATTTCCTGTTCAAAATTGTCCGAATATGTAGACCCCAAGCGCACTCAAAAATGTCTATCATTCAAAAAATTCTTTATAAAATTGGGCAAGTGTCCTTTAAGGCCCATACTGTAAAGATCTTTCAAGATGCCATATCTCCATGTACGTGGTATCACATGCTTTTTCTAAGTCAAAAATATAGATACAACATGCTCTTTTTTTAATAAAGGCATCTCCAATATAGGTTTCCAGTCAAAAAGTAAAACCGCTTGCGTGCATTCCTGCTCCAAACAGAAAGCCCATGATGAACCACATTTGCTACTAGATGGAATCCTATAAAATAGTAAAAGAGATAAAATTTTTAGGTATTATCTTTGACAGTAAACTCTCTTTTATCTCGCATATTAAAACACTTAAAGAAAAATGTACAAAGGCATTAGATGTATTAAATGTTATTGCAAATACAAAATGGGGGGGGGGGGGCGGAAAAAATACTCTTTTAAAACTCTATCGATCTTTAGTTAGATCTAAATTAGACTATGGTTGCATTGTATATGGTTTGGCAAGAACTTCATACATGAAAGCTCTTGACGCAGTCCATCATCAAGGCCTTCGACTGTGCTTAGGAGCTTTTCGAACTTCTCCTGTAAATAGTCTATACGTTGAAGCAAATGAGCCACCGCTGAATTTAAGAAGAATCAAACTCACCTTACAGTATATTCTCAAATTAAAAGCACATATTAATAATCCTACTTACGATCGTGTTTTTCATCCGCAAAACGAAAACTTATATGATAAAAGTAAAACATGTATAAAACCTATTGGTCTAAGATCTAGAAAACATACAGGGATTTTGAACTACATGTACCTTTGGACATAATAAAACCTACAAATTTCTCTGAAATACCGCCAAGGAAATTAATTAAACCAATTGTAGACACATCTTTAACTGAATTTAAGAAATCAGAAACCAATTCTCTTGTTTTTAAACAGAAATTAGCCGAAATAAAACAATCTAAAAATTCTACAGACGAAATTTATACAGATGGTTCCAAAGACAAAAATAAAGTAGCAGCGGCTGCAGTCAATAAAAATAATGGGTTTTTTTCTTTAATGCTTCCAAATGAAGCTACAATATTTACGGCAGAAGCAAAAGCCATACAGCTTGCATTTAAATATATTAAATCTTCTAATGACAACTCTTTTACAATATTTTCGGACTCGCTTTCTTTGAACGAAGAAAGAAATCTCTATACAGTAAAGAGGTATCTCTTTTCGCTTGAGAGATATCTCTTTTGGACACTTTTGAAAGATATCGCTTTCACTTTGAGAGATATCTCTTAAGATAAACGTAGAGAGAGATCTCTTTTACTTTAAGAGATATCTCTTTAACTTGGAAAGATATCTCTCAAAGTAAAAGAGATATCTCTCAGGTGAAAGAGATATCTCTCTAATTGAAAGAGATGTCTCTTTATTGTTAAGAGATATCCCTGTTTACGAAGGAAATATCTATTAAAGGGAAAGAGATATCTCTTAAAGTGAAACAGATATTTCTCTTGTAAATGATTTGGAACGACTTTACCGATCCCCAGAAAAACGCGAAAAAACGCCAAAAAAAAAAAAAAGAAAAAAAAAAAAAAGAAAAGTATGAGGTTTTAAGCCTTTTTGAGCCCAAAATCGAATTCTATTTCGAAAAGGTTAGTTTAAAACTTCGTTTTTAAACAAATTTTTTTACCTTGTTCTCTGGAAATAAATAATATTGTTTATTCAGTGAAAAGACGACAAAAATTAAATGTCAACGAAGCGCGTGCCGCGCATGCTGAGTGCCGTTTCTTTCGTACTTAGACATTTTTTCATGCAAACAAACCAACGAGATGTCGTTGAAGCTGAATTAAGCTGAATAAAGATCTTGCAACAATACAGAAGCAACTTTATTTTTAATTAATCTAAAAGAACAAGACACTAACCCTAATCTCTCGGATGGTATGCAAGGACTAACCCAAATCTCCCGAGCGGATGCTAGACTAACCCATGTGCGAGGACTAACCCTAATCTCTCGGATGAATGCTAGACTAACCCTAATCAGTAGAAAACTTGTGCAAGGACTATTCGTAACCTTTCAGGTGGGTGTAAGACTAACCCTAACCAGTCGAAAAATGTGCATGACTTACCCTTATTAAATGAGTGACGTAAATCCTTCCTAATTATCGGACTCCTCCGGGTAACTTTTGGACATTTAAATAGCAATGTTTTAAGTAAGATATATGCCTCATACAATTCTATATGTAAAATTATCAGACTGTTTTCAGACTGTTTTCGGCCCTAACGGGCCTCAAAGTCTGATAATTTTACATATAGAAGTCTGAACAGTATTCGGCATATATCCATTACTTATGATTTTTGACACTGTGGGAGGTATTTTATGAGATTACAGATATGTACATATTAAATATGTTCTATTTCATTGCAGAAATTTAAAATCTTGAATTTAATTAATTAAGTATCTGCTAATAACATGACCAGTATGATAAAACAAGCAAAAAAGATATTGGCTTTAAATTGAAAGTTTAATACTAGAACTAATATGTTACTTATAACCATCAAATACTGTATCCATATTTTATACATTTGCCAAAAACAGACCCAAAAAAGAAGAAGAAAAGTAATATTTATTCTCAGAGGATTTTTTAAATTCTTTTTTTATATGTTAATCTATATACTAGCTATAGATTAGGCCCAATGTGTGTTTATATATATATATATATCTTTCAAATCACTAAGGTTAAATAAATTAATATTTGTAGGAGTTCATTATTATAAGGGTGAAGTAATGAGATAAGCCTATGTAACAAAAGCCCGCAACAAACGTTACGGGGCGAAAAAGTGCCCTCCTCTTGCACCCCTCCATTTTCAGATCCTAGCTGGAACACTGCTACGTCATAGTGCAATGAGCGCGCGGATCTTGCGGATCTGGAGACCGGTAAAATAAAGTTTACCCAAAGATTTATCTCTCTAAGTGAAAGTGATATCTCTCTAAGTGAAAGAGATATCTTTTCCTTAGTGAGACATCTCTTTAAGTTGAGAGATATCTCTTTAAGTTGAGAGATATATCTGTTTTTAAGAGATATCTCTCTAAAATAAGAGATATTTCTATAATTTTAAGTGAAGTTTTATTTTCCGATTAAATTGCAAAAGGGCTTGCAATCGTTGACTCTTCTTTCTCTGTCATAACATATAACAAAATTTTAGGAATATTCGTTGCGCTGCCTTGATGACAAAATTCATTTTTTCGTCGTTATGAGATTGCTATACCGTGTTTTAATTTTTTTATTATCTTCGTATCTATCAAACTTGCACGTTATGAAGCACTGATTCTCTGTCCAGAGTTCTTGTTCCCGCTACGCTCCCTGACGGATAAATGAAACTTTCACTTTTCGAGTACGCCTAGATTCCTGCCAAATTCAAGTGAAAAGCGTCCTCATTTTTTTCAGTTTATATTTGTACGTCGTACGAGGTCACCTTTGTGGCTCTATGATATATCTTTTGGCTCGTGAGCAAAAGGTGGGAAGTTTAACTCTAGACTACATTTAAACTATGACGAAATAAAAGTGTTCCAATAATCAAATGATTGTGAAAGTCATGGGAAACTGTCAAACCGAGTCATCACAAAAGTGAAATTCTAAGAATTTTCTTATATTCAACTCAACTTGATAGGTTTCTAAACCTTGTTTTTAACAACTATTTGGCATATGCCTCCATAAAATGTTTTTTTCTATATTTTTTTTATAAAAAATAAAGAATTAATTTTCTTTTTTTTTTGTAAATTCATTCAAAATTCGTTTCTTAAATGAAAGAGATGAATCTCTATGAGAGATTTAAGAAGTTAGCTCAGCTTGTGAAATGTCAATAGAGAGAAGAAAGTCAAAGCGGGATAACTTTATAAAAACTGTTTTTGTCAAAGGCATTATGGAAAATTGAAATAACGTGTCTTTTGATAAGTTTTGCTTACCTAATAGTGAATTAAATCCATTTGCCTTATCGTAGTTTATCATTTTCGTTTCTGGGTGTTTTCTCATTTTAGTATCTAGGTGTTTTATCATTTTAGTTTCTAGGTGTTTATCATTTTAGTTTCTGGGTGTTGCGTTGCTCAACTAATTATTCCAATGTAGATTTCTTATGGAATGTTTATAAAGCTTAGAATACTTACGCACTTGGTTAACTACAAAATAGCAAAAAGTACTAAACTTAAGTGTGGTTTGTTCCTAGATTATTTTCTGAACTTCAAGCCCGATACAAAATGTTGTAAAATGATCGATATGAAAAAACTCTTATACTATATAAACCCGTTCGGTTGTCTAAATATTGCAACATTTTATGTATAAAACACAAGTTACAATACTATGCATAAATTAAAAGGACTCCGTATTCTAAAAAGAATACACAAGTTAGTAACCGAGTGATTAGAATTCTTCAACTTTTTCTTTAACTAAAGATTTTTTTTAAGAAGAAAGGTAAAATGTTTAATGCATAAGTACATATCAAGTAAAAAGAAATTCTATTTCAATTTATTTGAAAATCTGTTTATTTAATTGTGGGGTTTGTCTTTTGTTGTTACGCAAAAAATTTTACCCTTGTAAATAGAAACAAAAATTTTAATCAAATAAATAAATGTACACACAAATGTTATGTCAACCTCTGCCAGTTTTTACAAATACATTTTCCTCCAAACTGACTTCCTGCATTTTCTTTTCAAAAGCCATTTGGCAACGTATTTTCAGTTTTGATTTGCATCAATAGAAACTGAAGTTAAAAGTATGAGAATTTTCTTAGTATATTGCATTGACGGAACAAGATGTACAGAGTAAAATTTTTTTTTTTCAATAATAAGAATCTTTAAAATATTGCAAAGCGCAACATTAGTGCTTGACAGATATTTTGTCAATTTAAACATTTTTTTAATTAAAAACTATAATTGCTTTCGTATGCAAATTCTGGTTAAGAAGGAATACAATGAAATCAGGTCATGATGTCAAACTTTTCTCTTTAATTCATGAGTTGACTTCTTCTTAACCCTTTTAAAGTGAAAAGATGAAGTGATATTAAATACTTGTGGTGTGACCAATGCCGGTAGGCGATTCTTGACCGTCTAAAACGAATATTAATTAGCCTTATGATGGATATCCATTCCAATGTTAACGAATCATAACGGCAACATTGCAGCTTGCAATCTTAATTTATGTTTTTCATCTATCACTTTCTTTATTTTATAAGTTTGCTGACACTTGGCTGAAGGTTAAGATTATAAATTGTGTTACAAACTTACAAAAATTTCTTCATGACAAAAACCGGTGCGAGCTAAGTTTGTGTTAACAAGAAGAAAGAGTTCAATCAGATAGACAGTAAGTAGAATTGTGTTTATTGTTATATTTTTACTCTAGTTATAAAATACCTTTAGCGTAGACATAGCAAAGCCTTGATAGGTTTTGAATTTTCTTTTATGTGAAACCCTAAGAGTCAAAGAATTAAATGACCTTTAAATCGAAATCAAAACTGTAATCTTATTTCATATATTTGCAGATACTTTTGGGAGCAATGAGGGCATTGAGGAACACCCTTGAATTTTTATTTCTGTGTTGTTTGATAAAACATGGATTTGCTGATACAGCTACTACAAACACATTTTCCGGACCGGAGACAAACTCAACCTCAACATTTTTTGATATATTACTGGATAGTTCATTGAACAATAAGAATCTAACTAATGGAGGTTCAGGGGAAAATGCAGCCCAATCCAGTAATCGATTTGATGGACTCAATTATTGGACACAAGAAAATGCAATCCAATCAATTCATGGATCAAATGGACTGTGGACACTCAACAATGCATTTCAATTCAAACCAAAAAGAAATAAATTTCAAATGTATCTAGAACTTTTACTGATGAGGAAATTGTTGGAGAGATTTGAAATGGAGCCCTTGATGATGAATTTGATGATGAATATGATGAATATGTAGATTCATTGTGAGTATCAAATTTAAACTTCAGATGAATTAAATTCAACAGGTGAATTAGCGCAATAAATTGTTCATTACGAATTGTTCTTGATTCTGTAGGAAATTATATAAATGCTGTGGAATAATGTTCGTTATCTCTATGTATTTCATTGTAGTACTCTGTATCTTTAAACAAGACAAATTTCTTTTGTAGGTAAACCTGGGATGCCTGCAAAACCAAGGGATTTCAATTTTAGTGTGTATGTTTTCTTCGTGCATCAAATGAAATATATTTTTTCGTCAATTAACATTCAGATAGTTCTTCAAAGAACTAACGATTGAGACCGATATAGGCATTATCAATCTGACTTACGGAAGAAAACTCCATTAACTTTGTAATGTTATTTATGGGAAAATCATTGTATAACACAATTAAAAATCAGTGTTTTCTAAATCAACATACTGTAAGAAAGTAACAGAATAAATCCAGTAATAAAGGTTTTTAATATTATTGCAGGATTGAATGGTCTTTATTACCTTTCCAAGTGATTGATTGAAAATGTTTTTGGATTTGACAATGCGCCGTGCATTATTTGAGTATGAAAAGACAATACCCAATAAACCACAAAAAAAAAAGCTTTGGTTTCTTCAAATGTAAAAGTTGAAGATAATGAACAGTGATCAATCTCATATATCTAGTAAACAAAACGAATAGTGAACAGGACAAAAACACGGACACCTGGATACACAAGAGGTGGATCAGGTGCCTAGTGGTAGTAAGTATCCCCTGTCGACCGGTCACGCCCGCTATGAGCCCTAAGTATATTTATCAGGTAGGTCAAAATGGTAAATTGCAATAATTTCAGTTAGTTTCCTTCTAAAAGGAATAATCTACCACGTATGAATTCCACAGGACTATAATATGCAAGCGTTTAAGACATGAATGCAAGTGCATAACCAATGTTTTATTACTCAGGGAATATGTTTTGAACTGGATATTTTATTCCTTTAATTTTAGCCACAAAACCATGACATTGAACACCAATATCCAGGTAAGTCATCAAATGTTACATGAAATGAAATGGTTAATACATGGTTCACTTGAGATATCGTATATGTTATGTATTTACCATTTAGACTTTTTTTAAAAAAAAATTAAGATATATGCATCAGGTCATTTTTCAGCCTGTCCGACCAAGTAAAATGTACTTTTCAACCTCGCGTCACCCTCATTTATTTCATGTTTTTAGTTTGTGGGGAAGTTATGTGGATGAGATTAAAAGTTTATGTGATATGCCTGGAGGAGACATATTTTCCTGACAATTGAAAAGTAAATACATTATGATTGATTTAATTAAAATGATATGACCGTAAATCAATCTTATTGAAAGAATAAAGCAGATAAGGCAATGGTACACAAAACAAAATATTTGTCCATGAATGATTTCTAGAGAAATCTTAAGCCCGTCAAAGATTACCAAAGGAGATTTTTTGTTTCACAATTTTGATACTACAATGTATATATTTTTTAATCACGAGAAAAAAAATCTGTCGTCTAATATGTAAACCATGTACTTATATAATCTGTTGGACAACAAAAGGGACATATATTTTACAGAAGACCAGGAAACGTTTCTCAAGGACTTTGATACAGGATTGATTTCTCTATTCAAATTAAAAAATCTAATTTTCATGCCAGGTCAAAATAATTTTCATGAACCTTGGTTGTAATATGATATACGAGTAGAGAAGATGCAGCAAAGTATGACGGTTTTAAAATTTTGTATACTTGGACTTCATACTGAGGGACACATTGGCTAACATCGTCTTAAAATCATTATGCAGAGACTAACAATTTGTCCTCAAAAGGCGCAAGCAAAATTTAGTTTACATAAGAAACCATGCAATGTTTAAGACAATGTACATTTTTAATCAAATTAATCAGCATTTTCTAAATGTCAGGATCATTTACATTTTAATAGCCATTCTCTGTAACCACTTAAACTTTTGTGGCACGCATAGTCATAGATTTTTTTCAAATTTGGCTGGAATTCAGCACCTCATAAACTACTCCAAAAAATATTGTTAGATCATATGAATGTTGAGTAGTTACCATGGAAACAGTGTCTAAAGTTGATTTTTTCTGAAAATATGCAATTTTTAGGAATGTTATTCAATGAAATGCGGCTACTTCAATTCATGATACTCACAGAAATAAAAAGTATGACATCTGATTTTAAAAGACATTTAAAAACATTGTTGTTATTCAGTCTATAAATATGAGAAATCTATGATTAAAATAGCAGACATTCATTTAAAAATTGAATTATCTCCCTTTGATAATTGTGAGCTCTTTAGTGTGAGAGATAAAAAAAATCATTGGACAAAACTGACTGGAAGTTGCTTACAATTGTCAACATATATCCTGGATTTCAAGTAAAATCAAGTGTTTTTTCTGTTTATTTAATGTGCATACAAATTTTAACCTCTTTGTTTATTTCCTGGATGCAAAAGAGTAATTTTGATGTGTGAACAATGGCGAAATGTACATGATAACACTATTATGTGAGAGAAGTAGGCTTTTGATTTTACCTAAATGATTAGATTCAAGCTACATTTAAATGATCATACAAAACTGGAAGTTGAAAGTTGGATAAAAAATAGACTTGGCAACAACAAAGTACAGGTGTATCAAGTTTATATTGAATGAAGTGATGTAAGTTGATGCCTGTCATTAAAGGGAGGACCATTTGATTTGTTGGGGGGGGGGGGGTGACAGATTTTAGAAACTAATAATCTGTTCTTGAAATTGTTGAAAATAAATAATCTGTCCTCTACTGACAGGAAAATAAATAATCTATCCTTGATAAGTGCTACAACCCCCACCCCCACCCCCACCCAAAAGCACTTGTTTCGGTAAATAATTTTTTTAACCCATAGTATAATAAGTATTATTATTATACTATGGGTTAAAAAAATTATTACCAAAATAAGTGCCCCCCCCCCCCTTCCCACGAAATAGAGTTTGGGCGTATTCCTTTTTTTTTTTTTTTTTTTTTTTTGGCTCTTCAGACTTTTTTTTAAGGTGAAACAGAAAATAAATAATCTGTCCAGGATCATCTTGGAAATAAATAATAAGGATTTCACTACCACGAAAATAAATAATCTGACTAGGAAAAAACAAACGCTCTTTACACCCCCATCTAAAATTAAAGAACGAAAAAGTGTATTTTATCTCTATTTAAAGGCTAGATGTAGAAAAAAATCCACACCTAAAAACCAGTTTTTAGTGAAGGATGTAACAGAAAATTTAATCTTTTTAATTCTTCCTACTGTTTGCCTTTATCTGTATCACAAAGAAAGAGAAAAGTTATGAGTGTATATTTCAGAATTTGCTTTTTTATTCAATGATTTTGAAAACATTTAGAAAGAAATTGATAATTTTGCTGAAGCAAGAATTTTCTTTAAAGGAAAGGTCTTTACCCAATAAAAAAAGAATAAATTGTTAAGGCCAATAATAAAAATATTTTGTTTGATTCCTGTCGAACAGTCAAAATTATACTTTCATTTTTTTTTGGAGGGGGGGGGGGTGCATAGAAATACAGATTGTCTGAATCATAGTTAAAGTTAACGGTTTATCATTTCTCTAGACTAAGATACATTTAGATTGAACCTTGTAGCAGTAAGATTAATTTTAAATCTGTCTAGCTGTATTTCATTTACAACGAAAACATAAATAAATTTCTGACAAGCCCCCCCCCCCCTTTCTACCAAAAAAAAAAAAAAATCATAAAATTAAATTTAAAAAATCTATACCCCGGGAATGGGGGCAGGTTGGGGTTTTGTATCACTTATGAATGAATCACTTCGGAATCCTTTAATATTTATAAATAACGCTTCTTAACGTTTTACAAGGGATTTTTTTTTTACATGGTACCTGGAAGGGATGGAGTAAGTCCTGATCATTGGTTACTTTACTATATTCATTTTTTTAAATAAAATGAAAACCGTAGGAATAAGGCAGGGACATATTATTTATTTTCAACATTTTCAAGGACTAAACTTTGGAAATTATGTTTACATTACACACCATAAGGTGTACGATTCCATCAAGCTTACCAACCAACTCAAATTAAGCAACCGACATAAATTCAAGAAAGCACAAAAACAGATTATTAAATTTTGGGAAAAAGCAGATATATTATGTGTAAACCTATGCATATTTGGGTTGAAATATTCATCATCAATGTCTCTAAATTTTCAAGTTTTTAAGAATAATTTTGCAAAGTAATTTAAAAATGGATTTAGGCTTTTTCTGTCAATTTCTCTGAAAAAAGTCACAGGAAAACATAATTTGATTGTCACTGGAAAAGTGTGGGCTGTTGAATAGGTTCAAAAATGTACATTTTAGAACAAGGACTTAGTCTACAAAAACAACAAAAGAGTTCTTACATGCATGTAGCACAATTCTCTACGTACAAGTCATTCAATATGGTAAGTGTATAGGCTTTCAATATTTTGACTTGGCTACATTTTTATCAATAAATGACCTTTAAAAAACATTCTCATAGCATTTTCACATTATGTATGGATCAAGCTAAAGGTGAGAATGTAATTTATTTACCAGTTTCAGTATAAAACAGGATACGCTTTCACAATATCCAAGTATAAATGCAATACTAACAAGCTAATTCAGAGAATCTGTGTCCCCTGCTTAAGGAAAAAAGAAGAGCATGTACGGATCTAGAGGGGTGGTGGTCGTAGGGTGGTGGGGTGGGGGACGGGACACTTTCAGAGGAGCGGGCTGGACCATAGGGAGTTATGATATAAAATTTCATTGCAAAAGCTTAAAAGCTTCTTGAGATATCGCTCGAATATGAAAGTTTTACACACAAACAGAATGTATAAATTTTGACATTGACCTTTGACCTTTTGACCTCGAAATCAATAGGGGTCTTCTTTAGTTCATAGGGAGTTGTGGTTTAAAATTTCAATGCAAAAGCTCGAAGGCTTCTTGAGATATCGCACAGAAATAAAGTGTTTAAACATACTGAATTTATGAATTCATGACCTTGACCTTTGACCTTAAAATCAATGGGAGTCTTCCCTAAGCCATAGGGATTTTTAATGCAAAATTCAATTGCAAAGGCTTTATTGTTTCCATTTCATTTCCAGGAGCTCAAACCAGTCTTTAAATATAGATTTTAAGAAATCGGTATCTTTAAAGATCACGTCATATACATGTACACGGTATAATCTGAGTTGCAGCAGTTTACGCTTTATAAACTGCGAAGCGTCAATGAAGAATGAATGCATTGAATATTACATTTTGAACGATTGTTATCCCAAAAATATTTTAAATAACGAACTTACCGGCTCTCTAATTTTGTCAAATCATTGAATGATCAATACATGAGATATTACAGCTAGGATGATTGAATTATTATGTAGTTATTGCCCACCAGAATGGTAATTTTGTTTATTCATGCTGTTTAAAACAAAAGTATTAGTTGGGACACAGAAAAAAAATGTGTTCAGTTTCCTTAAATTTCTATCTAAATCGAGCCATTTTGACCTTGACCTTTGACCTTTTGTCATGAAAATTGATTTTTCTCTTTGTTTTTGCTATTGTGTACCACATAACTAGATTTGTTTTCAATTCATTTTAAAATACTCAGGTATTTATATGGAAACTGATTGTAAATACCTATTGCCCTTGTCTAGAATTCTTTAAAAAAGCATAAGTTTGTAACCATGGTAACACGAAAACAAAATATGAATACCAAGTGTTTCTTTGCAGTTTATATTAGAACTATATATGGACTTTCAAACCAATGTATTTAATTTTTCCCATATGTCCGCAAAATTTTACACCAGGCTTTTCAAAAGAGCATAAAATCTACAATTTTTCCACAGAAAAATCCTACCTAAAAACGGGCGATATTTTTTCTATTAGGTAAAGTTACTCAAATACTAGAAATTATCTAAAGAACTATAAAAATGATGTATTTTGGTAAAAAGATGAAGTCATGTAAATATCTTGTTGTGTTAAAGACTTTTAATTAGTCAAAAAAGGTCATTTTTCATCAAAATTTAGCCTTTTTTAGGCCATGAAAAATGTATGTTGGTTGCCATGGTAACCATGGACCATAGCAACCATTTTATTATGAATTTTAGTTTCATACATCAATATAGGAATGTGTGCCAAGTTTCATAAAAATCTAAGACCTAGCGTGCCACACTCCCTATATAAGAGTTTAAATGCTTACAGAGAATGGCTATTAATTTAGTACATAAATATATGAATTAAAAGTTAAAATACGAGAGATTTTAAGCATAAATTGACCATTCAAGGCCATATTTTCTCTTAAAATCTCATAACTCCAACGACGTGTTCAAATTTTTAGGTCACCTGAGTCACTCAGGTGACCTATTGCTATCTGTTCTCGTCCGTCGGCGTGCGTCGTGCGTTAACATTTGAACATTTTTAGCTTCTTCTCTGAAACCGCTTACCAATTTCAACCAAATTTGGCATATAGCATCTATGGGTGAAGGGGAACAAAAATTGTGAATTTCATGGTCCCTGCCTCCCTGGGGCCTGAGGGGTTGGGCTAAAACCACCAAAAATAATGCAATCTTTAAAAATCTTCTTCTTTACTCCTGGACATCAAGCAGTCAAACTGTTGAAATCATTGTAATAAGCATTAAGCCCTCTACCAAAATTGTGAAATTCATGGCCCCAGGGTCAGGGGTTCTGGCCCAAGGGTGGGGCTATATAGATCATATAGTGAAAGTGCATTATTTCTTTTAAAACCTTCTCCTCTACTCCTGGGTATTAAGCCGATGAACTATGTACATAGTTATGATGAGGAAGTGTGCCTCTTCCAAAATTGTGAAATTCATGGCCCCAGGGTCAGGGGTTCTGGTGTTAGGGCGGGGCTCTATAGATTATATAGTGAAAATGCATTTATTCTTTGAAAATCTTCTCCTCTGCTCCTGGGTATTAAATAAAGCAACTAAGTGCATAGTTATGATGAGCAAGAGTGCGTCTTCCAAAATTGTGAAATTCATGGCCCCAGGGTCAGGGGTTCTGGCCCCAGGGTGGGGCTATATAGATCATATAGTGAAAGTGCATTATTTCTTTGAAAATCTTCTTCTCTGCTCCTGGGTATTAAATAAGGTAACTAAGTACATAGTTATGATGAGCAAGAGTGCCTCTTCCAAAATTGTGAAATTCATGGCCCCAGGGTCAGGGGTTCTGGTGTTAGGGCGGGGCTCTATAGATTATATAGTGAAAATGCATTAATTCTTTGAAAATCTTCTCCTCTGCTCCTGGGCATTAAGGTGATAAACTAAGTACATAGTTATGATGAGGAGGTGGGCACCTTCCAGAATTGTGAAAGCCATGGCCCCTGGGTCAGGGGTTCTGGTGTTAGGGCAGGGCTCTATTGATTATATAGTGAAAATGCATTAATTCTTTGAAAATCTTCTTCTCTGCTCCTGGGTGTTATTTAAACAAACTAAGTGCATGGTTATGATGCATAAGGATGCCTTTTCAAAAATTGTGAATTTCATGGCCCCAGGGTCAGGGGTTCTGGTGTTAGGGTGGGGCTCTATTGATTATATATAGTGAAAATGCATTGATTCTTTGAAAATCTTCTTCTCTGCTACTGGAGATTATTTAAACAAACTAAGTGCATGGTTATGATGCATAAGGATGCCTTTTTAAAAATTGTGAATTTCATGGCCCCAGGGTCAGGGGTTCCGGTGTTAGGGCGGGGCTCTATTGATTATATAGTGAAAATGCATTGATTCTATGAAAATCTTCTTCTTTGCTACTGGAGATTATTTAAACAAACTAAGTGCATGATTATGATAGGCAAGGATGCCTCTTCCAAAATTTTGTAAATACATGGCCTCAGTTTTTGGTGTTCTTGAGGAGGGGGGGGGAGGGGGGCTCTATTGATTATATAGTGAAAATGCATTAATTCTATTAATTAATCATTAACTAATCCTGTCTGCTCCTTAGTGTTGAGCTAATAAATAAATTGCTTAGCTATGATGAAGATGGGAGCTTCGAACAGAATTTTTAAATCTTGTGGTCCTAGGGTCAGGGGTTCTGGCATAACGAGGAAGGGGGGGGGGGGCTTTTGATAATATAGTGGAAAAGTGTTAATTCTTTGAAGTCCATAGTTATGATGATGAGGGTAACTCTTCCAAATTTGTAAATTTCTTGACCTTTGGTCTTGGGTTCTGGTGTTAGGGTAAGGCTTTGTTGAATCTGTAGTGAAAATGCATTGTACCTGTGAAATTCTTCTCTGCTTCTGGGCATATCGAAAGCAAACTGAGTAAAAGTTTAAATGATATAAATAAGCGTATTTCTACCAGATTTTTGAACATCTGGACAATTTGTCTAAGCATTCTGGTCCTGGACAGGGCTCTATTAATTTGTATTCTACTGAGAGAAGTTATTCCCCTTTTCCATTCACCTTTGATAATTAATCACTGTAAATAAGGTATTTGAAAGATTAATAGAATAAGATAATTATGCAAGAATGTTTATCGTATAATTCAAAAAGTACTTTCTTAGTTTTAATAATCAGGCAGACCTGTAAGTAATAGATAAATAAAAATGAGACAAAAATAACTTATCTTATTAAAAGTTCTTCAAAGACCATAAGAGAGGTCAATGCTAAAGGTCTTAATATGGGTTTAAAAATAGTACAGAAGCACTAATAGTTTGTTAATAGTCTGCATGGTGATAATTTTAAGTGGGGGGTAGATTAGAACCTAAGTTATGAGTTGATACTGAATACTAGACTAATTATTTTGTTGATCCTGATCTTCCTACTTCTCTTGCTTTAGGGCAACAAAGCTTCATCTGTCAGTGTATTTAACTTCTAAATTGTTGTATTATACTCAGGTGACCGTTAAGGACCTTGGGCCTCTTGTTATTAAGTGCTAACGCATATTACTCAAACTGGTTGCACACAACGTTACAGTTATGAGACCGCATCTTTCAAAAAATAAGTCAATGCTTAATTTACACGCTCATCTAGTATTTATCTACACTTGAAGCAAATTATGCAATGTATCCGTGGTTGAAAAAAATTGCATGCAAATCACATTTTTTGAAAATTAAATTAAATTTATGAAAATAAATTTTTAGAAATACTTGATAAAAATTCATTTTAAAAGTACATCGTTTCATAGTTGTTTTATAACATCTGCCTATATGCTTTGTCAAACATTTAACCTCATGGCCATAACTCGGTGCAAAGCATTCAAAAATGTCAATGTTATACCTCGCTCTATCAAATCATATGCTTCTGCATTTATATTTTCTTAGGCATGTATTTAAATAAGTAGCGACTATGAGTTTGTCTTGAGAAGGGAAAATATTCCATAGAAAAAAAACAATGCTTTTATAATTAATTCAATCAACACGTTTGAAGTTGTATAACAAAACAACAATTAATCCAATAACTTGCAATATCTGAAATCTAATTAATCCTGTAACATATTCATTCATTCATTTACATCTAATTTAGATACGTTTCTAAAGGTCAATTAATTTCAATTTTTCATTTCCGATTGACCACCTTTTCGTGATTTTATGTTTTGTTTAGTCGTCTAAAAGGCAATATACTTTTAATCATTGTGTTTCATTAATCTACTCTATGTTGTTGATTGATTAAGTAGACCCGATTGATTGATTAGAAATGATACTTTGACTACTTATGACCTACGTCATCTTTCTTTTTTACGATATTTTAATAAAATGTCTATCGACGTTGGAATAACAGTTCATAGGGGTGTGTAGAATTAGTAGTGGACTGACCTGAAGATACAAGAACAACGCAGCCTGCAGAGGAACTTTTGAGGTAAGTTTTCATTTGTTAGAAGTCACAATAATACATGTTATGCTTATTTTTAAAATATTATTGTCAAATTTATATTTTGCTCCAAATGGAAAGTGGTATTTATCTAGTTTATTTTTCCTGAAATCCCAGAGTGGAAATTTATTTTTAATTCTTACAAAATCTAAAATTCAAAGTTAAAATACTATCATGTAATAAAATAAAGTTAAATATTTGCATTCCAGTGCAAATGACATTGTATAACATTTTACTTACTTATGTACTTCAAATAGAATTTCACATTCAGCTTATCAATCGTGGAAAGTTATAAAACAAATATTTTAATCTAAAAGATTAATTTTTTTCTGGAGGCCAATTAAACACATACGTTTATGTATATCACATCATTTAGTTCTTGATTATCATTTGATCGCCATTATGATATATTTATCTAAAAAAGAATAGAAAACCAGAATTTGTTTTTATATAAATAACAAAAACAATTTTAAAAATATTTATAAAATAGTTCGAACGCTATTACTATAATTGCAGTGAAGAAAGATTGAAAATATTTTATAACATTCAAAGCAAAACATAATGAACATATTTCGAACGGAGTTGTTATTTTCTTTTAAAGGGGATTCTTAACAAATTACATCACATGCTTTGTTTACGCATGCCGTCCTCTCAGACTTGTATATAAAGTGAAGCAATAATATCCGGATTAAAAAACATTAAAACTTAATTAAAAATACATATGAATTAATACGATGAGAAAATACATTTGCAATTCCAATTGTGCTTTTCTAAATCACTTGCTTTAACGAATACTCCATGCTGTACCATGTCGTACGTTTCCTGCCAAACGAGCACCTTGACAAATTTCATCTTTTTTTCATTCCATGTCAGTTCTCGAAATTTTTTCTTTTTCCAGACATGTATACATGTATATCCTTGTTACAATATTTAATTTTATTATATTTTCAATTATAATTTCAATATTTTTAATTTGATTGCCATTATAATTAAATTATTTGAAATAAGACTTTGAATTATTCTTCAGCAGCAATAGGTTAGAGTGCATATACCTTGAATAACTTAAGCATGATTGTAATTTAATTATCGTTGTATATGCTCCTGTTACATGTAATATATTTTATCACTTTTAGTTGGATTACAGCAATGATAAAATATGTCAACATTTAATTATTGTTTCAGAAAGACAGGTCAAACATCTGCCGTTGGAAATTGTTGAAAATTTTAGATATTTAGGAGTAACATTTAGTAAAAGTGGATCTTTCAATTTGAATATTAAGGAAATGTATGAAAAAGCTACAAAAGCAATGTATGGCGTTCTTGAAAAATGAGGAAAACATAATCTTTCAATCGATTGTAAATTAGATATGTTTGACAAAATAGTGAAACCAATTTTGTTATACGGCTGTGAAGTATGGGGATTTTGTAATATCGCTCTTATTGAAAGACTTCAACTAAAATTTTTTAAACATATATCAAACCTTAGGTCTCCCACATCAAATTTTATGGTATATGGAGAACTTGGTAGACATCCTTTATCTATCAATGTCAAAACTCGGTATGATTTCTTTCTGAGCAAAACTTGTATCACAAGGTACTAAAATGTCATCAAAATTATTATATGTGTTAAAAAATTATAATACACCATGGTGTAATGCTGTTAAAATATTTTGAATGATTGTGGACTTGCTTATGTATGGCAACAAAACTCTGTTAATATTACATGGTGTAAAATGTTCTTGTAAATCAATTTAAGCAATCGTGGTATAGTGACCTGCATGATTCACCAAAAAGTCTTAATTATAGATTGTTTAAAAACTCATTAACTTTTGAGAAATACTTGTTGAATTTACCCTCTAAACTTTCTATGAAATACTGTATTTTAAGAACTGGAAATGCTAAGCTTCCAATTGAGGCAGGAAGATGGTATAATATTGCAAGAGAAAACAGAATTTGTCACTTGTGTCCATATAAGGAAATAGGAGATGAATTCCATTATTTATTTAAATGCACTGACCAATACATTAAGAATTTTAGACTTAAATGTTTGCCCAAGTATTATTATACAAATCCTAATGTTTTTAAGTTCAAACAGTTATATAATTTAAATAGCAAACATCAACTGATTAAACTCTGTCAATTTAATGGGATTATAATTAAGAGAGTTGGCTCTCTCAATCTATGACACTGTCGTTTTTCACTGTTTTTCACACATGCTTTATTGTAAATATTTCATGTTTGAAATATCCTCTCTATACTGTTTATGTACAGTTTATGAGAAGAAACTATTGTGTATTGCTATTTGTGCTTAAAGTAGATCTCTTTTCTTTTCTAGCTAAGAGAATAATCAATATTATACATCTTATTCATATATATATATATATATATATATATATATATATATATATATATATATATATATATATATCCCCAACTACCCAAACTCCGTCACCATAAGCGGAAAACACGTCAGGTTACTCTCTGCATTATTTTTTGATTTGTTTCATGTTTGCTACACTTAGTAATGAACTTAAACATTGTTTTCAGAAACATTTAAAAAAAATTCAGTTATTGGACTTATACAAAACTACTATAAATAGAACGCGTATCAATCCGTGTACATTACGTCCACTGAACGCTAACTCCGTCACCAGGGCCCTCTGCAATATGTCAACGTATTAATTAGAATTTTTTCCAGTTTAGAATTTTCCCCCTTCATCTTAAACTTGTAAACATAGAAAATTAGTTTTGACGATTTAAAAAAGTATTAAATTGTATTTTAGGAAAAGTATCAACAACAGAGAAAATAACGTTAATATAACGTATTTTATATGTAATAACGTCACGCTACGTTATCTCTAAGGTGTAGCGTATTAGGGATAATTGAGACGAAAAATTAAATATTTTTAGCCGTACTCAATATGGTATGTCATGTTAATCCTTTGGCAAAGACCTTTATAAATATGACTGACATGTAAAAATGAGCATATTGACGCACCTGTTGGAGGTATCGATGGAATAGCGCATAAAGGAAAAAGTACTTACTGATTTCCCATAAAATATGATAGAAACAATAGATCATGTGTAATTGTTTTTATTTTTGACGCATTCTTGAACTTGACTGTAAAAATTTATCAGCATTTGATTGTAGATTTTCAGCATGTAAAAAAAGACGTCACAATCGCATTCGTTTACAAACAGCGCGGAGTTTCCCGAAAGTGACGGAGTTAAGGTGTTTGGCGATATATATATGTGTGTGTGTGTGTGTGTGTGTGTGTGTGTGTGTGGAAACAAAAAAAATATAATTCTTATAAAAACACATTTGAACTGACTTGACCACGGCTACACATAAACTAAATTCAATCATGGCGATCAATTTATAAACTAAGGCAGGCTACTGGCAGATAAAATGATATTACAGGACATTCAACAATCTGGTTTTTCAAGTCAGTATTTCATAAATTCTACAAACAGTCGTCGGGTCGTATTTTGACTGACATGTTTCCTACCATTTGTTAAATCATTGTTTTTAAAATATCATTTTTGAATACAGATTACTCCGTTCTCCTGATCAATATAGAGGGCTTAGGGCGGATGTGATCTGCCGATAGGGGGTGCTTACTCTTCTCATTCACCTGATCCCAACTCTCTGGTGTTTCCAGGGGTCCGTGTTTTTATTTGTTCACGATTCGTATTGTTTACAGGATATTAAGAGATTGATTACCCTGTGTTATCTTCAACCTTTTCATTCCCAACCTTAAGGAAACGTGTTGATGCGATTATCATCTAGATATTATTAGTTATGTAGACACTTAGAGGGATACTACGGAAATATATGGGGTCCTTGAAAAATGCATTTTGGGTAAGTCGAGCCCAGTATACATTTTTTTTCAAGGACCTCATATGTTTTCGTATTACCCCTCTAAGTGTCTACATAACGAAATAATCCAGATTTTTTTTAAATAAAGTTCATTTTCCCTGAGTTAAGCAAACCGCTCCGTTTAATGCTTATGTGACGTCAGTTATTAGGCTCCTTGCGTGGTCAAATGAAAACATGATCTGGACAGTATGGCACGTGGAGGGGGCATGTTGATTGGATGTGTGGTGGGTAGGTCACGTGGAGGGGGCACATTAACAATGTAATGTGGGTAGACAGCATAAAATGGTTTAATACAGTATTCTACTCGAGGCAGGATAAATACATGTATACCTGTTCCTCCAATCATGATGTATCTTTAAAGTTTCTGCATTAATTCTGAATAGAATTTCAAGTTATTTTCATTATAAGTTTTTAATAAAGTTTTTCTTTATGAACAGAAATCACGAATTGATTCATTGAATTTCGTTACCAAGAATTCATTGCTTAAATTGAATTGTATCAATTCATCACTTGTAGATTCGGTACTTTCAATGTATTCCTTTTATACAACCGTAATTGAAGATTCGGGAGCATATAGTTTTAGTCTGTCCGTCTGTTTGTCTATAAGTCTGCAAAAACATTAACCTTGTCCATACCCTTTGAACGGTTGGTGCTAAGACTTTCATATTTCTTATGTGTATTTCTTGTAACAAGACCTTTCTTTGGATACCAACATACTTGACCTTTTGACCTTGAAGATTGACCTACTTTTGCAAAATTTTACCAAACTATAACCTTGGACATTAATTTTAAACTGTTTGTGCTATTGCATTTACATTTCACATTTGTATTCCATGAAACCAGACCTTTGCTTGGGTACCATTTTTTACCTCATGACCTTGAAGTTTTACCTAAAATTGAAAAACTCTAACTTTCCTTTAACTTTTAAAAGGTTGTTGCTAGGACTCTTGTATTTTCCTATGCATTTCTTGTGACAAGACCTACCCTTTGTTATCCATATTTTTGACCTCATAAACTTGGCCTTGGAGTGTAACGTGCTATTAAAAAACTTTAACCTTGCCCATAATTGTTGAGTGGTTGGTGTTAAGGCTTTCATATTCTATATGTGAATTTCATGTGACAAGACCTTTCTTTGGTTACCATTGACCATAACCTTGAAGTTTGACTTACATTTGAAAAAAAAAACTTTAGCACTTCCTTAGCTGCCACAAGGGGAGCATCAGTGTTTCACAAACACTCCTTGTTTCCATTTGTTTACATACTGTCTTTAAAGGAGTTCTAATTACAGTTTTTCTTTCCTTTTTTTTTTTACTTTTGACATGGAAGAATATTTATGTTTAAATATCATTCAAAAGATATACACAGAGACAAAAAGGCACAAAAACGATTTCATCTTAGAAACTGTTTCCTCTTTTCTAAATTACAAATGTCATCGTATACATTTGGACACAGTAGGTAAATTTCAAACAACATTTGTTGCAATTAAATTGAAATTTCCTCCTAATCTTGACAATGACGCCCGAGGGTAAAAAACATGATTGAAATGCAGTCGCTAAGATACCTATTATAATATTTTGAAGACCGAATTTTACACCCTTTATAAGTAATGTATTAACCAAGAAAATCTATTTTAGTGACAAGTACACATGCGTGAGAGGTAAATAAAGGCCACATATAGTACCTGGAAGGTTATAATCATTTATTCAATCACGAAATTCCACGGTTGTTTGGGCTTTCTTTCTAAATATATAAAACCAGTTTACTACTTGTTTCAACAATGGTTAGATGTAGATTTAAGAGTATATGTAGAGACAAGATAAATTAGTTTTATGTGCAGGTTATCGGTAAATATACTACTGAATGCGAACAGAGGCCCATAGTTCCATAAGCTCAGTAGTATTTAATTAAATGAGAGGAATTCACCTTAATATCATTTTTCCTGTAATGTAAGGTCTATTCAAAGTAGAACAACCACAGAATAATGTTCACAATGTTCGACTTTTATGTTTGTTTGTTTATTGTTGTTTAATGTCCCTCTCGAGAATTTTTCACTCATATGGAGACGCCACCACTTGCCGGTGGACAGCTGCAAATTTTGACCTATACTCGGCACTTAGGGCCAATGAGCAGTGAGGTATCTTTTTCGTGCCAGCACCTACTGCGACACGGGGCCTCGGTTTATACGGTCTCATCCGAAGGACCGGTCTCCACGTCAGAATCAATTCCTTACTCTGCGACTCTAGAGCAAAAACTCTAACCACCACGCGGGCGACTCGACTTTTATGAACTGAATAGATCAGTCATATTTTTTCTGTGTTCATAATGTGATTGCTGTAATTCTTTAATATTTAATGATATATAGAGATAAATACAAATGCTACAATCGCTTTGAGGAAAAGCTTTCTTTAAAAAGTTTCTTATAAAAATATTAAATGCAGCATTAAGTTCATTTATGAGTAAAATGCCACAGTAAGTCGCTCTTCTTTTCGCCTTACAAACTTTACAGATTAACTTTTCAAAGCTATGACATTATTTTTTAACATCTTTCCGAACACGTTGACCATCGAATTGTCAGTCGCTGACATCCACGTTTCATTTTATTTAAAATTTAAGACAAGTGCTTTTATACCTACATGTACTGGTAATGATTTATTTTGAAATTTTATTTGTAAATATAAAATTCACACATGCTTTTGTAGTTACACCTGCGTAGTAAATTCTGAATTGTATCATTGTTAATTAGTTCAGGAAATTTTGGCAATTGTTATTGTGAAAGAAAAAAAAATACTCCCTCCACCCCACCCTCCAAAAAAGAGAACAAACAAGCGAGATAAAACATTGCAAGTCTATTCAAAACACAATATATGAAGTTTTTAACTTAGAATACTACCTTCTCTAAAATATACTTTAGTGACTTTAAACCTTGACTTTAGACATGCTTTTGTATTTTGAACCATTTTTCAGATAAAATCATCAAAGCACTTTAAGGGCTTTAATATAATATGTGATATTTTCACATAGCAACACGGTCTCTCTGAATATGCCAACCAAAAAAGAAATATATAATTATAAAATAAATAAAGAAACAAAGAAATAAATAAATAACATGGATATTTGAAGTAATTGTCAATTTCCTGACATATTTTTTTACATTCTTTATGATAAATACATGATATTATTTTTACATGTGCGATATGCCGGACATCACAATATCTGTATCACCACCATGCATTACTTATGAATAGTCGTAGATTATTGAGTATAGTGAAATATTTCCATTCCAAGCAATCTTGTGAGGTCCGCATTCGCACAAAGACATAGGCATAGGGCATATTTCCCGATATTTAGTCAAAAACCCTTTCATTTCATATCTTAATGCCATTTTAAAAAAATCAAATGAAAGGAGTCTCTCAGTTTTGGTAAGAAACATTCTTACAACATATGCAACTGTCTGTACTGCGGATGATTATATTTCTGATGTCACTATTAAGTCTCCTGGTATTTATAATGTGGGCTGATATGACTTTGTCCCAGTCTCTCTTTTGAGAATTTATTGAGAAATATATCAAAATATGTAATAAGGAGTCGTAATGCCTGCCTCAGATATGTATTACGAGGCCGTAATGCATGGATGTTTGTTTGTACAGATACGCAATGAACTCGAAAGAGTTTCTTTATTTCCTATGTGAAGTACATATAAGTTGACTAGAGATGAGAAGTGTTAAACGATGCATTACTTTTGCCTTTGATGTGATAAACTATGTAAAAATTTCCTTTTTATATTAAATTTGTTACAAGAAGTTTTTTTTTTTTAGAAATGATTAAAAAATAAAATTGTACGGTATCTGAATTATTCATAGTATTATTGTTACTAAACATGTAATAAATACCAGTAATTAAGCATTGAATCATTATTTTTTGAAATATGTAGTCTCATATCTGCAACAGTGTGTGCAAACAAATTGAGTATCGCGCGTTAGCGAGATATGAAAATTTATTTGCACACATCGTTGAAGTTATGAGACCATATCTTTCAAAAAAGCTTATATTTACATTTTTAACGTCTTGCCTTGATTACAAATGTGATTTACATTTCAATATCCCTGTATTATCCTTTGGGTAGGTTACAACTAATGGAAGAGCCATTGCATTAAGCATTGAATGATTTTTTTTTTTTCTAAAGATATAGCTTCATAACTGCAACGGTATGTGCAAACAAATTGAGTAACGCGCATTAGCGCGTTTTGAAAATCTGTTGCACACATCAATCCAGTTATGAGACTATTTCTTTCAAAAAATAATCATTCAATACTTATATTTACATTTTTAACTCCTTAAATTGTCTTGACTGCAAATGTGATTTCTATTTTAAAATCCCTGTATTATCCTTCGGGTAAGTTACAATTAATGGAAGAGCCGTTGCAACAGCTTCTGTTCAATGTGAGTGTGAATTTGATTTTCGCTTATGACGTTGCTTTTCCACGGCGTTAAACGTTTGTGACGTCAATATAATAAACGCATACTTTAACCTTTTGACCCCCTTGTCGGTGTTGTGGTGTTTTGAATGCCGTAGCTTTTCTCACACTTTATAAGCAAAATAC
Organism: Saccostrea echinata; assembly: GCF_033153115.1. NCBI lineage: Eukaryota > Metazoa > Mollusca > Bivalvia > Ostreida > Ostreidae > Saccostrea > Saccostrea echinata. The sequence goes on along the minus strand of NW_026889757.1, from coordinate 1,674,648 downwards.
AAGTGGAATGTAAGTATCATAAAATAAAATAAAGGGTTTTTTTCTACAATCCCTCGTATCAGGTTATTGGTCATTGTTGTCTAAGGGTCATATGGAATGAAGATAGGGGAAAATGTTATGCATGTTCTCGATTTAATTGGAGTTGATACGCATTGAAAATTAGCATGTTCAATTTTTGTTACGAAATCTATAGAATAAAAATAAATCCATTTACTTATTCTTAAGATCTTATAATCTTTATTACTTTTCATGAAAAAGTGTTATGAAAACAAACTATCCGTACCTTTTATAACAATAAATATTTACAGTGAAAAACTACGAGAAACTCAGCAAAATTGATATCTTTGTTCCACCCACGTTCTCTCAAGTATACTAAGTCATAAGTTAACATAAAAATGCGAATTTTAGTAGAAATTTATGCCATGACCAACAGACATGCTGGAATGCATCCAGTATTTTGCACGAATAGTGTAGAATAGTGAATTCCACTATAGATAATAACCAGGTGTCGTGGCTGTCCGTAGAAATTTTTTTTTATAAACTTGACTTTCTGTATAAATTTAATGTTGCTAACGCAGAAAGGGCATGTTGTTAATAAGACATTAATTCGCATTCATTTTATAATTTATACAGCTCATGTGTTAACTGCTAAATAAAAATTACTTTGCTGTGTTTGAAGTCAGTTAGCTGTCATATTGTTCTTCATAAATTTGCAAAACTTAGTTTTATATACCATCTTCATTCATTCTTTTCTGCAAAAAGGTAATTTCTTAGTATTAAAGGCGCAATCATCAAACATTGCATAAAGTATTTATGTCTTTTTTCATGTTTCCGACCTTTTAAGATGGATGTTTATATACATATAAAAGGTTATCCAAAAAATCTAAAAATGTCAATAGTCTGCAAATCGTTTATATTTCTATTGGTGGGTTCTTTGCCAATACAAATAGCTACTTCTCTTTGTAACTATGTTATGGATGTAAAAAATGCATGGCCTAAAAATGCTTATTGACGTCGAAAAAGAAAAAAAATACCTTGCATATAAAATGTTTCTGAACCAAAGCTATGGTGAATCTAATCGCCTTTATAGCCTAAGACTTGACTGATTATCGCTCTATTCACAGCTATATTGTCACATGTCTACCGAACACTTTTGATAATAACAATTTGAGATATTTTTGTAAAAAGACAATTTTTTCTGAATAGTTTATAATTCTACCATTTCAAACATTTAAGGTTATCATTATTATTATTATTATTTTGCTTCAACTTAACCACTGATTTTTTTGACAACATACATCATTGATAATGTTTGAAAAAGGTTTCCATTTATTAGAACATCAACAACTGAGAAACACTACCAAGGATCTCAATGACTAGAGTAGGACCAAAGACAACACAGAGTACGCAATCGAAAGTTTGGCTTTGTCCTATCGGTGCCGTCTGAAATCTTTTATGATAGCCTTCTTTAACACAAAATATTACACATTCCCTTATTATGAACATTTTCTAATTTTATAAAAGTACAAGACAAGGTATGACTACGAGAGTTAATCTAATTAGTCAAATTCAACTCTCATAGATTTCCTAGGGGTAAAGTAACTTTACAGTAAGCTTGCTTAAGGATCTCTATTCGAGAATGTAAAAAATTAACTCGTTATAATAAAATAATCATCTCGTCATAAATAGTTAACATCTACTTAGAACAAGTTAGTATCTCGTTATAGGAAGATAAATATCTCGCTTTAACGAGTAAGTTACCTCGTTATAATGAGTTTGTTATCTCATTATAACTAGAGTTATCTCGTTATATCGAAATAGTTATCTCGTTATCGTAAGTATCTCAGTACGAAAAGCTAGTATCTCGTTATAATGAAATTGTATTCTCGGTTTGCTTAGTTAGTTTTCTCATTTTAACATGTTACTATCTCGTTTTAACGAAGTAATATCTGGTTACTTGGGATAACTAACTTGTGATCAAGAGATATTTTTTCCATTCATGTGTCGACACTAAATATCCCAGTGAGCTTGAAATAAAAGATACCACATAGTCTGACAGATCTGTTTCATATTTAGATATTTTATTAGAAAAAGACGTTAATGGTAATCGAACAACAAAGCTTTATAATAAATGGTGACTTAAACTTTTCAATCATCAACTTCCCTTACTTATGGACTAGTAATATACCCTTATCACCTGCATATGGGGTGTATATCTCTCAGTGGATTCGATACGCAAGAGCATGCTCTACAGATGAACAATTTCTAAAAAGGCAAGTTACTGACCAACAAGTTGATGAAACAAGAATATTAACAGTCTCGTTTAAAGTCATCATTTCGTAAATTCTATGGTCGATAAAATTACCTTGTCAGCAAATGCAATCTATCATTAAGTCATATGCTGACTGACTTTTTCATACTAATTATTAGGCTATTATTTACACACTGAATTGTGGACGGATTCTTCCGTTATTTACCGATCATGACAAGGAGCACAGAGGGGGTGTGACAGGTCGGCAGGGGACACTCACTCCTTCATAGCATCTGATCCATCTCTTACGTTTTTTTGAGATCCGTGTTTGCTCTGCTCCAGATTTGTATTGTTTTAATGGACTTTGAACTTGGATACTGTTTGTTATCTCCATATTTCATTGTTAAAACAAGGTAGTTGTCTTGTAATAACGAGTTTGTATCTTTTTATAATCAGATAACTAGCTCGTTATAACGATCGGGATAATTAATAATCTCGTTATAACGAGATACGAATTGCTATTGTAAGTTGATTTCTCTTTGCAAATAATAATAAAAAAAGAATACCAGACTTGGAACTAACTAGATGAGTTCATCAAATTTATTCGTTGGTCTTTAAATTGTGCATATTGAAGCATTAAAGAATATTGAAAAATGTTTTGGGGCATCCCACAAAAAATGTTCAAAGACAACAAAGTGTTAATGACCAAAAGTCACTGTTGCCTACTTAAAGAAATGAATACATGCAACGTATGTATCCAATTAATCTAACTTGGCCTATTAAAATGTTGAGAAAGCTTAAATTGATTACTGATAAATAATATTATTTAAAGGTCAATTAAATAAGAAAATCATACTAAGAGTTTTATTATATATATAATATGATAAGTATTTGCATAGACTTGTAAATAATCGATAAAATAATAGATGAAAATGTCTTCTCTTTTTACAATATTGTTCTTCAAAGATCAAGATATTATGCCAATATGGCTTAGGGAAAAGAAATGAGATGGGTTTACTAATAGTGCTCAGTCATTATTGTTTTGTTATGTCTGCATGATGAAAGTGTCAAATGGGACCAAGTACAGGCAAGTAAATAGATCTTCTTTTAGATTTGTTACTGAATACTAGACTAATGATTTTGTTGATCCCTGATCGTCCAACATTTCTTGCTTTTGGACAACATAGTTTTATTTATCAGCTTATTTTGTTTTCTTTCAAACTTCTATGGACCCTTTACAGTGTTGTATTATATTCAGGTAACCTTTTAGGCCATTGGGCCTCTTGTTCATCTAGAGCCACATACATTAATTTCACTTAAATAACCTCCCTAATTTGACATACTTTAAGAAAATATAAGCACTTATCTGCAATTATAATTACAAAGGCGTCATGTAATATACAGCACCATTATTACTAATTGTAGATTCGTTTACAGTGTATATGATTAAATTGAAGGTTGTGGGATGATGTTTTTTTAAAGAAATGCGTAACATTTGAAATCTCACATCCCCGACATTAATAATTGTGATTTCATAGCTCTGATAATTTTTATAGCTATTTTCAACCTTTTTCTTTCTCTCGGTAAGAAACTTCTGAAAATAAGGAAAAGTTTTATTACTAAAGCATACAATAAATGGTACTATAATTTTGAGTCAAATGCAACACTCTTGACATTTTTTGACCTATACCTATAACAGCCAAATTTTCATTTCTAATAATTATTCAGTTTATAGAATAACTGAATAATCATAACTTTTATTTTGACTAAACCATGTACAACTATTAAAGTTTGATTTAACGTTTCTACAATTTTTCAAGTTAATTTTATTCGCATACACTAATTTTAAAATCAAGTAATAATAGTTTTTCCCCAAATTGTATAGAGTGTTAAAACATTAAATGTTTGAAGTGGAATAATAAGAAATCAGAGATTATAATATTTTTCCGTATGTTATTTCCATTGTTTTGTTTAGCAAGATAAATGATTTTTTAAAGATTGTCGTACTAAAAATGCAACTCTCTTGACAAATGGCAGGTTTTTGGAGAAGACGGTGGGATCATTTGGATTAGAGATGTCAAGATTGTCAATAATTCATATTCAAATGTTCTGACAGAGTATTCGAACATATTCGAATAAAATAATTCAACGTTTTGAAAATAAAAATACTAGTAAACACGTTGAAAAGCAATTTATCTTAATTAATGAATTTTCTGATAATGATTTTAATAAGATACATCTAAACTAATACTTGATATTTTTATTTTAAAGTGATCCCTTTCAACAATACAAACTGACTATGGTCATAAACAAGTCAATGATCAGTCAAAGAGGTAGGTACGGTTTTGGCCTTATTGTGTCCTAAAAATATTATGTTTTCAAAAAGTGTTGACATTGGCTTAAATATGAGTTGAGTATATAAGTGCGATAAATCATAAAAGAATATGGCATAAAGGAGGACCATTCTGGAAATATGACTCATTAAATTGGTATATATTTCTAAATTTCAAACAGAAAAAGCCTAAAAATGACTCATTTCAGGGGGTATTTTCCTTCAGAAACTAGTGTCTACAGCCATCGCCCACTTCAGTATTAGAATGTTGTGTAAATTTCTTTAAAAAATGACTTTTACAAAATTGTTGAGGACGATGCATGTGGTCTATATTATCTGAACGAAAATTCCACTGAAAATTGATGTCTTTTACAACTTCTTAAGAAAATACGTTAATGACGTCACAATTAGCATTTAGGAGGTCATGTGTGAAAAACGATTTGTTTGATCGTAGTTCATGGACGTTTAACAATTCAGAAAGCATGGATTTTAATTTTTACTTCACTTAGGTATTTTAGAAAAATACTGGGCCAGATTTGTATTAAAACCATACCTTGTTCTTCATTTTAAGAAATACTCACTTCCCTTTTTTAATTAGTGTAAGAAGAATTTCTTTTTGTTTGAAACATGTGCTCGATTTTGCGTTGCAAAATTGGAATTTTTCGTATTTCGCACCCTTCCGATAAATGTAAAAGGATAACGAACAGAAATCAGTCTCATAAATCCAGTAAAAAAAAACAAATTGTGAACAGGGCAACAACAACAACAAACAACAAACAAAACAACAAAAAACTGGACTCCTAGAAACATCAGAGATGGGATCAGGTGCTTAGGAGGAGTAAACACCCCTGTCGACTGGTCACACCCGCCGTAAGCCCTATGTATTAATCATGTAGACACAATATACTTATCTACATTTTTAATTTCGTCCTGGTTTGTTAAAACTAAGGTTTTAGCCATTTAAAGTATCAGCCAACCAAATTGCAGCACACATGCATGCGAGTGTTTTCAAGAATTTCAGTACATATCATTTTGTAGGACCTCAAAATATATTTTAAATTTCAATGTTATTTGTCAGCAAAAACAAAAAAAAAACAAAACAAGGAAGTTATTGGTATTTTTGTTTCAGCCATTCAGAGCAAAGCGCACGTGCATGCGCATGAATCCATGCTAATATGTCATCTTATCGAGACCACTTATATATCTATATACTTTGAGTTGCAAAGAATTCATAAAAATATATATGTTTTACGTCCTGTTCGAGAATTTTCACTCATTTAGAGCATAAGAATATATAAAAGTTACGGCAATATCAAGTGTATCAATCATTTCGCTCATCGCATGCGCGTGCACGTGTATGCATCTGCTCGCAAAATGACAATCGTTCAGCATATCTACACAACAAGCCTCTTAACCTAATAAGGTTTCATCTCGATCGGATTAGTAGTTTGCCAGAACACTTCTGCTCGTGTAAATAAAATTCTCGTGTATAATTGTATTGATAAAGATTATATACCATAACAAGAATTCGTGAAAATCTCCTCTCGCCTATACATACCACACAACCCTTGTAAAATTAAGGTGTCGCGGGTTTTAATCTACACTATTACATTTTGCATTGAAAATAAAACAGAAAGTAAGTACAAAAAAAGGAATTATCTATTTTGGGCCAAATATTAAAACTATTAACCATTATTATATGTGCACCAAATTTCCTATTTATTGAAATGTAGGAAACATAATGAGTATTTCTTTTCCATTGATCCCTCTCCAGAAAAGGTTATTACATTTTCCATTGCAAAATGATATAATGCAAAATGCCATAATTGCTGCCAAATATCCCCCTTATTCTAACTTTTCACATCAGAACTGCCATATTCACAAGAATACAAAGTAACTCTCTTCCGTGTAGAAAACTTGCCATGGTAGGATTGTATATTTTCAATCCCATGGGAAGTCCCGGTCATTCTTGTGTGCTTTATTCTGTAATCAATACGAATCGTAAAAAAAGGCAAAAACTGCCCCTGGAATTCAGGAAACACGAAAGGTGGTAAAGTTTGCCTAGGAAGGAAGAGTAAGCCTGCCCTGAAGATAACGAACAAAAATCTATACACAATATAAATCTGTGAAGAGGGCATAAAAACGATCGAACCCTGGAAAGTCCAGAGGGGGGATCAGGTCCGTAGGAAAAGTAAGCATCCTGTGTTGACCCGTTACACCCGCCGTGAGCTCTGTGTATTGAGCAGGTAGAGGGAACATTTCGTAGTCAAATTCAGTATTTAAAAAGGCCTAACAATTGGTATGAAACACTTCAGCCAAAATACGACCCATTGATAGACTATATTTGCGAACAAGGTCATTATAAGACTGTAGAATTTACTAAAATGCTGACTTTAAACGAGGTTGTTAAATTTCCTGTAACATCAACTAATCTGTCAGAAGTCTGTCTAGGTTTAAGAATTCGTACTCAGAGCATGCTCTTGAGTATCGGACAAGCTGGAATTTGTAAACATCATATGCAGGTAATAGCGGGATATTACTACATAAATAAGGAAAGTTGCGTTTGTCATGCAATTTAGTTGTAAGTTAGCCCTTATCGTCTTAAGTCAGTAAAACATCCAAATATGAAACAGATGTGGCAGATTCTGTGGTATGAAACATGTCGGCTAAAATGGATCCAACGATAGGTTATTTTTGAAAAAAAGGTCATTATAACGATGATACAATTTGTGAACTGCTGACATTAAACGGATAAGTTTGTGTATAAGGCCCTGTCATATCAATTTATTTCAGTAGCCTTCTTCGGTTTAAATATTATTGTGCTCTGAACAAACTCTAGCGTACAGAACCAAAGAGACAAATAAAAATGTAATTTACTTACCTTGTCATTGGTCATTTGCAAAATTATTTTGTTAAAAACATTCTGATTGTACACACAAGTACTCTGAAGTTTATATTAAAAATATTATTAACAACATATTAAAAATTAACAATAGTTACTTCCATTCATATGTCGAATGGATATATCTGAATGAACTTGAAATAAAAATACCACAGAGTCTGACACATCTGTTTCATATTTGGATATTTTACTAGAAAAAGACGTTAATGGTTACCTTACACCAAAACATATTGATAAGCGTGATGACTTCAAATTTTTTATCTTCAACTTCCCTTACTTATAAAGCAATATACCGTTATCCCCTGCATATAGGGTTTATGACTCCCAGTTGATCCAAACGCAAGATTGATTGATTGTATGCTGTTTTACGTCCCATTCGAGAATTTTTCACTCATATAGAGACGTCATCACCCTAATAAAAAATACTGTAGTTAACTATAGTTAACTATAGTAAATCAAAGTGTCAAAGTTATCACTATAGTAAATCAAAGTTATCAAAGTGATCACTATAGTGTCATAGTTATTACTATAGTAAATCAAAGTTTTTACCATAGTAAATCAAAGTTTTCATAGAGATCACTTTAGTAAATCAAAGTTTTCATAGTGATCACTATAGTGACATAGTGATCACTATACTAAATCAAAGTTTTCAAAGTTATCACTATAGTAAATCAAAGTGTCAAGGTGATCACTATAGTTAAATATAGTTTTCATAGTGTCAACGTTATCACTATAGTTAACTATAGTAAACTATAGTTAACAATAGCTATTTTTTGTTAAGGCATATACTGGTGAAGGGCTTCAAATTTTGACCATTATTCGGCACTCAGGGCCATTGAGCAGTGAGGGATCTTTATCGTGCCAATGCCTGCCATGTCACGGGGCGTCGGTTTTTAAGGTCTCATCCAAAGGACTCGCAACTTTCACTTCAAAGTGCCGAGCGCATGGCGAAGGAACAGTTGCTACCCATTTTTTATCGACTTAGGTCAGTCGCGGCCGAGATTCGAACTCACGACCTCCCGATCACGCTGAAACGCAAGAGCATGCTATTGACATTCAAGTTGATGAAACAAGAATATCAGCAGTCTCGTTTAAAGTCATCATTTTGAAATTTTGCAAGTTCTATGGTCGATACTATAACCTTATTAGCAAATATAGTCTATCATTAAGTCGAATGCTGACTGACGTTTTTCATACTAATTATTAGGCCATTATTTACATACTAAATTGTCTACGGATTTTTCCGTTTTCCCGATCATGACAAGGAGCACACGGTGTATGTGACCGGTCAATAGGGGATGCTTCCTCCTCCGTAACACCTGATCCCGACTGTGATGCTGTTAGAGGTCTGCGTTTGCTCTGCTCCCGATTGATAGCTTTAATGAACTTTTGAGCTTGAGTACTATTCGTTATCTCCATATTTCATGCACATCCTCATGCAGGTGATAGTGAAATATCATTGCAAAACTATGGGAAATCAACAATCTAAAACTTCGCCAGCCATCTTTTTAATTGCATATAGTTTAGTTGTAAATGGGCTATCAATGTCTACAGTCAGTAAAACATCAAAATGTGAATCATTGAAGATGTTGAAGACTCGGAGGTGTCATATTTGGAGTACACTAGGATATATCGAGTCGACATCAGAATGAAAGTAACTATTTTAATTGAAAAAAAGTTGTTGATATATCCAAATGTCCAATTAAAGGTCTGAGCAAGTTTTTTTTCTCGTAAAATATTTTGAATAAATTCAGCTTCATAAGAATATGAAATCACGTCGGCTTACCAAGGAGAACAATTTGTACCCATTCAAATTCCAACAGTTTATTTGAAGACTTAGCCTTCAAAGGCTATGTAGATATTGTCAATAAGGAACTCCAGCATCTGTTAAATATCTTATTCAAAATACTTGAATGTACAATCGGATTGATTTTTAACATAGTTATTTTGTAGATGAATAATAGTAAGAAATGAAAATTGCCAAGTTCCATATTTATTGAAGAAGCAGTTGTTTATGATGTTAAAAAGCCTTATTTTTGTTCATCTTGGGACTTGATTGTATAAAGTTTTAAAATGTCATACGTTCGATGTTATTTATTTTGGAGAAGTTTTTTCTTCAAATTTTCTAAAAGTTTTTTTTGATCTTTTTTATTTATTTATTTATTTTTTTTTTGAGCTTTGAGAATCCACATTTAAATTACACTACTTCTTAAATATTACGTCTATGTTTCTGTCCCAGAGCAGTTAATATATTTGTGAAAGGTAAAGAGAGGGGCTTGGTTGAATATTTATTGGACCCTCCAATATATCGTTGTTTGTTAGAAGTTTAGTATAGGTACGATAAATCAAAGGAACCATACCTGTTAAATTATTAATCAAGTGAATTTACACGTGAGAACAAAAAGTAAGCTATATCAACTTTGGAATAAAAATGACTGATTATTTTACATAAAATTAACAGTTTAAAATTTAACAATAAATAATTGTTTCAGGATCAGGGAACCAGGAATTCGTTATTTTGACACGTAAGACGGGGAAAAGTGGCTACAGAGAGCAAACCGAATTAAAAAAAGTAAATAGATTAATATTATGCGCCAATTTACGTCAATGATCTATTTTTATTTTTGTGCATGATATATGTTCAGCGTATTGAATATTTGACGAAAACAAATATTCCTAGCACCACCTTGCGGATGATGACGAAAATTAGCAATGATAAAGGATATTTGATTTTTTTTTATATCTTAAAGTTTTATTTGTACATTTAGTAATATAAATATATTTGCATTCTTGTTAGATGAGGCCTCTGGAATGACATTTAAGATTGTTGAATATTTCTTAATATGACATTTTCCTGAGAAAACAGTTTGCATTATCCAAGATTATATAAAGTATGTCCATTTTTGTACATTATACATAATACATTATATATAATGAGGAGTACATTGTTTAACGTTTTTGAATGAAGTTCGTAACAGAACTCTTTTGAGATAAGTCGTATGTCGGAACTTTTTTTTAATCTTAAATATTATGATGTAAAGTTTATTAGTAACTGCTGGGTTATATATTGGAAATGTGTCAGGAATTAATTTAAAGGCTACCCATTATATAATTTTCATTCATTTAAGAAAAAAAAATGATTTTCCTTAAAAAATCGTTTCGAAGAACATGTTCTATAAAATTTACAAAAATTATAAATGTAACGTCAGGCAGATTGATACGTTTTTGACGCAAGTCATTTAGACGTAGGCAACCCATTTTTATACGATATATAGTAAATTTTTTATCCAAAAAAATACTGCGATATAACAAGAATTAAATTATTAGAGTATCAAATGGCTTACTCTTTTAAATACGCAGAATTTCGGTGAAAAAAAAGAGGACTCTGATTCAAAAATAAATTGTAGTAAGAAAATAGAAAAAAAAATACTAGATACATTTAAAATCATACAGTGGAAAGTATTGAAAAAAAAATGCCTTTCTGAACAGAGGGATCATAAAAAAATAATCGATTTATTGTAGTTGGATATGAAATTTATAACTATTTCACGAGTGGGACAGGATGTATTGAAATTTTCACGAGTGCCAAGAACGAGTGAATATATATATATATATATATATATATATATATATATATATATATATATATATATATATATATATATATATATATATATATATATATATATATATATGAAAGTCCTGTCTCATGGGTGATCATATCCAGCTACCAAACATCCAAACATTGAATTTTCTGTTTATTGCATTTTTAAATTTCCTCTTTTCCTTTGTCTTTTCGTTACGCAGTGTAATAGGCTGTGAGGTCATAGTTGAGGGGTTGTGAGACGTCATAACTAGGCGTTTGGGAGACTGTAAATGTGGGTTTAACATCAATATGAAGAATCTTTGAGAGTTTAAGTTTCTCTCAGGATGGTTTATTTACCATCACTATCTTCACTTTTATGCATATAGATCCCAAGTTTTATTATTCCTAAAAATTTCAGGTTCAAGGATTTCGTCTTTTGAAAATCCCATCCTTTTTTTCATTTATAAATATTGCATTTCATCGTTGCGATTCAAGAATGTAAAACATTAATTATATCATTCCAATTACACAATAGGTGGGGCAAAAGTCACTCATTTGCATTTTGAACGAAGTTCTGTCAATTAAGCATAAGTATGCGGTGAAAGACTAACGAGGGTTATTTATCATATTTCCATAAATATATAAGTAGGGAAATACTGTTTTTCTTACGCCATTTAGAAACGGAATACTCTGATTAAACATCAAAGGTTTGTCTCCAATTCTATTTTTTTCTTATAAACTTACTATTATAAATAATTAAACGCATCACCAAAATCTCAGAGCAATGTCACCTTTAATTTTTAGACACCCATTACATTTGAAATCATTCGTTTGAATTAGTTTAAAATTGTTCTACAATTTTTTTTTTCAAAACGAATTACCAGCAAAACAATTATTTAAAAAATCAATAAGGTCAAATTTCACAAATTCTGTACATTTCCATTTGTGGCATTCCGTTTCAGCGCTTTTGTTGAATTCATAGCTTTGTTCCCGAGTTTCTTTTGCAGTAAACAAAAACAGGGAAAGGGGAAATACTGCAATAACAAAATGCAGGTCTAAATTTTGATTTTATTAATATTATGATAATATACATTTGCATCATTTCAGTACTTAAACAAACTACTACTGTAGATTCCTAAATATACGCGAGGAATAAATTATCGCGTAATTACGCGAGGAACACCGCTCGCGAAATAAAATTACTCGCTTTTATTTTTATTGTGCTTTAATGTATGTAAAATCTCTAGATAAATCACCCATTTGCGAATTATTTTTCTCGCGATTCGACGTCATTGGGCCATTTCGCGATTTTAAGTACTCGCGTAAAATAAGGAATCTACAGTAATCACTGATAAGGTTTCACCATCTTTCACCTATTATAAATACTAGTAAATGACCATTTATCATTTAAAACCATTTTGTTGCCCAGGTGTACTCGATTTTATGTTCTATAATGTCGAAATGCTTGTCATTGTTTCATTGTATACTGTGACCTGTCGTACAATGAAAGGTGAAGAAGTCTTCGAAAACAAATTGTGACCCATCATAATTTGGCGGCAGTTCTATACCATTTTATCAATGCACTTATTGTTTGTCCGCATTCTTAATGAAGAATTTCATCATTTATGCCACTGCGACTGACATAATTTATTGAAAGAAATTAAGAGTAACATCAAAACTCAGAAGTTACCTTTATATTGAAGCGAGGATGTTTTCAAAACGTAAAACAAAACCCGATATTTTATATTATTGTAAGATGTATATATACACATTTAACAAGTTAACATGATGGCTAACAAAGCATGAATACTTTATATGAGATGTGAAGAAAACGAACAGTCAACACGCTCAAAAGTCCAGGGAAACAGAACAAATTGTAAGCAAAGCAAACACAGACCTCTGAAAAAATCAGACGTGGGATAAAATGCCATGAAGGAGTAAGCATCCCTTGTCAACCAGTCGCATCCATCGTGTGACTCTTGTCATGATCATGTGAATGAAGAAATCCGAGGTTAATACAGTGTGAAAATAATGGCCTACGAATTTGTATGAAGGACGTCAGTCAACATTCGACCTAATGACAAACAAAATTTACAAACAGGGCCATTGTATCGACCATAGAATTTGCGATATGTTGACTTTAAACGAGATTGTAGATAACTTTGTTTCATCAACTTATTTATTAGTAGTCTGCTTCGTTTTCGAGATAGTTCGCACGAAGAACATGCTCTTAAAATTGCTTTGGTGTATCAATCTGCAGGTTAAAGTTAATTTTCTCAGAGTTCTTTGGCGTTTTTAACATTCCACATTTGATAAACAGCACCTTTGAATATGTTGTATTACATTTCTACATTTACCGCTGAAGTTTCTCCTCTACTGTTGTTAATATTTTCGTGAGGAGTAATAGTAATCGGGTTGTTCGAATATTTGCTAGATAATACATAAGTGCTTAATCTTGAACTCGGGACTTAATACAGGTAACTCTTGATGGCTCGAACTTCGATCTCTCGAAGTTCTTGATCGCTCGAAGTGAGTCTCCGGTCCCGAATTTTCCCCCTATATAACTAAGCAAATTTACTCTTGATTTCTCGACCTCTTGATCTCTCGAAACCCTTGATCCCTCGAAGTCAAAATGCAGTCCCGCTATGCATATTCTATTACACTTTACCCTCGATACTTCGAAGTGGCTATGTGTATACAAGGTTATATAATTAGCACCTTAACCTGGACATTTAAATGGTCCCAGGCAGAAGACGCGGGTCTCGAGGAACGGGATGTTTATTCAGGTGACACTTATGCTGCAAGGTGATAATTTGATTTATAATTAATCATATTTTACCCAAATGCTAGTAAAATATTTATCATCGAATGTCTTACGATAATTTAGAGACTCTGTGTCAGTGAAAAGTAGAAATTGATTAAAAGACGAAACACTTATTTAATTTTTATTTCGAGTCTGCGTCAAAATTAAACGAAATATGAAAAAGCAGAAACAGCATCAATGTCAATATGACGACTATTATTGGACAAATACTTACAGAACTGCTTTCAATAATCATGTTTGGAATAGTCAATGCCATGTACGACGCTGTAAAATGTCGTTTTCATGTAACGAATGCGTAGTATGATGTCCGTATTACAAAGAATAAATAAATGTACACGAAATGACGATATACATTTTTTGCTTTACTCAGTTTAATGCAATATTCATCTAAATTGCAAAAAAATATCGTTGTTTTATACAAAGCACGAGTAAAAGGTTAGCACTGCATGAAAATCATTACGTCCGGTAAGACTATTTTTAAAACCTGTCAACAAACCCGGAAAATTCCGGACTCTTGAAAACTCGAACTCTCGAAGTTTTTCCTCGGTCCGGTGGACTTCGAGGTATCGAGAGTTATTTGTAATTATAAATCCATTTATCTCTGTTTTTTGTTTGATAACATTGTTGCTACCTATTTGATACGGAGTTCAAAATACCTTGCTGATGATATAATATCTAGACTCATAATTATTAAGATAAAGGCTTAGGGCAGTGATCTGACTTGACCTGTACAATTACTAGCATATGATATAATATCTAGAGTCATGTTTAGATAAATAGTAAGGGCAGTGATCTGACTTCACCTGCACATTTAGTGGCATTTTTTGACTTGACAAATAAACGATGTGAAAATATAGGTAATAAGCTACATTTTCGTCACCGAAACAAGATATTGGCAAGAAGTATAATTATATTTTTTTTAATCAGATTAATACAAAGCGAAGAACTATTAACAATTTCAGTATTTGAAACTTCATAAAATGCTATGCAAGGTCAATTAAAATGGTCCAACAAACCCTTATCGTTATTCCTGAGAAAGAAATCAACTGCTGTAAAGGAGAAACTATAGACTACTTTTTACTATTAGGCTAAAACATATTTTAGAAATGGTTTATCAAAACTATAAACTTTAAAAACTTTACGAAAATTTTAAAGTAACTTCTTAAAATAAATAAATAACTTCAAAACGTTTGACTTTTCAAAACTTTTTACAACCATTCCCCAAGATAAATTAAAGACAATATTTTAAGATATCGACAAATTTTCTGTTTCAGTGGAAATGGAACTCAAAAATTTTAATTTCTTGTGATTGATCAACTAAAAATTAGTCTGTTAAAAATATTCTGACTCTTTACAGGTACATGTACTCTGAGGTTGATATTAAAAAGACAACTAAGTTATACATCAACCAGGATTTTTCCGTCGTCAATTTCTATATGAAAAAAAAATTCCATAATCATATGCATACTTTGTATGTTTCCCAAAGATTCTATACACAAGAGCAGAGTATGTTCTACGCACGAGCAAGTTGCAAACCGAGTCTGGCTACTGACAATTAAAATGATACTACAGAGCGTTCAACAGTCTCGTTCAAAATCAGGCTTTCACAAATCCTATGGATGTTATATGTACATTGTTGGTATTGCATTGTTGAATCGAATTTGACGAAAATGCTTCATGCCAAGTGACAACATATCGTTTTGAAGTTTTGACAACAGATTGCTCCATTTAATTAATCAATCAAGAGGACTCAAGGGGTGGCGATTGGGTGACCCAATGACTCGTCCAAGACACCTGGTCCAAACTGTGGTATTTCCAGGTGTCCCTTTTTGTGCCCTTTTCATATTTACATTATGGGATTTGTGAGACAAATCAGTTTGGTATTTTTACCTTTTTATTATAATAACAGATAAAAAATCTTAAGCATAATTCAAGATTCATTTTATATCCAAGAAATCGCTATAATGTATCGGCTTTATGAATTACCATGTACTCCATGTAGATATAGGACAACATAGTAAATGCCAATATCGAACAGCGGTTTGTACGATATGCTTCATTTCACAGCATTTTGTTTTTGACTTGCAAGATAATTATTCAGGATCCATGAATCATTTGTTCGTGACTTCATTTCAAATTAAATATTTAAACATAAAAAATGTAATTATTGATGGGTTGTAAATGAATTCATCGCACTATGGTATATTGACGATGTTTGACTAAAATTAATTCGACAGATCTGTCAGTAAATTAATAACCTGCAGCCAGTGAAAGCAAAAATTAATGTTTTTGCAGTTGCGTGATTAATAGACATCTGAATGTCTGTAAAGGTTCTTCGTGACACTTTATACTAGGAACAAGGAAACAATTCGCTGCCATTAGAACATTTCATTGTTGGCATCACTTGACCAACATTAACCTTGCAGATTGATGCACGAATAAATTTTTAATAATTTAATTACCTATAATAATCGTTTCCTTTCGTGTACTTACTGGATAAGAATATAACCTTTAAGAATCAACATCACTTGTTCATTTTATTTTTCTTTCATAGGCAGCCGTTTCCTAGATCAGTCATAATAATGCCGAGATTGGTTCTACTTTTTGTACTTGGTTTACTCTTGGTCAGTCACATAGATGGACAAAAGAGCAAAAGAAAGTCGAAGTTTAAAGCTCTACTACCTGTCTTTGAGCCTCCGAAGCCCAAAACGAACAGCATTGCAGAGAAACCGAAAACAACAGGTACTGCATCATCATCAACCATTGAAACTGTTGCAACAATTGAAATTGGAAAAGAAAAACCATCTCAACCAAGTAATCCTTCAAAAATGGACTTACCACCAGAACCTTCAAAACCAGTTCAAGAACCAAAAGCAATCATCCAAAGTCCTCCATCAAATCAGAATCAAATTGCAAAGAAAAATGTAAAAGCTTCACCATACAGTCTGTTTCCAGAAGGGATACCACAAAACAAACGATCGAACACTCCAGTACAACAATATAAGCCTCCTACACGTGCATTCTCCATGAAGAAAACGAAACAATCAAGTAAGAGTGCTCCATCCAAACCAAGACTAGGGAATGCTAATTTCTTCGGTTTCAAACCCATGACATCATCAACGCCTACACCAACCACACCAGCCCCACCACCTCCTGTACAACAAAGCTTATTTAACTTTTTCAGTGGACAAAATGGTCCTTCTCCAACCCAACAAGCAATTCCATTCCCTCTTCCATCCATGCCACCATACCCAGGACTGCCGAACAATAACCCACAACTGAAAAATGTTTACCGAATGATTGCAACGTGGCTAGTTTCTCACGCTATGAATGGAAATAATAACGCTGCTCCTCGTCCAGTAACAACAACGAAACAAACCCCTCCAACTCCTCCGATGCGTCTTCCAAATACACAAAGACAACAACAGCAACAAAGACGACACAATTTGTTGACACCTCCTCCACAACGAAACAGAAAGCAAATGAAAGCATCTAAACGTTCTCAGAAAAAAACACAGACCCAGAGGAACAAGAAACAAGAAGAAGCATTACGCCGAATGAGGGAGAAAGCCTATAGGGAGTACATGGATGAAGTGTTTGACGTGGACGTCCCAGATACGGCTTTTGCCAATGGTCGTATTCCATCATTTCAGGCACCTTCATTTGAATTCCCTTGGTGATCCGAGAAACATTTTATAAGTAAGTTATTATAAGTAAAACATCATATCCACTTCCTCTTTTTAATGTTTACTCAATTCATATATAGGCACTTAAACTACAAAAAGTATACAGATGATAATTGGAAAGGAAAACGATTAAAGCATTTGTTGTTTTATTTTAGATAGATCGTGAAATTCCAATTGAATGGAGAATCCAGAACGAAAAAAAACTTCATATATTTATTTTCTCGGATTTACTTCATTACGAGAAACAAAACATGTTTCGTCCCTCATCTGCTTCAGGTGAAAAGAACTGCGCCTTTAGAAGATTAGGAAGATCGCAGATGAAGCAACATACATTGTAGCAAAATAAAGAGTTTTCCTAATAAATATTTATATCTCGATGTAAACAGTCAACAGATTTCAGTCCAAAAATAGTTGTACATGTATATGAAATATTCATTGTTTTTTATACTCAGTTTAATTGGCACTTTATTGCCTATTCCACGTGTTCAGAAGACATAAGGTGACAAATATGAGTAATTAAATGACATTAATTAATAAAAACTTGATTACGTTACACCTAAACCAGGTCGTACACCTATATAATGTGTACATCAAAAATGCGGATGATATTCATTATAGATGTACATGTAGCAGCTAATTATGTATCATATATAACTGTAATAAATACAATAACCGTCTTCTGGAGTAATTATTCTTCTTACATAAAGTAATGAGGCAAACAGAGACAGGACGGGAAAAACAGGGGTTGTAAATATATTGTGATATCGAGTAATTTTAGAGGTATGAAGAAAGCATTGACAAAGGCTTGGGAGAGGAAGTCATGTTGTAGGCTGGCCTATGGATCATGAACATTACTACTGGTGTGCGACTATATTTCAACACTCTCGTAGCAGATCTGTTCGATATTTTAACATTAGTATGACTTTCTAGTGAAGCAAAACAAACATCTTTTAAAAACATTGTCATACAATAATCTTACAACTGCAGTAAGACTAACATATACACCTTGAAATTTCTTACTTCATTATCTTCCAAGTAATTCTAGAAATTGTCAGAAGATGAAAATCATTTCACAATACAATTTGCAAACATGAATTATTTGTTTCATTGAGAGAAAAAGAAAAGATTTTAATGAGTTCAACATAATTTTATTTATTTATTAATTTATACTGACAGAAAGGTCCGATACATCATAAAGGAAACTGCTCAAAGTCCTAGAAGTTTTATTTGTGCATAATGTGAAACTGGAATCTATTGATATATATCTTTAATTATTTTTACCAAAAAATGTTAATTGCCTAAAAACTAAAAACTATCACATAAATATGTTGAAGGTGAATATAATAAAAGTACATTGGATATATGAAAAATACATCATATCAGTTTTACCAGCTCTATTCGAATTCTACTTGAAAATCGATTCCATTCATTCTCTCTGTGTATGCTTTGTCAAAATCTTCATTCATTTTCACAGTGAAATAATTCTTCCAGTCTCCTATCTTTCCTAAAAACAAAAACAAAAGTACATCTTTATAAGAAATCAATCAACAATTTGGTCTTATTTAAGATTCTTAGGTTACTGGTATTTTAATAAGAATGCAGTACAGATTCTGAAGATCAAGCATGATTAAAAAGGTCTTTAAAGTTTTTCGACGTGTGCGAAAATTGATATGGAACAGAGACTGCTCCAAACTACTTTGATTTATTCAACCAGAATTTACTCAAAACAAATATAATCGTGAATGATGCTATAATGAAAGTGCTACCCCATTATAAAAAACTTAAAGTAGTTAACCAAATGTTATATTTTTTTTCTCCATTCATGTTACAAAGAAATGCTGTTGTGCTCCAATAACATTTAATTACAGAGAGGCAGAAGTAGTCATGATATTATTGGCATCGCATTCAGCATTCAGAAAATAACGAAAACTACTTTGAGTTCCATTCTCCTAAATGAGAGTCAACATTTAGCTGACACTACTATTAAAAGGATACTATTCTCAGTTTTTGTTATTATAAAAATTGTGTCATTTTACTTTCTGGGTTTTCCTTTTAAACCACCTTTAAGAAAAAGAAATTATCGTTGTTTAAGTAAATAATAACAAAATATTTTAGAATTCTAGAGACCTTTCCGATAGACTGTAGGATTTTCGTTCAATTGGAGTTCATTCATTAGATCTGCCATTTTCTGGTCCTCCCTGACACTTTTGTCTGCCTGCTGAAGGTTTTGAAAGCTGCACCTCTCCGTTACCTTTTTGACAAGTCCATTTTCATCTTTAACACCCAAGAAGTTAGCCAACCTCCGTATCTCTGCTTCTGTGTTCTTTGAAGTAAGCAAAAGACACACAGACGTAAATTATCGAGTCATTATTGTAATAAAATTAAAATGCGAAAATAATCATTGGGTAATTTAAAGTAATATTAGCTGCTTTAAGGCAAAAATTCTTTTTAATACTACCTCTCATTTAAAATGTTCCAAAACTTTAACGTATACTGTAAATTTGATGTAAGTTTCAGAGAAAAAAGGCTGTGATCATCCATGATAATTGCACATTCAGTGACAAATAATGGCAACTTTTAAATTTAATAACTGAACACAAGTCATCAATTTGATAGAAGATATTTTCATTGAAGAAGACATCTCTTTCTCTTTGGAGATTCACCCTAAAAAGAGATGTATCTCTCAGTTCTAAGGATATATCATTCCAAGGCAAAGAGACGTGTCAAGAGGCAAAAATAGGGAGATTTTTAAGAAGTTGAACATCCATTCCTGCTCAACGATATAGAACTGGCGTAAGCTTCCTAAACAAGTATCGAAATGAAATGAATTATTGCAAAACCAAAACTGATTACCTTGTTTTGGAGTCGATATTTTCCTTGTTCAACAGATTCAAACTTTTTGAAAAAAAGAATTCCAATACTATTTACTTACTCTGTGAAGTTTCTCGTACTGTATCATTAATATTTGATCCTTCCGAGCAGCTGCTTCTTTGATAAACCGTTTATTGTATTCAAACCATCCCCCATACATTGCCTCTGAATGAAAAGAAAGATTTCTTTCAAAGATTAAATCAATTGCAAAGTAAAAAATAAGGAAAAGATCCTTGAAAACCCCACAAAAAATGTATTTCTAAAATTCTTACTTCGTCCAAGATAAAGCTCATAAAAATATTCCTCAAAACTGTCTTCTTTTATATATCCGCACGAAGCAAGAAATTTAAACAGAGAGACGGCCACATCTTTAGGGTTCCGCACAACGTATATTATTTTCCCGCCGTTATCCACGTGTTGTTTTGGGAGCTATTGAAATGGAACATGGGTGCTTATGTCACCATTATAAGACTGCATCTGACTCATGTCAGACAATCCCTCCACGAAAACTTGTTCTCTGGACACTGTAGAATACTCCGCTTTCCCACTGAGTAGCATACCAGTTATCTCCCATACCCAATGTGTCCCTTCAATAAACATGAACTTTAAGTATGACTTTTTGAATTTTGTTGAAATGGCGATATATTGATTAATAGTTCTAAAAAATATGACAAGGAAAAAGAATATTAATTATAACCCATAGAAAAAATCAATCTATGTTTAATGTCATTTTATTTTGAATTTAATTAATATTTTAAGACAGAATTAATTTCATCAAGTTAGAGCGCAGTAACCTCTGACTGAAAATATTTAGGTTTGATAAGTACATAAAGATATGTTTATCTTGTGATAATATTAGGTTATATCTTATTCATAACTGACTTAATACGATCTATTTTATCTCTCTCTAAGAAATGATGAAATTTTATGCTAAAGTAGATGACGTATTCTTTTACTATAGTATACTCAAATGTTTTCAATTCAGTTCATAGATGATTGAGTGTATGTTCTTTAAGGTCCATTTGGGAATTTTGGCACTTATGTCTCCTTTTCTTAAAACAAAATTGACAATAATTTATTTTAAAACAGCTGTTTATTTAAATATAAAAATTGTACATGTCCCACTTATACCCAGGCTGGATCCAGGAACGTGAACGCAGGGATCATTTATCACATTTTGACATTTTTTGTAAAAGACTTTAATTGCATATGATAATTATGCCAACATTTCGGCTTCTTGATAACCAGAAGTAAAAGAAGAAAATCGCATTTTAAGGCCCCAGTGAAGTAGAGACCATGGAATGTTTAAATGCTGCAAACCAACATTGTTAAAATGGTTTAGATGTTCCCGAAAAGAAACCGGAAATTATTACATTTTTCAACCGAGTAATGATGTACGACAACGGACGAAACGGATAGCGATACGAAGGGTTATCAAAGTTTCTTGGTCTGGCTCCATATAAGTTGTATTAAGTCGACATAGAAGTAGAAAGTTCAAAAGCTTCAGAAGACTTCATCTCAACACTATCAAAAATTCCTTTATGGTCAAATGAATTAGGTAAGTTATGATCACCTGGCTATTCGCCTGGTGTCTTGCATCGTATTAACTTCTCAAAGTGTAGTACTCTCTCTCTCTTTCTCTCTCTCTCTCTCTCTCTGTGTGTGTGTGTGTGTGTGTGCTTCCACTTTTCATGACGCATTTCCCGGAAGTTAAAAACAGATTAATCCATCTATCCAAGTCTACCGTTATTCTAGCCCACAAGAAAATGTTACTCTCTGTGGTTACAAACTCCGGGTCACCCTGTCGCGACTCATCATTATAGGCCTAATGGTGCCATGTCACATGGTAAAAGTAATAAATAAACTAGATTAAAAATGGGCATTGCAAAAGATTTCTGCATTCATTAGGTACATTTTCAGGTAGGAAAATGTCGTATATGAGGTTGCTGAGGAGGTAAATTATTTGAAAATAAGAAATGCTTGATTAAAAATTCTTAATCAATTCCCTAAATTTGAGGGGTATTAATTCCATACCCACGAACTATTTAATAACTTATAAAGTAAACGTATTCTTTCTTTATCATTCGTATGTAAGGATATGAATACAGACCTGATCTTGGAAAAGTTGCCAGAATAATTGCATCTTCTCCGAGTTTTATGTCCCTTATGTACTGTAGTGCATGTTCCGCGTCTTTTAAGAATGGCACGTGCACCAGCTTTGGCAAGTACATTTCTCCATAATTGGGCCAATCAAGATCATTTACATGTGTGCCGTCCATGGTCGTTAATCTTGAAGCTGCAGTGTTATCTCTGGGAATAATATTACGTGACAAGGTATAGCAAATAAGGGGCGCTTTATATAGGTCGTTTCGGCACAATTATTTTTATCGATTGTCAACAGATTACAGCAGTTTTTTTTTCACTGGCTTAGTAAAGACGTAAATTGTGATGTCATGAGACAAGCTAGAGACCTCTCATCGCCATGGCCAGCGCACAGTTGCTTATAGAGTTAACGTACGTTAACAGACTAAATATTTTACGGAAAGCGCGTGAGCCTTGGCTCATACATACTAATAAATAAATAAATTTTAATAAATTTTGCAAATAAACTCCGAAACACCTGCACCATAGTTTATACTTAATCCTCTATCATTCCACTAGATATGAGATGAAGTCCTTAGACTATATTCAGATTTCATTCGCATACTAATTATTATAGTAAATTTCATTAAAAGTCTACTTTCATTTTCGATAAACAGTCTTGAAATAGCAAAAAATAGAGTACGGTGGTGGTTGTGGTTGGTGGATATAAGTAACCTGCAATTTTTAATGGAACTGACGACAAGGAAGCGTTTGATTATTTGATAAAATGTCATTGAATTATTCCGTGAAAGCTTGATTTACGTTATACAGAAATTGATTATGATTACTGATTAAATCAAAGTACTGAAAGTACTGAAAGCCGGGCTTTAATATGTTCGAGTGTATTGTCTAATCCAAATTAGTACATATTTGAAAATCTTTCTTTCTGACCATTGATATTTAACAGGTAGAGTTTGTATGATTATGATTAACAATAACCCATCTACCAATAATTTACGGTCCAGAACCCAACGTTAAGACCCCAGGATAGGACTTGGTGATATTTTTCATGAAAATACATTTATACCTTTCTAAACATTAAGCTCACAATGGTTATGCATGGTAACAGTGCACTTTGAGTGGTTTTGCTGATTCATACAGGCACATATATAGTATCGGAGGAGCTAGGGGTGTCACCATTTTTCAAACATAAACTTTTACAATGGACAATGTACATTGAAAGGTTGATTGACTCTTCGCAATCAAATTTAAATTGGAACTTTCAACTCACTCTTCGTAATATAAACCAGGTATTTATCACGAGCGACGAACAGATTTACTAAAAGCAAAATGGATATAGTCTAATTTTAATTAGATTGTACCATCATTTTATTGTAGCATATTAAAAGTACGGTAATTTGGTAATGAATTAATGAAATTCGAAATGTGAAAGTAAGTTGTAGCCCACCCCTACTCCTTCTCCAACGGAATAGGATTTTCGGGTTTGGACAATTCTCCTTTTTTCTGATAATGATACTACATGCCTGTATTAATCAGAAAAGAAATATTCTTTATTTTTGGTCCTCTAGGAAACCAGCTGCACGAAAATTATAATTATCTAATCTTTATGACATGAATATGAGTCTAGTTCTAGTTCCAGGTTCGGCCATAATGGTCATTGCCTGAGAAAATCATGATGTATTCAGGTCTTTATGGCTCGTACATAGATGGCTCTTCATTCTGAACAGGAAGTTTTGAAGCAAAGACTAACCAACTTTTTCTGAAAAATTATAATGTGTTGTACTTAGATAAAGACTAATGAACATTTTTATATGTTGTTTTCTTTTAATTATATATTAACATAAACGAATTTTATTTCCGAGCACCCTTGAGGGCTTGCATGTGTTTTAAGACCTTTTTTTTTTTTTGGAATGCGCGCGCACGCTCAATATACTGTAAAGCGCTTTGGGAGCACATGCGAGATGAATCCAAGGTGAGAAGTCTCGAACAAAATTTTCACATTCAAAACATACCATTGACTTTTCACTAAAAAATTGATCTGAATTTGTAAGCATAAAAATTTTCGACGCTAAATTGATTGTTAAATGGGTATAAATAATTTATATATTATACATAAACATATTCACATGAAATTTCTATCTTAAAGTTTACATTTTTATTTATTTATATTCCATGCTTCACAGAATATAAATCTTTATCCCAGTCATTTAAATTAATACTATTAAATTAAAATATTAACCAAATGGAATCGCATTGTTTATTTCATATTATGAAAGAAAACAAATAGTTTTGAACTTCATTTACATCACCTTTACACAAGATCTTAGCCGCTCGCGTGGGGCAGTGGTAAGAGCGTCTGCTCTAGAGTCGCGAAGTAAGGAGTTAATCCTTACGTCGCGGGTTCGAATCCCACTGTGGGACGTGGAGACCGGTCCTTCCGTTGAGACCGTATAAACCGAGGTCCCGTGTCGCAATAGGTGCTTGCACGAAAAAGATCCCTCACTGCTCAATGGCCGTAAGTGCCGAGTATAGGACAAAATTTGGAGCTCTCCACCGGCAAGTGGTAGTGTCTCCATATGAGTGAAAAAATTCTCGAGAGGGACGTTAAACAACATACAAACAAACAAACACAAGATCTTAACCATCATAAGGATTTTTTTTCGAAATTATTTATTAGAAAGGAGAAAGTTATTTTAATTGCATTCAGGGTTATCGAAGTAATACCATATTTTCAAACCCTTTTCTTTAAACGCATTCAAATTTTAACTTATTTATTTGAGTAGTAATATATTGAAAACATTACAGCATTACCAGTATTACAACTGTAAGATTAATCTTCATGAATATTTACATACATACATCATTAGGCTAAAAAAAATTGTTTGTTTCCGGTTATACCCGACTGACCTCCTACACATTTTTTTTCAGAAAATTACGAGTATCCGTAACTGTCTCTTTGTTTTACGAATTCGTAATGGCGGCGCACTTGTTTGCTGCAAGTAGTCGGTGTTCGCTGTTATTTTATGCCGTTAATATAATCATAAAATCATCATCTTTTTGCAATTATTTTGAAAGGAAAAATTTAATAAATTGTCTCCTGTTAAGCCGTTTTCACAAGATCAACCCTGAAAATATCAGCAGAAATTAACACGGTATCGTACCAAATTACATCTGATAAATGACCACTGATGTTTTTAAAATTCATTATTACATTAAATTTCTTGCCATTCAAGACACCTTAATGCTATACTGATCTTAAAAAAACAATTACAGATATCACGACATTGTCAGTGAGCTTACTGTTTATACATGCATCACGGACGTAAATTCAGACTAATTATACTATAATATCAGTAAACGAACAAAAAATGTCATACAATTTTTTTTAATTCTACCAATAACATATGGCTAGTGAGGAGAATATATAAGTCATTTGTTTTATTTAATGTCACTAATTTAAACATTTAAGGTCACTAATTTTAACTTTTAAGAAAACAATTTATTTTTTACAAAAAATGTTTGTCTGTCAATTGCCAAACTTTTTTTTAAAAGAATGTTGAACCATATGGTTTGCTGATTTTTCTTTAGATATATTTGAATTAGAAATTTATTTTAAAAAATTATATTCATATTGGTTTAATAATTTATGTAATTCATAGTTAAAGAAATGCACATATTTTTAGAGATATTCTTAAAGTTTCAAACAAACAGTACTTTTATCGCCGACTAGATACACCAGATACACCATGTACAATTGTCAGGCGACCTAATTCAGGCATAACGCACATTAATTAATTCTTTAAACTCCAATTTACTTATCTATTTATTTGCTGAAAGACAAAACAGAGAATATAACCACTCACATAACATCGACGAAAACGATATGAAATATAGGCAACCTGTCGAAAAGCCCGCGCTTATTGAAAATAGTTCGCTTACAATATGCATTCAGTAGCGTATGTGCACAAATTGTTATATCACGATTACCCTAATAAAGTAAATATCTAATTCCTCTTTCAATTTAATTCTCAAACAAAAATATTGATCAATTAACAATTCCGTAGATTGAGATGTAAAAAATATTTGTTTAAGTATCGTCTTTCAATGTGACTATTTTGTTTATCGGAAGCGTCTGCTTTGACGCTGTTAGGCTTTTTGTTTACTTTTCTGAACATGTGCTATTTATAGTAAGGCAGTCGATCACGATGCCTACAGCCAGGACTTTGCTTTCAGCAAAGCCCGGCTAAAAACAAAATGTGTAAATCGTTTTCGCCAGTATCCGATCTTAGTTTTATACGTCTATATCTTCACACGGAAATTTCTAGAACATCAGATGGCATCGAACCCAATGTTAAAAAAAAACTAGGCATTAATAACACTACATGGATAATAAAATGTTTTTCATGTGAATGGGCTTGGAAATAATGGTAAAGTGTTACACCGAAACTTTTCTTTTTTTAAATAAAAACGCACGAAGTTTCCAACAAAGTTTATTTTGTACTCCCGTGTAACACTTTACACACAGGACCTGACTGAGTAATTAATTGAACACACAAATTCTACACTAAATTCTAAGAACTGCCCAACCTACAGACTGTCAATCACTGCTAAATTAACCAGTTAATTGTGAACACTATGAATTCTGCATTTTCTCATGGTCAGCACTTCAGACATTCAATCCCCCTGAGACTCGGGTGATAAAAGTCAGTAATGCTGATACAAGAGCTAAATTTCCCAGTAAAAATCTTAATGAGCGGTCATGACCTTATCACATAAACAGATCACTGCAGTCTGTAACTTACAGCAATTACTACAAATCAACAAGATTAAGATAATATAAACATAGCATTAATTATACAAACAACTTCACACAAAATTTCACTTTAACATAAAGCAATTGATAACACTACAAGTTGTGAACATATTTATATATCGAAAGACTGTTAGTAAGTTGTCGTAACAAATTTACCAGTAAAAAGTAAAATTTGTATATTCACCACTGAGAGCATCGTGGCAACAAACCCAAGTACAAATTAATAAACTTGCAGAAGAGAAAATGTCAATTAATCACCATGATGAATACGGCTTTATGGATGAATAAGCTTTTAAAAATTTATGCTTTAATCAATTTTTCTGCATACAGTCTTTTGTATTATATATATTGGGACTATACATAATACATAATTTAAGGTGCCAAAGGTAACACCCCCCCCCCCAAACAAAAACAAATTCAAGTAAAATGTGCACATTCACTTCTTTTATCTTTGATTGAAAATGGAAACAGAGCTCCCTCAAAATACAATACGTATAACATGACACATCAGGTATCAAAATAAAGTTGCTAACACGTAAAGAGAACACGTCAAATAATTAGTGAAACTGAGATTTTAAAGAAAAAAGACGGGGAGGGGGTATATCTACGTTTGCTCCTAAACCAACTGCGGGATTTTGAACAAAGTATTCTTCTTGCTATATTTCTGTAATTAATTTTCAGTAGAAACCTTGATATATTACTGGAATTATTCCGTCAGATCCAGCATTAACCACGATTTATATGATTCTAAAACTATGAAGTCTTTTCCCCCATTTATTCTTCAATAAAGTATGGATTAAATGTAAAGATAAAACAAAAATACGGTTTGAATAAAGGTAACTAACTCCTTGAATTAGGAATGAACATCTGCGAAGAAAACATCTCAGTACGACACATTTGCATTAAAAGGTATAAATTTGAAACCATCCAAAGATACCAGATTTATGCTGAATAATAACTCAATCCAAGTCAAACTGCCCATAACATCAGATGAGGTGACAGAATATCTGCTTATCCAAAGACTTGGATCGGGAACCGCTTTTATGGATACGCATACGAATGACCCGATCCCAGACACAATCATAATAAAGTAGAGAGAACTTTCCAATACAGCAGTAGTGAAAATCATGAATCCCGATTCTTAAAGTAAACAATTTTAATGTTTTTTTTTTTTTTTACGAAGTATATAAATTTTAAGTAAAACTATTTACCAAACTTTTTTACTTACTTTAACCATACATTTTTATATGAAATTATTTGAATGCTCTTCACCAGTGAATCAGTCCCAGCATGCCGTCATATAAATGCATATTGTATTTTTACAGTGTCTATCATCCATGGGTTTATGGGGAGCAGAGCGGACCAAAACCCCTTGGCTAGCGAAGATGATTGTATGTAGATTCTCAAACATTCATGATTGATATTTATGAACAATAACCTGACTTTTAATTTTGACTACCTCACAGTCTCTATAATTGGATGCAAGAAACTACCAAATAGAGTTCAGTATCACTATGAAGTAAACAAAATTAAACATTTTCCCTTCTTGTAACCGTAGCAACAGTGTTATTTTCTTCATCAAACTTTATCAATATATGATATTCAACTTTGGTTCTATCAGATAAGTACATTAAACCACTGGTACTTTGTGTCCATTGTTACACTACATTGTAATCCTAATTTTTCTTCTGCTTTCTGTGTTGCAAGGTCCTAACAATGTATACAGGTATTTGCCATTCTTTTGTTCCATATTTTTCCTTAAGGTAGTACATTAATAAAAACTTAGCAACAATGTTTTGTGGCTACACTAGCTCTGTTTCCATGGCAACCATGAACTGATTGTATGTTGTTTAACGTCTCTCTCGAGAATTTTTCACTCATATGGAGACGCCACCATAAAATTTTGTCCTATACTCGGCACTTACGGCCATTGAGCAGTGAGGGATCTTTTTCGTGCCAGCACCTACTGACACACGGGACCTCGGTTTATACGGTCTCATCCGAAGGACCGGTCTCAACGTCCCACAGTGGGATTCGAGCCCGCGACGTAAGAATGCAACCATGAAAGTCATTTTATAATAAAATTGTCAATACCTTATTACGTAATATCAGATATTTTAACTGTTTGTGTGTGTGTGTGTGTGTTAGTGATTGAGTCTGAACATGTAAAACCTTTCACAAATGAATAAAGAGTGACTTTTAGCATTTTTCAGCATTTTGAATTTCTAAATGCACTCATGGTTACCACTTACTTATAATTAGATATGTTCTAAATAGTTTCTTTATAGCATGAGTGGCAAAAAGGTAGAATGTTTTTGTAGGAGTGGTTTGTTTGATTTTCTTAGTCTTTATTAAGGTCAATAAAGATTCAAGGGGCTAAAAATTCCCAATTTTTTCGGCTGTAACTATAGCAACCAGGACACGGAAAAACCAAATTTTAGTTGACATATGTTTCTTGTGTTATTGTAATAATGGGCCAAGTTACATAAAAATCGGTAACCATCGTGCCAAAAATGTGGTTACAGAGGATAGCTCTTACTCTAAATTAGTTTAATTTACATTACATCAAATTATTTAAGGAATTTTTAAGTTTAGTGTGAAAATTATTGGTGAGTTAATCACCAAGACTTGCATCTAAGCATATTTCATAAATGTGCTGTTCTTTATATTTACACTGTACATGTTCAAAAGCAAAAATATACTCAATGTTACATCCTTGCTCTTCATAACCATGCACTTAGTTTATTTTCTAAATACCCAGAAGCAAAGAAGATTTTCAAAGAATTGATGCATTTTGACTATATATTCAATAGAGCCCCACCCTTACACCTGAGAGGCTGACCCAGAGGCCGTGAGATTTACAATTTTGGAAAAAGGCACCCTTGCTCATCATAACCGTCTACTAAGTATGTTTGCTAAGTACCCAGGGGCATGAAGGAAGATGTCCAAAGAAATAATGCATTTTCACTTTATAATCAATAGAGCCCCACCCTAATACCAGAACCCCTGACCCAGAGGCCATGAAGTTCAAAATTTGCGAGGAGGTACCATTGCTCATCATAGCCATGCACTTAGTATGTGTGTCAAATATTCAGGAGCGAAGAAGAAGATTTTAAAAGAAATAATGCATTTTCATTACATAGTCCATAGAGCCCTGCCCTTTCACAAGAACTACTAACCCAGGGGTCATTAATGTAATAATTTTGGAAGAGGCACACTTGAACATCATAACCATGCACGTAGTATTTAGTATGTTTGCTTAATACCCAGGTAGAGGAAGAGAGGATTTTCAAAGAAACTATGCATTTTCACGTAATAACCAATAGAGCTCCGCCCTAACACCAGAACCCCTGACTCAGAGGCCATGAATTTCATACTTTTAAGAGGCACTTTTGCTCATCATAACCTTAGTACTTGTACTTAGTACTCATAACCTTGTAATTAGCATGCTTGCCAAACTCTCAGGGGCAAAATGGAAGATTTTCAAAGAAACAATGATTTTTTACTAAATAATCAATAGATCTCAATCTTTACACCAGAGACCCTAATCAAGGGGCCATGAAATTTACAGTTTTGGAAAAGGCAACCCTGCCCATGCACATAGTTTGTCTGCCAAATACCCAAAAGCAAAGATCTTCAAAGAAATAATGCACTTGCTCTATAAAAATCAATAGAGCTCATCCTAACATCAGAACCCCTGACCCAGGGGCCATGATATTTACAATTTTGGAAGAGGCACCTTTGCTCATCATAACTATGCACTTAATTTCTTTGCTTAAAATACAGAAGGAGAGAAGAAGCTTTTTAAAGAACTTGAGCAATTTCATTTAATGATCAATAGAGACTCACCCTAACTCCAGAACCCCTGATCCTGGGGCCATAAATTCCACAATTTATGTAAAGGACTCATTGAATGTTGTAAGCCAACAGTTTGACTGCTTGATGTCTAGAAGAAGAGGAGAAGGCTTTTGAAAATTGCATTAATTTTGACGGTCTTGGTCCCACCCCTCATGCCATATGGAGGCAGGGGCCATGAAATTCACAAATTTTGTCCCCATTTGCATAGATGCTCTTTGTCAAAATTGGTTGACATTTGGTTCAGCGATTGATGAGTAGAAGCTGAAAATGTTTAAAAGTTTACGAACGACAGACGTCACACGTTAAAAGACGAAAACAGATTACAGTAGGTCACATGAGTGACTAAAGTGACCTAAAACGCATTTCATGCCCCTTGAGGATAAAGACCTAGACAGCCACCATCATAACCATCAACGCTTGTTACTACCATTCACATTCGCTCTCTTTATTTGAAAGGATTTGGACACAGATTTGAAGTTAATCTACTGATGGAAATTAATAAGGGAATGCATAGTTACGGTTACCTAATGTTTGGCATGTTTCGTTTGTTCGAGGCTGTATGTAGCTATTGTAAACTGAGAATGTAGAAGCTTACTTTAACTGAAAAAGAAACTGGTGTTAGTTACCTAGACGAAGTGTTGCGGCCTGTTGTTCTTCCTTTCCGCCGTAGAGTGGGCGTACATTTCGTACATTTTGAGTTTCAACATGACAATGCTCGACCCCACACGTCTCACGTCAGCAGGGATTTTCTGACATAGAACATCATCAGAGTGTTGCCATGGCTATCCAAAAGTCCAGACCTTAATCCCACCTTTGGGATGTTCTTGTACGTCGGGTGAGAGATCGTGATGCCCCACCCCAGACAGTTGATGCCATGGTCCAGGCTCTCCAAGAAGAGTGGACATCAATTCCTCGAGCTGAGATATAGAAGTTGATACAGAATGTTCCACCACGGTGTGAGGAAGTGATAAGGAAGCAAGGAGGACACACAATACTAAAATTTCACTTGGGATGCACATATTTAATGAAATATACTTCATCAAAATCCACTAACATTAAAGCAAATTCCGCCATTAATACATGCGTTCCCTTATCAATTTCCATCAGTATATTTTTAAAATTTTCAGCATAATATCATGACTTTTATGTTGCTAAAGCATGTCACGCCAAAATATAAGAAAAGCGTGTTTAGGAACTTCTTTTATCTAGAACATTTTGAAACTCCGTTTGATTGACACATATCTATGCACTTTCAAGAAGTAAACTTTATCCTCAATACTTAGGAAAAGTAGATATTTTGTTGTGTATTACTGAAAAATATTAAAACTTTAATCCAGAAAAATTCAGAGTAGAAACGTGGGAAAGCAAAACCAACTCACAAGTATTATCAATCCGCGCTCAGTGATGTGTACAGAGTAAACAAATTGAACACGCCAGGTAAAATGTAAACATTAACAATAACAGAGCTCGTGCCCTGTTTACAAACACAAATAGTTGACATAATGCGTAGAATGTCGTTGTCGTTGAATTCCAGGAATATTCATGTAAGTTCAATTCATTAAACTGAATTTATTTTTTTTTAATAAACACAGAGATTTAAAATGTAAACAATGCAACTGTGTTCAGACCCCTTGAATTTGTTGCCTACCTATAATTGTCACCATAGTACCATGGTTATAAACCAAGCATCAGTTCTACGAAATACAGTTTAGGTATTATTTACATTCCCACTACCTTGTTTCGGCGCATAATAAAGTTTATCTTCTCTGGATGAACTAGGTTATTTTGAGCATATATTTCTCACTATAGTAAGAACGATAGCTCGTTCTTTTCACAATTATGCAACTGGGCTACTTAAGGGTAACTTCCTTTTCCTGCTGAACAAGAAAGCTGCTAGGTGCCAGAAATTTAACTCAAAGAACCCTCCCCTTTCTCCAAGTTAAAACTTCTGCGGAAAAGCTTTAAAATTTGATGTTTGTTTTAACTTATACATTGTATGTACTGCTAGGCTAGTTAAGTGTTGATCGCGATTTACATGTTTGCAATATTTGTAGAAGGGAAATTTTTGGGTTTTTTTAATTTATATTTTCAGCGTCATGGACCATTACATTGATTGATCATATGCATATCAACAAAGACTGAAGCTAGAACCGAGAATGATGCGCCAATGACTGTAAAGAATGCTGTTTTGTGACGATGATTGATTGATTGTTGTTTTACGTTCCATTCGGGAATTTTTTATCGATATAGAGACGTCAAAATATACCGGTGAAGGGCTTCAAATTTTGACCTTTACTCGGCACTCAGGGCCATTGAGCATTGAGGAATCTTTATAGTGCCAACGCCTGCCGTGACACGGGGCCTCGGTTTTTAAGCTCTCATCCGAAAGACCCGCAACTTTCACTTCAAAGTGCTGAGCGTATGGCGAAGGAACAGTTGCTACTCATTTTTATCGACTTAGGTCAGTCGCGGCCGAGATTCGAACTCACGACCTCCCGATCACGAAGCGAGCGCCCTTTAAAAAAAAAAAAAATCTTTTATTGGTTTATCAAATAAGAATAATTTTACAAACATTTCTTCCTATTCTTTAAAATTAAAAAGAAAAATTTTTAAGCATAATCACAAAATAAATAATAAAACATCATTAGTCAGTTTAAGTAACGAATTTCTATGCAAAAAATTCTTTGAAAACATTTCCTTTTTCTTTTCAACAATACATAATTGATAATATTGATATGAGACGTAATGCTTTAACATGTACTTACAAAGCATTATCAAATCCATTTTATTAGAACTTTATAAAAATATTTATCGTCTTCTATAAATACAAAATCTACAAATGGATATAAAAAAGTTCACAAAAATATATTAACATTCTTTACCTCACGTAGAAATGTTAAGAGCCATTCTCTATAACGACTTGAACTTTTATATAGGAGCTGTGGCACGCATAGTCTTAGAATTTCTCCAAACTCTCTATGATAAAAGTCTTTGATACCGTAAACTCAAATCAGGCAGAAATTGGTTGCTACGTGTCATGGTTACCATGGTAACATGTCCTAAAGTTTAAAAAATGGCATTTTTTAACATGTTCAGAGTCCCCCAGTTAACGTTTGCAGCAAAGCAAACAAGTGGCAATGATTGTTTCTGAAAGTTGAAGGCCTGATGTATTAAATGCATGATAAACATGTTTGGTAAATCAACTATTACATACGTTACTATGGAACAAAGTATTCAAAAGTAATAATTTTGCTCATTTAATTTTATAAAATCATACACTTAAGAATAAAAAAAAATTATAGGTTGAAATGCAAGCAAATAATAGACAAGAGATCCTGGTAACATATACCAAGGACGAAATATGATATTTCTTACAGGTTGGCAATGGTTGCCATGGTTTTAATACCAAGAAGGGATTGAAAATTTACTCTCTTAGTGTTTAAATCT
Source organism: Saccostrea echinata (assembly GCF_033153115.1). Classification (NCBI taxonomy): domain Eukaryota; kingdom Metazoa; phylum Mollusca; class Bivalvia; order Ostreida; family Ostreidae; genus Saccostrea; species Saccostrea echinata. The sequence goes on along the minus strand of NW_026889757.1, from coordinate 1,639,975 downwards.
AATCCTATCTTTTTAAAAAGCATATTTTTATATAACTGATGATCAATTTTTAAAGACGTTCATGTGACCCTACTTTTCACATTTCAAAAAATTCAAATTCAATTCTTTAAATAGAGCGTTGCTATGGAAATAAGCCGAAAAAATATGCATAAAAATCTGAAAAATATTATGTTTCCTTGGATACGTACCCTTGTATGTAGATTCCCAAAACTTTTATGATTGATAATTATGAACAACTAACCTGACTTTCAATGTTGACTGCCACCCAATCTGGAACTGGATGCAAAAAGCTGGCACATAGGGTTTAATATTGATATAAAATTAACAAAATCGAACATTTTCCGTTCTTGGTTACCATAGCAACAGTGTTGTATTTTTCAACAAATGTTATCAATATATAATATTCAACTTTAGTTCTACCAGATAAGTACTATTCAAGGTGAGTCAAATAATATGTTTCTTGAATAAAAGGTTAGTAAATTCCTAAGGCAGAAAAAAATATCACTTTAAACAACTGGTACATTGTTTCCATGGTTACACTGCAAAGTAACAATTAATCCCAGTTCTTCTTATGTTGTCGGTGTTGCTAGGTCCTAAGGATGTATATGTGCCAGTCATGAATTTTATCGATTTTCCTGAAGATAGTAGCATTAACCCAATCTTAGCAACATATTTTGCATAATTACACTGTGTTACCATGGCAACCATTAAAGTTATTTTTAGAATAATATTGCCAATACCTAATTACTTAAGGTCAAATATTTTTATTGTTTTTTCTTAGGTTGTTGATTGAGTTTGATCATTTAACACCTATCATTAGTGAATATTGAGCGTTTTTCTGCATTTTTCAGCATCTAAAATGTATTCCAAATGTACCCATGGTTACCACTTACTTAGAGATAAATTCTAAATAGTTTCTTTAGAGCATAAGTGGCAACAAGGTGTCAGGTTTTTGTGAGAATGGTTTGTTTGTTTTTCTTAGTCTTTATTAAGGTTTAATAAATATTCAAAGTAGCTGAAAATCTCAATTTTTCCATCTTTTCTGGCTGTTACCATGGCAACCAAGACACATAGCAACGAAATTTTATTTGAAATATGTATCTGGTGTCAAGTTGTAATGATGGGCAAAGTTTCATCAAAATCGGTGACCATGCGTGGCAAAGAAGTTTAAGTGGTTACAGAGAATCGCTATTAACATAAATATACTTTCAAAGTCTAAACTATTGTACACACCAATATCAACGTCTTTTAAAAGTGACTCTAAATGATAAATCACAAAATTGTTTTTAAATTCTACTAATTCATCACATGTTAAAAACAAATGTAAAATATCTTCATTTTCAGATCTACAAATTGGACATAAATCTATTTCTGATATTCCAATTTTTAACAATTTCTCATATGTAAAAATAGCATTGTGATATATTTTAAAATCTAATTCAACTATATAAGGGATTTTATGCGATTCTCACAATGAAATCCACCTTTTTGAGACAATTATCATTTACCATTCGTTTGTTTTTCCAGTATGTATCTGATACAGGTAATTGAAAATGTTTTTCAACCAATATTTTATAAAATATGTTGGAAGTGCATGAATTGAACATAATTTTTTCTTGTTTAAATGAAATAATAAACTCGGGAATAAAAACATCTCTCCTGTATTCATTCTTTAAAACATATTCCTTCCAATCATCTGGTAAAATAGATAGTAGATTTGTATAATTTTCTTAATCAATGATACACTTATTTCTGAATTGTCTTCATGTATAATTTCAACTACTAGTATGCTGGACAACGGTAAAACACCAGGAATAACTTCGTATGATATATCTTTCACATGAATTATACCAGCATTAATAAAATGATTCCAATATAACATTTTGTTACCATTCATTATTTTTGGATTACAAAATAAGCAGTAATTAAAAATGTCATTTCCTTTTTCGGGACTATAAACATACTCTTTTACAGCATACCACACACTAAATAATTCTACATAAAAACTAGGTAAGCTTTTAAAATCTTTTTTGTTAAACTGTAGTAAAAATGCTTCCATACCTCCTTTTAAATTGCCAATCTTTGTAAAAAAAATAATTGAATATATCGTTCCATACAAATTCTTCTGTGTGACAGAAATATTTGGCTAACACCTTTAGTCTAAATGATAACATTTTTAAATGAATATCACTTATTTTCAGGCCACCATAATGTTTTTTTTACCAGTTATAGTTTTATACGAAACTAAGTGAGCACCAAAATTCCAGACAAAATCAGAACACTCTTTTTGAATAATTTCTCTTGCCCACTGAGGGATTGAAATAACTGTCAACGTGTACCATAATTTAGACATAAGCAAACAATTAATTACAATAGCTCTTCCTTGAATTGATAAACGTCTTTGTCTCCATAAATTTATAACTTCGTTTGATTTTTTGCACTTTATCTCCCCAATTCAAATGTTTACATTCTTTTCTATTTTTACCAAAATAAATCCCAGTATTTTCATGACATTTGTTTGAGAAATAATTATTATAATTTTTTCATGTTCGAGAATATCTCCAATTCCTATGCATATTATTTCAGACTTCTGAATATTAATTTTGGCCCCGGATGCTTTTCCATACAAATCAAAAAATTTTAAAACTTCACAAACAGATGTTTTGTCTGGGAGAGTCAATGTTGTATCATCTGGAAGCTGAAACATTAGTCCTGTTTTATTTGACATTGGAATTGGAATACCCCTTATTAATTCGTTATTGATAAAACATACAACAAAGCAGATATTGGACAACCTTGTCTCACTGAATTCTTGATTGGAAAATATCTAGTTAAAAATCCGTTACATTTTACACTACTTTATATGTCAGTATAAAAAATACGTATCCATTTTCTAAAACATGGTCCAAATCCAAATAATTCTAAAACTTCAAACAAATATTCCTGACTAACCCTATCAAAGACCTTTTCCTGATCAATTTTTACCACATAACCCTCAATATTATCCATATCAACTAAATCAATAACATCTTTAATACTAATCAAAGTGTCAGCAATACCTCTTCTCATAATGCAACAAGTTTGATTTTCAGATATAATAGAGAGGTTAAGCAGATGACCATGTACGTCTACGTGTACGTGTAGCTAGGGATATTCCCTATTTTACCGCGATTTACGTCATCAGTTTTGCATACCGCGTAATTCTACAAGTTGTACACAACGTGTAGATTGATAAGTACACGGATGTAAGAACTTGTAGCTTCTTAAACTCAAATTATAGAATATATATATTTCAGGCGGTGTTTGTTGTGATGTTGAGAGTTTATTACGTACATTTATGTATCTCTTTTAATCAAAGTTATAGAATTATTTGATACGAAAGGATTGTAAATTGACTTGTTGAAATGACGTTTTACACGTACCGGTACACGTACAGTTTGCTAAACAGAACGTGATGTTAGTTACGCGTATTTGAAAAAAAAACACTTTTAGGTTTACACGTACATGTAGATGTACACGGTCAAATGCTTAACCTTCCAAATGTTGTAATCTATTTGACGTCACCCTTGCTATTATCTTGTAATCGACGTTTAGAAGACTTATAGTCTCCAATTTTTAAAAAGTTTTTTATCACCTTTTTTTTCTTGTATAATAATGTTAAAATACCCATTTTCATTGAATGTGAAAGATTACCATGCTCTTCAGCTTCTTTGAATACCTTAAATAAAATTCCACTCAAAATTATTTTGTTAAAAAACATTCTGATTGTTCACACAAGTACTCTGAAGTTGACATTAAAAAGATGCTTGAGTTTCTGATTGACAATATCTATGTGGTTTTTGGAGACCAGGTCTTCCAACAATCTATTGGAATTCCCATGGGTACCAATTGCGCCACGTTATTAGCAGACCTTTTTTGTATTCATATGAAGCAGAATTTGTCCAAAATCTTGTACGTGAAAAGAAGAAAACACTTGCTGTGGACATTTAGATATATCGACGACGTATTGTCAATTAACAATGGCTATTTCCATTCTTATGTCGATACGATATATCCTTGTGAACTTGAGATAAAAGATACCACAGAGTCTGACACATCTGTTTCATATTTGGGTATTTTACTTGAAAAGACGTTAATGATAATCTAACAACCAAGCTTTATGATAAACGTGATGACTTTAACTTTTCAATCGTCAACTTCCCTTACTTATGCAGCAATATACCTTCATCACCTGCATACGTGGTATATATCTCTCAGTTGATTCGATACGCAAGAGCATGCTCTACGTATGTACAATTTCTAAAACGAGTTAAATTATTGACAAATAAGTTGTTGAAACAAGAATATCAGCTGTCTCGTTTAAAGTCATCATTTCGTAAGTTCTATGGTCGATACAATGACCTTGTCAGCAAATACAATTTATCATTGAGTCAAATGCTGACTGACGTTTTTCCCACTAATTGTTAGGCCATTATTTACATACTGAATTGTCGACGGATTTTTCCGTTATTTTCCGATCATGACAAGGAGCACACGGCGGGTGTGACCGGTCGGCAGGGGATGCTCACTCCTCCATGGCACCTGATCCCACCTCTGATGTTTGGAGGTCCGTGTTTGCTCTGCTCCTATTTTGTATTGATTATGGACTTTTGAGCTTGAATATTGTTCGTTATCTCCATATATTTCACTCAACTGTGGCAAAAAAGCTTTATAAAATTCTACTGTCAATCCATCAGACCCTGGGCTTTTATTGTTTGCCATTTCTTTTACTGCATTATTAATTTCATTTTTATTTATAGCATTTTCACACAATTCAATATCATTTTCATTCATTTTTCTACTCATAAATGATAAATAATGTCTTCTGCTTTCATCATCTGCTTTAACTGATGAATATAACTGTGTATAAAAATTGTATTCTATATCTAAAATTGATTCTTTGTCTGATTTTATAATACCTTCATCATCTAATAATTCTTTAAATGAATTTGGTTCTTGTCTAGATTTTCTAGGTTCAAAAAATATTTGTACATATGTCAGATTCATTCGCCCATTTTGCTTTTGACCTTAATATTGCTCCTTGGCATTTCTCTAATTCAAAATCAGACAGGTCTTGTTTTAAAGCTTCATATTTCTCTATATTAATATTCCTACCTTCTGCAATATTTTGTGACAATCTTTGAATACTATTTTGTAATCTGTAATATTCTTTATTTCTTTCTTTTGCTCTACTTTTACTAAAACTCTCTGAAAATTTTTAATCTTCTATTTCAAATTGTCCCACCATATAAGTGTTGTTGAGCTTTCAAGTAAATGGAAAGATTTTTCTCTTTCAACTATTTCAATTATTCTTGATCGGTATATTTCATCATTCAACAATAAATTACTGTGTATCCATAAACCAGGTCCACGTTCACATGTTACATTGTCAAAATATAATACAACCACTAAGTGATCACTTATGTAGTCTCAACATAACATATACTTTTAACAAAATCAGAAATACTTTGTGAAACTAAAATATAGTCTATTTTACTCTGAACCAAAAAACTTTTCTATAACTACATGTAACTTCCTAGAAAATGTTTTTACCTTACTTTTCCTTTTCCTCCATAAATCAACAACATTGTGTGTTCACTCATCAAATTATAAAGGGCTTTATAGAACTGATCATAAACATGAGTTGCCTTTCCTGACCTATCTTACTCTTAAAGAGAATTATTGAAATCTCCCAATATCAATAAATTATTAGACTGAGGAATAATGTGTGAAATAGATTGAAAAAATGCTGCCCTTTCATTTGTATAATTTGGTGCGTTAATATTAATAACATCTATGTTTTCATTATTTTCATTATAAGTTATATGTAAATATCTACCATCAAATCCTTTAATAAATTAGACTTTATCTTTTACTTCATTTCTAATCAAAAATCCTACACCCTTTGATGCTGTGTCAAAATTACTATATAGTACAATACCATTCCACAATTGTTTATATTTTTCGATAAAATCAACTTTCAAATGCGTTTCTTGTAAACCAATAATGTCATTTTTTCTTTCTCCAAATAAAGCAAATACCATTTTCATCTTATTAACATCACACAATCCATTACATTTCCAAGATGTCAAAATGAACATTATAAAGAAAGAGAGAAGAGGGTTTATTATCATTACAGAAAATCAATACATGGTCGATACGGAGTTATCGTTCTTTTGTAACGTTCGAACAACTCGAGTTCACGCGATTTGCGGAGTGTCTGTTGACAATGTTACAGTTAACTAATGTAAGTAACGAAGATGGAACCTTTTTCTCCCTTTACTGAAAGTCTTCAAAACTGTCAGTACGTTATTACAGCACGAAACACTCGCAAAACAACATTACGTCACACAACGTGACGTCATAATAGGCATTGTATGAGTGATGAAACATATATATAGTGAGAAAAACAATTTTACAAACCACAGACAATGCATAAATATTTTATCGGTGTGGTAAATTCGTTACATAGTTTTGTAGTGACAGGGTACGGGATGATACCTAGTTAGTAAATTTCATACCTGGCGAGGCGAAATTTACTAACCAGGTATCATCCCGTACCCTGTCACTAAAAAACTATGTAACTAATAATACTGTGCACTGTCAGTGTTAAAACATATACTGTGTACTGTCAGTGTCAAACATATATACATGTACTGTGAACTGTCAGTGTCAAAAATAAATACTGTGTACTGTCAGTGTTAAAACAAATACTGTGTACTGTCAGTGTCAAAACATTTACATATACTGTATACTGTCAGTGTTAAAACATATACTGTGTACTGGCAGTGTTAAAACAAATACTGTGTACTGTCTATGTTAAAACAAATACTGTGTACTGTCAGTGTCAAAACATATACTGTATACTGTCAGTGTCAAAACATATACTGTGTACTGTGTCAAACATATATACTGTGTACTGTCAGTGTCAAACAAATGTACTGTGTACTGTCAGTGTCAAACATATGTACTGTGAACTGTCAGTGTTAAAACATATTCTGTGTACTGTCAGTGTTTAAACAAATACTGTCTATTGTAAGTGTCTAAACAAATACTGTGCACTGTCAGTGTCAAACATATATACATGTACTGTGAACTGTCAGTGTCAAAAATACTGTGTACTGTCTATGTTAAAACAAATACTGTGTACTGTCAGTGTCAAAACATATACTGTATACTGTCAGTGTCAAAACATATACTGTGTACTGTGTCAAACATATATACTGTGTACTGTCAGTGTCAAACATATGTACTGTGTACTGTCAGTGTCAAATATATGTGCTGTGTACTGTCAGTGTTAAAACATATACTGTGTACTGTCAGTGTTAAAACAAATACTGTCTATTGTAAGTGTCTAAACATATACTGTGTACTGTCAGTGTCAAACACATATACTGTGTACTGTCAGTGTCAAACACATATACTGTGTACTGTAAGTGGGGTTGGCAAGGTTTTATTGGGTGATTGTTTCGGAAACGTTCTATACTATGCCCAAAACGTGTTTCCTTTAGGCCTAAATATCAAATAAGGTTGCAAATCCTTTTTACATAACAATTTATTTGAAATTATTAAAGGTAAAATGTCGACTTAATGAAAGACAATAGCATAAAATAATAGGAGTTTGTAAAAGTTATTCGTTTTTTGGTATGTTGTGAGAGAAAGATACACATTTTGACAAAGTTTTTGCACTCTATTTCACGAGTTATACAGTCCATCCGCTAGTGATGTGTCTTTCTTCTATTTCAAATTAGAAAAGGTGCCACTTGAATTAGAAATTGCATTTCAACTAATACACAGTTAAATTATTTTCGTAGCATCTATGTTTTTATTTGGATAATGCTGTACGTGTGCACTATGTACATTCAGTGAAGTTTTTTTATTATCATGCTCCTGTCAGTTTGACTCTATATAATCAATACCCAACTATTTTCGTATAATATAAAAGATATTTAAATAGCGTAAGTATACTATTCCGAAATAGTGCACGGCTGTCTTTTCTAGAGAATACCTGTTGGCACCCACGGTTGGGATCGAAGTCCCGATCCCGAGAACTTCAGTCCAACGCGCTACCGATCATGCTACAAACACCATCATTATTAATTTTTGAGTATATAAACTTTTTTCCATATATTTGACATAAAACAAGGAATAAATGAATATCATTTCCAAAAGACTATCACTAAATACTCAGTAACAACACGTACCTAAAAACAATAATAGAAATGATAAACAATAATAAAAAGTGATAGCTTCATAATTATGCTATTCAAATTCTATTTGGAGGTCGACGTCATTCATTCTCTCTGCGTAAGCTTTGTCGAATTCTTCATTCAGCGCCACTGTGAAATAGTTCTTCCAGTCTCCTATTTCACCTGAAATGAAGAAAAAAACCTCACTGTAAATAAAAACATGGCAAATATTTTCAAATTTAATGAAGTGTTCATATATGTCAACTGTTACCGACCCACTGTGATTACAAAACAGAAAAAAAAATTATTTACAGCTTGGCTGTAATTTAAAAAAGTATATATAAAAAAATCTTGAAGCAGAGACCTTCTAAACGAGTAGTTTGTAAAGAGGTAATATTCTGGTTTTTCTCCCTAGTCATCAGAAAAATAATATAATTTAATATTTTAGTTCTACAACTTCAATGATCAGATGACCATCAGGGAAAATCAGTCGGTAGAGTTCTCGCACCGCAGTCGAAAGATTTTGGGTTCAAATCCCAGCAGCGACTGCATGACCTAAGTGGATAAAAAAGTTGTAACTGTTCCTTCGACCAGCATTCAGCACTCTGAAGTGAGAGTTGCGATTTTTTCTGTGAGACTTTAAAAACCGAGGCCCCGTATCACGACAGGCGTTGACCCTGAGTGCCGAATAAAGGTCCAAATTTGAAGCCCTTCACCGGTACATGGTGACGTCTCTATATGAGTGAAAAGTTCTTGAATGGGACGTATAAAACAAAACACAATCAATCAATTGCCAGATGGTTATTTAATTTTATTCACAATAATGATAAAAAACGAATCACAATGATAAAAAACGAATTTCAAGTGGCATCATCAACATTAGAAATACATGTACTAAGATTATTATAGAATGTAATTTTTGACGTGTTGATCATTGCTGTTTTTTCCCTGAATTTTAACGATTGTCCGATGTTCTTGCATAAACATATATGATCAACTTTCCTGGCTTACCATCAAATTCCGTGTACTGTTCCTTAACTTATACATACATGTATAATGAAAACACTTTCAAATGTCCTTCATCATCGGATACCCACGGCTGATCTCGTCTTTTACTCCTCACCCGTGGGAAAACGTGCCGAAATATCGTCGTAAAATAATCTAATTTGTTGATTATGGACAACCAATCAGAAAATTGGAATTCTTCAATTTTGAAAAAAAAGTTTATTAGTTTGCTTTTTATGCTTGATATGTTGACGCTCGTTAAAAGGTGCAAATTTTCTTTTAAAACGATTAAAGACAAATCGTACCTGTAGGTCACTTACGTCAAATACCAGTAAGAAATTATATGGGAGTACCTTTCTCAAACTTCGAAATGCACCGGTGAGTAGATTTATTTGAAATCCGTGTGTTAACTACGGATAAGTTTTTGTCATTGCCGAACATACATACGTAATGTAAACTTTAATTTGTTGATTTCCCATCACAACTCTTTGAAGCAGTCAATCAAAGGACCCGCGCATATTAATTACTTACAGCGATTTTTCGGCGAGTTTGCCCACGGGTGATGAGTAAAAGACGAGATCACACGTGGGTGTCCGACAATGAATGCACTCTGTCATCTTAGTAAGATGACTGAATGCTGTTCTCACTCACATTCCTATTATCAAATATTAATCACCACAGGCAAACAGATAAACACATGAATTTTCCTCTTAGTTTATTTGAAAGGGCATTCAGAACTGAATTTACGTAACAGTCTTGAAGAGTCTGCCTACTACGGTTAAAATATTAAAAATAAATAAAGTTTTCACATACAGAAAGACATACATGTATACACAATGTATAGGACAAAAACATTGTACCCCCAATATTTCAAGAGGCATGAAAATGAATTTATACCTTTTCGATATACTGTAGGAGCTTCATTTAGTTGCAGTTCCTTCATTATATCTGCCATCTTTTTATCTTCCCTGACACTCTTGTCTGCTTGCTGAAGTTTGCTAAAGGAAGTCAGCTCAGATATCTCTGTGATAAGTCCTTCCGTACATTTTACACCCAAGAAGCTAGCTAACCTTCGAATCTCTGCCTCTGTGTTCTTTAAAGTATAGACAATTTATTTTATTAATGAATTATTAATGAAAAACCCATATTTATTCATTGTATGAGGAATATTTTTTTCTGAATTTACACATGCTTCGTGAGATATTTATCTTTTCGGTGTCCATGTTTTGTACACACCAGCTCAACAGATTTTTAGTAATTTTACTACGTCAAAAATTAAACTACTTTTTACATGTAAATCTACTCACTCTTTTTAGTTTCTCATAACTAAGCATCAAAATTTGATCCCGCCGACGAGCCTCTTGTATGAAACTCTTGTTGTACTCAAACCATCCTCCATACATTGCCTCTAAAGAGTTAATGCTAAATAACTTCACATTTTACCTTATAAAACATTTTAAAAAGATTACCTGTATATATTTGTTTTATATTCCCTTTGAAAAAATTAACAAAATGTGTTTGGAATGATTCTTACTTCGTCCCAAGTAAAGTTCGTGAATGAATTCCTCAAATGTGTTGCTTCTTATCAATCCGATTGAGCATAAGAAACTATGTATAGAAACAGCGGTGTCTTTAGGGTTCCGCACAACGTATATTATTTTCCCGCCGTTATCCACGTGTTGTTTTGGGAGCCATTCAAATGGAACATGGGTGCTAATGACGCCATTATAAGACTGCATCTGACTCATATCAGACAATCCCTCCACGAAAACTTGTTCTCTGGACACTTTAGAATACTCCGCTTTTCCCTTGAGTAGCATCCCAGTTATCTCCCATATCCAATGCGTCCCTTCAATAGATATTTAAAATCAAAGTACATGATGTACTCCTTAGAGTTTAACTTTTAATCATAGGAAAAAAAGTATCATTAAAGGATTTTTTATATAGTTTACGAAAAGTCAAAACGCACTGAGTCATTGCTACATGTACATACAAGAATTAGTACTTAATTCACTCAATGGCTCTACTTCATAAGCGTTGGGCTTAATAAGTTCAATTACAAAGTAATTGTCGTAGTATATAGATGAAAGCTAAATGAATAAATAAAATAAAAATTCATTTATGTATATTTCACAGGCACGTGGAGGCTGGACCCCCCTTTTCCTTTTTTTTAAATTTTGAAATCTGGGGTCGACACACCTTTTTCCTATTTTTGTACTCTATTATATATGCGATAATGTAACCCTTTTGTCTCAGTAAGCTGCTTTTAAATATATCGTTTTCGACCGATACATTAAAAGAGAGCTCTCTTTTATTGAGACAATAGGGTTACAGCATTGATATCAGGTAGTGCATATTACAGTACAAAAATAGGAAAAAGGTGTGTCGACCCCAAATTTAAAAAAGAAAAAAAATGGAAAAGGGGGAGGGGGATCCAGACCCCGAGTGCCTGTGGTATATTGATCCTTTTTTATTTATTTACTTTAAAAAGTCGAATGAAAACCTATAATAATTTGGTTAAATTCCTTTTGCAAAGGCATATTGATGTCTACGATTTGTCATGGTACACTGCTGAGTAAATTGGCTCACACAGAAGAGATGCTATATAACCTTTACAAAAATATCTCTAGCAATATTTCATGAAATGTTTGAATTTGCCTCTATATTTGGCACTGCAGATAGTGAGAAACTTTTGGTAGATGGCTCTAAATTTACGTTATGGAAATTAATTTAGGAGTGTAAAGTGCAGTTATTAGCTTCGCCTTCTAAACTTAATTCGATAGTGATTTGTCTAAATGTTGTTTTGTTTGTTTTAATCCAATGAGCTCTCATGAGAACAGCCAATGAACTCAAGTGATAGAATCTTGCATAGGATTATAGCTCAGAATTTGACCCAGTGTGAAAAGGAATACATTTCGGTGATAGTAATTGATAATAACAGGCCACCGGCGTGGCACAGCCGTTAGAGCGTTTGCTCTGTTGTCGCGGAGTAAGAAGTTGATTCTTATGTCGCGGGTTCGAATCCCACTGCGGGACGTGGAGACCGGTCTAGATCTTTCGGATGAGACCCATAATCCGATAACCCGTATCGCGGTTGGTGTTGGCATGGAAAAGATCACTTTCTGCTCAATGGCCGTAAGTGCCGACTACAGGTCTAAATTAGCAGCCCTCCACCGACAAGTAGTGACGAAACAATATGAGTGAAAAATTCATGAAGGGACGTTAAACAAACAAACAACGAAGATTTAAAGTTTTTTAATACTCGTACTCCTTTCCGTAGACAACGAAAAGAATACTGGATCAGGAAATTAGGCAAGGTCTTTCGTATGATTGAAACGACCACATAAATGATTTAAGGAATCTTTCAAGCCGGCAATGTGCCAATGTAAAGAAATGGGCTTTTTTAAAACAAATCTTACGGTGCCTGGATATTGAACACCCAATACAAAATCCTCGTAAGTGATCTTATTTTAACTACAGTCCCACTGGACATGTTCTACTGGTGATATTAATAAGTTGAAAATGAAGACCTAAAAGCAATCATCTAAGAAGGTCCTAAATACAGGTAGCCCCGATCTATCAACTGGCGACAGAAATTGATTCCTATTATGGATTCTGTTGACGATTACGCCAGACGTCGGGCTAAATCTGAAGGAGAAGACAGAAAACTTTTTTCAGAATGGATTTAGTGTTCTTGAAATATATATAAAGAATCGTTTAAAAAGTTAAAAGTCAATATGCGAACCATCTATCCTTCCGTTTTCACCACATCGAAGTTAATAAAAGAATTAGAAAGTCTAAATGAACATTAGTATTATGACCCCATTGTGACAGTAATATTTGTTTATTAACTTTTTTATTGTTGATGTTGTTAAACTATTGAATGCAAATTATTCCCGAGATATGAATTTACAATCGTCGCCAGTGTGGCGCAGTGATAAGAGCGTTTTCTCTAGAGTCGCGGAGTAAGGAGTTGATCCTTACGTCGCGGGTTCGAATCCCAGTGTGGGACGTGGAGACCGGTCCTTCGAATGAGACCGTATAAACCGAAGTCCCGTGTCGCAGTAAGTGCTGACACGAAAAAGATCCCTCACTGCTCAATGGCTCTAAGTGCCGAGTATAGGGTCAAAAATTAGCAGCTCTCCGTGGTGGCGTCTCCGTATGAGTGAAAAATTCTCTCGAGAGACGTTAAACAACAATAAACAAACAAACAATTGTCATGTGTATTGATGTTACTTTTTGTGGTACTATACTATAGTGCAGGTAAACAATGTTTGGACAATTCTTGTATCCAACTAATTCAACAATTTGTTAAGATGTTGCTTTTTTTGCTGTACTATACTATAGTAAATGTAAACAATGTTTGGACAATTCTTGTATCAAGCTAATTCAATAATTTGTTAAAAGTGCAAAGACAACTATTTATATCGCTTGATTTCAGACAGGTACAGAAGGATTCACACACTTTGAAAAGACTGAAACCTTTTCCTTATAGAACAGTTGGTCATTATCATACTACCACTGGTGTCAGTTTATTTGCATTTGCGATTCAAATGTTATTGGCCGCCTGCGTGGCGCAGTGGTTAGAGCGTTCGCTCTAGAGTCGCGGAGTAAGGAGTTGATCCTTACGTCGCGGGTTCGAATCCCACTGTGAGACGTGGAGACCGGTCCTTCGGATGAGACCGTATAAAACGAGGTTCCTTGTCGCAGTAGGTGCTGGCACAAAAAGGTCCCTCAATGGCCCTGAGTGCCGAGTATAGGTCAAAATTTGTAGCTCTCCACCAGCAAGTGGTGGCGTCTCCATATGAGTGAAAAATTCTTGAGGGGGACGTTGACGTTTTTCATACAAATGTAAGGCCTTTGTTTTTATACTAAATTTGAATACCGAATATTCCATCTACCTGATCAATATACAGGGTTCACTGTTGGTGTGACCGGTCAACAGGGGATGCTTACTCCTCCTAGACAGTCAATTCCATTCCTGGAATTTCCTTGGTCGATCGTAGTTGTTTGTCCTGTTCACAGATTTGTATTTTTTTTTTATAGATATTTGAGATCGACTACTGTTCGTTATTTTCAACTTTTTCATTATTTGCTGTTAAATTGTTTTCTAGAAATTCTATGATACGTTGATTGGAATCAAACTAGCTCTGTATTTTTACAATCGTAAGACGTCACCATATCAATTATTGCCTCTGAACTTTTTTAATTACAATGCCTAAACATCGAACACCTGAAACATAATCCTCTAACGTGTTCATGTTCTTCTTCCCCGTACAACTTTAGTCCTTCTGGACATGCCATTACAGGTGACGTAAATGTATTCAATAAGGACCTTAAATCACTTATAAGGACCAAAGTTAAGGTTAACCTGATCTTTCAACTGGCATCATGATTTCATAAATATTATGAATTCCGTGGAAGATTTCGCAAGGCGATGGGCTAAACATAAAAAAACAAGATTTTAGCACTTTGTCAGAATGGATTGAAAGTATCAGTTGGATGTTGAAATTTCGCATTAAGCGATTGAGGGGCAATATGAAATCCATATATCCTTCTTTAATGATTCAAAAGTGAAAAAAGATGTGCTGAAACACTGATGCTCCCAATATGGCATCACTAAGCGAGGGTTAAAGTTTCTCAAATACAAATCGAACTCCAAAATCAAGAGATCAAAAATGTTGGTAACCAAAGAAAGGTCTTGTCACGAGGAAAACACCTGTGAAAGATGAAAGCCCTAGCACATTCAAAGTTAACGTCAAGGTTAAAGTTTTTCAAAATAGGTCAAACTCCAAGGTCAAAGGTCAACATTAATGGTGCACACGGGAAGGTCTTGTTAGAAGAAATATACCTCTGAAATATGGAAGCCTTGACACAAACCATTGAAAACTTGCGGCCAAGATTAGAGACTTTTAAAAAGAAGGTCAGACTCAAAGGTCTAGGATAAAAGGTCAAAACTTTTGATACTTAAGGAAAGGACTTATCACAAGAAATACACTTGTACCCAAAGGAATGTCTTGCCACAAAGAATATACATATGAAATATGAAAGCTCTTGCACCAACTGTTCAACAGTTATGGCCAAGGTTGAAGTTTTTCAGATGCAAGTCAAACTCCAAGGTCAAAAAATGTTGGTACCCAAGGGAAAATCTTGTCAAAAGGAATACACATGTAAAATATGAAAGCTCTAGCACCAACTCTTCAAAAGTTACGGCCAAGATTAAAGTTTTGCAAAAGGAGGTCAAATTCTAAGATTAAGGTCAAAATTTTTTGTACCGAAAGGAAGGACTTGCCACAATGAATATGAAAACCATATATTCTTCTTCAGTAATTCAGAAGTGAAACAAGATGTGCTGAAACACTGACTCCCCCGTTTGGCAACACTTGGTAAGGGTTAAAATTTCTCAAATACAAATCAAACTCCAAGGTCAAGAGATCAAAAATGTTGGTACCCAAAGAAAGGTCTTGTCACAAGGAATATACACCTGTGAAAGATGAAAGCCCTAGGACCAACCATTCAAAGTTAACGCAAGGTTATATTTTTTTTCAAAATATGTCAAACTCCAAGGCCAAAGGTCATTATTAATGTTGTATATAATGGAAGAACTTGTCACATGGAATATACTTGTGAAATATGAAAACCCTGACACCACCCATTCAAAAGTTATGGCCAAGGTTTAATTTTTTTAAAAAGAAAGTCAAAATCCAAGGTCAAGAATAAAAGGTTAAAACTATTGGTACTTTAGAAAAGGACTTATAACACGAAATACACTTGTGAAATATGGAAGCCTTAGCACCAACTGTTCAAAAGTTATGACCAATGATAAAAATTTCTTAAAGTAGGTCAAACTCCAAGGTCAAGGTCAAAATTGTTGGTAACCAAATGGAAGGTCTTGCAACAAGGAATACACATGTAAAATATGAAAGCTCTAGCACCAACTCTTCAAAAGTTATGGCCAAGGTTAAAGTTTCGTAAAAAAAAAATGCAAAAGTGGGTCAAACTCCAAGGTAAAATATTTTGCCCCCTCCCCCCTTTGTCTTTGTAAGGCTTATTATTATACCCCACGCAACAAGTTGCGTGAGGTATAATGTTTTTGATCCGTCCGTCAGTCAGTCAGTGTGTCAGTCAGTCAGTCCTGTTTTTTTGTCAGGTAACTCCTCATAAACCGCTGCACAGAATTTCGTCAAACTTTGCAGATATTTAGAACACAATGTGTAGATGTGCATATAACCAGAAAATTCCGATTCCTTTATTTTTTCTTGGAATTTCGGCACTTTTCAACATAGATTTTTGGCAATATCTTAAATATAGAGATGAACAGTTTGTCAGCGCAACCCCTCATAAAGCGCTGCAAAGAATTTGGTCGAACTTTGCAGATATTTAGCACACAATATGAAGATGTGCATATTACCAGGAAATTCCGATTCCTGTATTTTTTTCTGGGAATTTCGGCACTTTTCAACTTAGAATTTTGGTCATATCTTGAATATACAGATCAACGGTTTGTCAGCGCAACTCCTCTTAAACCGCTGCACAGAATTTCATAAAACTTTGCAGATATTTAGGACACAATGTGTAGATGTGCATATTACCAGAAAATTCCGATTCCATTATTTTCTGGGAATTTCGGCACTTTTCAACATAGATTTTTGGCCATATCTTGAATATAGAAATCAACAGTTTGTCAGCGCAACTTCTCTTAAACCACTGCACAGAATTTGGTTAAACTTTGCAGATATCTAGTACACAATGTGTAGATGTGCGTATTACCATGAAATTTCGATTCCGTTATTTTTCTGGGAATTTCGGCACTTTTCAACTTAGATTTTTGGCCATATCTTAAATATAGAGATGAACAGTTTGTAAGTGGAACTCTTCTTAAACCGCTGCACAGAATTTGGTTAAACTTTGCAGATATTTAGTACACAGTGTGTAGATGTGCACATTACCAGTTGGACATGGACGTACACTCATGAACAAATCAAAATCACTGAGGAATTTAAATAACAGTTTGTCAGCATAACTCCTGCACTGAATTTCCTGAAACTTTGTAAGTATTTCAGACATAATGTATAGATTTGTATATTACCAAGAAATTTTGATTATTTATCTAGAAACTTCAGCCCAATAAAATTTGTAACATACAAAGATTTGAATGTCCTTATATGCAAGAAGTTTTGATGTGATGATTTTTTGCAAGAAATGCCCCTTTTTGAATTATATTGTGTATGTAAAGTGCACTGTGCCATTCATTATGTGTTGCATTGTCGAGTTTTGGGGGAGCGTGGGGTATGTGAGCTTGCTCACTTTTTCTTTCATTTTAATTGTATTTTAGAAGAACTGAAATTTATTCTGCAAGTGGTTATTCAACTTATACCCATAGCTCCCTTTCTAAGGAGGAAATTCTTCGAAATCTCAAGTCAGTTTCAAATATTTTTAATATTCTCAACAATCAAAATTTGAAATGACCATAACTATACTGGATTCGTAAACTTCATAAAAATCGATACAAATATATAGAGCGGGTTCTAGTATATATTCTACCAAGCCTCTTTCTTTACTCCTCACTAAAATATTAGCAGCAGTGAATGAGAAACTTCGGGAATACTGTACAACGATATATTCGTGAAGTATATCAGATTTGGATACTTAAAAACCCGACGAAACTTTTCGAAAATTTGAAATCACAAAACTTTAACAAAATTATAACGTACGATTTTTCAGTATTTTATACAACCATTCCCCACGATGAACTAAAGTCCAGGCTTTTTGACATCATAAAAGCTTCTTTTTCAATAAAAATGGAACTCGTCAATTTACTTTCCTTGTCATTGGTCATTTGCAAAAGTATTTTTTAAAAAGCATTCTGATTGTACACACAGGTACTCTAAAGTAGGTATTAAAGGATGCTTGAGTTTCTGATTGACAATATCTAAAGTATGTAGTTTTTGGAGATCGGGTCTTCCAACAGATCTGTTGGAATTCCCATGAATACCACTTGCACCCCGTTTATAGCAGACCTATTTTTGCATATACATGAAGCAGACGTTATTAATAGAAAACATATGCACGAGAAGAAGACACTTGATGTGACCTTTAACTCGACATTTAGATATGTCGACGACGTATTATTAATTAACAATAGTTACTTCCATTCATAAGTCCACTCGATTTATCCCAGGGAACTTGAACTAAAAGATATCACAGAGTCTGACACATCTATTTCAAATTTGGATAGTTTACTAGAAAAACATTTAATAGTGACCCAACAACAAAACGTTATGATAAACTTCATGACTTCAAGTTTTCAATCGTCAAATTCCCTTACTTATGTAGCAATTCACTCTTGTCACCTTCATATGGGGTTTATATCTCCCATATGATTCGATACCTAAGAACATGCTCCACGTACGAACAATTTCTAAAACGAGGCAAGCTATTGACAAACAAGTTGATGAAACAAGGACATCAACAGTCTCGTATAAAGTCATCATTTTGCAAATTCTATGGTCGATACAATGACTTTGTCGGCAAATACATCCTCTCATTAGGTCGAATGCTGACTGACGCTTTTCATACTAATTGTTAGGCTATTTTTTTTTTAAAAACTGCATTGTCTACGGAATTTTCCGTTTGCCCGATCATGACAAGAAGCACACGGCGGGTGTGTCCGGTCGATAGGGAATGCGTACTCCTCCATGGCACCTGATCCCACCTCTGATATTTTAAAGAGGTCCGTGTCTGTTCTGCTCCCGAATTTTTTTTAATTTAATGGACTTTTGAGCGTGATTACTATCTGGGCCATTGAGCAGTGAAGGATCTTTATCGTACTAACACCTGTCGTGAGACGGATCCTCGGTTTTTAAGGTCTAATTTATTCGAAAGACTCACAACTTTCACTCAAAGTTTCGAGCGCTTTTAGAAGGAACAGTGCTACCTTTTTTATTGACTTTAGTCAGTCGCGGCTGGAGTTTGAACAACACTACCGACTGAGCTACCGTGACGTTATACTTCCCATCTACAGGTTATTTTCGCTAGCCAAAGATTTCTAATCCGTTACGTTCTTTACGTTACGTGAAATGGAATCTTACAGCATACAAACAGCTTGCGTCATCGACAGAAATATAAAAAAGCGTTTTTAGAAATTAAAGTATTTAAAAAATTATATACTAGCAGGTATCAAGCGATGTTTGTTATTTAGGGTGCAATTATATATCTGCAATGTAGGTTCCTGATCACATTATCTGCACATCCGTTAAATGTAGGACGATACCATACCTATTTATAGAATGGCAAGTTATCGTACGGATCGTTGTTTACATGAGTTTTTCATTCTCGAGACTATAGTGTTAAAGCTGAACACGATTCGTAAAAAGGTATGTGTCCGCCATATTTGATTGGTCTCTTGCTATCTGAGGGCCCTATATAAAGCCGCGCACTTAGTCACTGTTCAGTGTTATCAATCGTCACCAGTGTAAACGGACGTATGCTATACAGCACTCGGTAGCGACATAAAATAACTTCTTCTAATGCAGGAGAGTACGGTACCAAAGAAACTTACAACAGTTGCACAGGTCAGCGCAGTATACAAACAAACTCAAATAAACGTTACTGCAAAAAAAATGTAAACAAAGGTAATGCAAGATAACCAGCATATATTCGTGACAATAAAGCAGTCAGGTGTAACGAATGCGAAGAGTATACCCCGATGATGATATCGTAGATAATAATATCGAATATGGCGTATGCCTATTTACGAGTCGAGTTCAGCTTTAAGATATACCCCAAACGGAGATATCGTCATTTACAAAAGCAATTGCTGATTGTTCGAACCATATCAATATACTCCAATTACAGCTCAAATTTTGATAGCACCCGAGGTCAAAGGTTTGTGATGAGAGTAGCAGGTCAGAAACCTAAGTGGCTAGCAAAGATAAATATATATTGAGTGTGATAACCCATTGTAATTAGACACCTATAGGGACTACTTAGGCCGATTTTAAGTAGGCAGATAAAATACTTTAAAAGGTGTTCGTGTTAATGATTATCGTAATTTTTTTCATTCATGGATTTTATTTAAGGTTTCGGGAGAAAAATGTATGTCTACAGTTTATTATGAATACTTACTTGCCGTTTTTTACCGGTCACGGTAGCCAAGTGATAGGGCTTTCGCTTCGTTATCGGGAGGCCCGATTTCGATTCTCGTTCGTCGCGCCGCGTCAAACCTAGGACGTAAATAAACTTAGGTAGTGAATGTTCCTTCGCCAAGCCTCGTGAAAGTCACAGGTTTTTTTGGGGGGATAAGACCTTAAAAACCGAGGTCCCGTGTCACGGTAGGCGTTGGCACGATAAAGAACCCTCACTGCTCCAAGGCCCTGAGGACTTAGTATACCTCTAAATTTGAAGGCCTTCACTGGTATACGGTGACATCTCTATATGAGTGAAAAATTCCGGATGGGACGTTAAACAACGTACAATCAATCAATCCTTATTGTTTCACATTTTATATTTAACATCATAGATACAGAGTATCTATTGGAATGCCACAAAGACAATTTACCATGGACTTAAAAAGATTGATTGATTGATGTGTTGTTTAATGTCCCATTCAGGAATTTTTCACTCATATAGAGACGTCACCATATACCGGTGAAGGGCCTCAAATTTAGACCTATACTCGGCACTCAGAGCTATTGAGCAGTGAGGGTTCTTTATCGTGCCAACGCCTACCTGACACAGGACTTCTGTTTTTTAAGGTCTCATCCGAAAGACCAATGACTTTCACTTCTAGTGCCGGGCGCTTGGCGAAGGAACAGTCACTACGTATGTTTATGTTTTAGGTTTTACGCGGCGCGGCGAACGAGAATCAAAATCGGGACTCTCGATAACGAAGCAAACGCTCTACCACAAGGCTACCGTGACAAAGTATAATCACATTGGCATTGTTATGACTCCTTTAATGTGAAAAATCTTATAAAATCAAGGAAAGAAAAGGGAGAGGAAAAAGGAGAACAATATTTAAAATGTGCTGCTTGTTGATCTTATATCTTTAATTATATTACATGTTACTTGATCAGTGGATTGTTTGAACTGATATAACTAGTATATATAATGTAGTAGCCTCTAACTATCCTTCATATTACGACCTCCAGAGTGACCCGCATAGATCAATGCCTATACAAGTCTCAGTTCGATCTAGACTCTTGTCCTGTGAGTGTACTAGAATCCCATTACTAAACTGTGTCAATTGAGGTCCTTTGTGACAGTTTGTTATAACGGAACCTTTACTGTTCAATGACCATGAACTTCGAACGCAGGTCTAATTTTGTAGCCTTCAACCAGCAATTGGTGGTATTTAATATGAGTAAATTTAAAATTCTTAAAAGGATGTAATGCACAAAAAACCCAAACAAACAAAACAAAACTAGAAAAAAAAATACACAAACAAAACAAATGACCCCTAGAATAAGGGACAGAGGCATTTGATTACCAATCAGTTAGGTTAACTATGGCATTTTTTTGTTTTCAAACTAATAATTGTTTCATTAGAACTGAGAGTTAATCCGAGTACAAAATTTTATTCTCATTGCAGCAAGATATATAGATATTGAATCCTGATAACAATGACCTTTTAGAGCTTTCTTGGTCTCTCTTTCTCCAGTACACTTTCTATAAATATATATTACCTATGACAAATCAGTCATTCAACGATAAGTGGACCAATTCAAGGTATAAAACATGAAAAAAATAATTGTTTCAAATAGCAAAATGAACATCATAATTCTCTAAAGGACATATCGGTGAACTTGAAAAAAAAAAAAAAGAATTGTCCACAAATCTAGTATCGTTAACTTTTTACAACAATTTTAATATACCATCGAATTTAAGGTTATGTGTCGGAAGTTAATGCTTGAACAAGTCTTATTATTTTTTAAATAAAGCTGAAGTTAACCAATTTTTCGTTTCTGATGTTCAGTATAGAACGCAAAATTATGATTCATGAAGTCTCGCATGAATCCGATATTACGTTAAAATTTCGAGACAAATATCGTTACGGAAGTTAATCGTTACGGAGGTTAATTCCCAGCAATAAAAGTTAAAATTCCCGGCAATAGTTAAAATTAAAGTTTGTTTTAGGATATTAAACAAAAGTATGAAGCATTCGCTCCCAAAATAATAAAAATCTTTCAACCTTTAATGCATAAACTTTCCTGGATTACCGTTACGGAAATTAAATTAAGAGAGACAACTGTTTTTGTCTAATTCATTTTGTTATGTCGAAAATGTAATCGTCTAAAATAGCTCACTCGCAACTAGAATTGATGATATTAGGTTCCGTGGTCACTTTCAGTTAAGTTTCAGTTCTTTTTGAAATCTGCTTTAAATTTAAAACAGGATCGTTTCGGAAGTTAATAGATTTTTAGCGACATGCTATAATTTCGCATGAAAGAAGATCCATGCATTTCTTTGCGAGAAGTGGTTTGATTTCTTTTTTATATAGGATAAAAAAAACTTTTTTAACATTCACTACTACCTATTCGGAACGCTTTCACGGCTGAAAATTCCATCTTGAAATATGTAAATAAATGAAGCGACATTGAAATTTGCAGTGGAATACGTTTTTCAACATCACATTATGTTCATATCAAAACTGTGGAATACGTTTTTCAACATTACATTATGTTCATATCAAAACTGTAACTGCAAATATATCGGTAAATATTTACAAAACCATGTGTGTTTGTTCAGTCTTAGAGTTGAAATCGATCTTTAAATTTATAGTTTAGATATTACAACTGTAAATTTGTAAGTGACATGGAGAATTCTTAATTGGTCACGTTTTTGTGGAATGACTGAAATAAGATTTTTGTGAAACTCTCATAGTGAAGGTTCACGTTTTAAACTCCATATTCAAGATATTAAATAAATGAAAAAGATACGTCTTGTCACAAGGAATACACCTGTGAGATATCAAAACCCTAGTTAGATTAATCTTACTGTGTCTCAGGACAAGCCCATCACAGTTAGAATACGTCCCATATAGTTGCAATGTAGCAAATCGGAGCAGATCCACTCCGAAATGAGTTTTCAGAAGACAAAAAGAGTTGTACTGAAAATAACTACCAAATTTATCATAACAAACCTTATATATATTTCTTTTAGCCTAAAAAAATAACCCGTATAAAGACAAATATTCAACTCCTTTTCTCAACGTTTTTCTCGCTTTAAATTTACACGCCAGGTTGACTTTCGGAACTCTTAATTGTTTGTAGTAAGTGCACTGAGTTGGAGCTATCGCCCGTGTTTATTTTGCTACATTTCTCATACAGGGAACGAATTTTTACGTTAAACCGGGTCCGTAGTACAATATCCTTTTAAGGATAGAACGTTATATCTCTATGACTCCTCGTAGCAACCATTCAGGAACTATGGACAAGGTTAAAGTTTTATAAAAGTAGATGGAACTCCAAAGTCATGGTCAGAAAGTCAAAATTGTTATTGCTAGTACCCAAAGATTTTTTTTACAAGGAAAACACATGTGACATATGAAAGACCTAGCATAATCTATTTAAAAAAATAGATACCAAGGTTAAAAAATTTTACAAGTAGGTTAAATTTCAAGGTTGGTCAAAATTGTTGGTACCAAAAGGAAGGTCTTGCCACAATGAAATATATGGAGATAACGAACAGTATTCAAGCTCAAAAGTCCATTATACAATACAAAATAGGAGCAGAGCAAACACGGACCTCCAAAACATCAGAGGTGGGATCAGGTGCCATGGAGGAGTGAGTATCCCCTGCCAATCGGTCACACCCGTCGTGTGCTCCTTGTCATGATTGGGAAATAACGGAAAAATCCGTCGACAATTCAGTGTGTAAATAATGGCCTAACCATTAGTATGAAAAACGTCAGTCAGCATTTGACTCAATGATAAATTGTATTTACTGACAAAGTCATTGTATCGACCATAGAACTTACGAAATGATGACTTTAAACAAGACTGCTGATATTCTTGTTTCATCAACTTGTTTGTCAGTAATTTACCTCGTTTTAGAAATTGTACATACGTAGAGCATGCTCTTGCATATCGAATCAACTAAGAGATATAAACCCCGTATGCAGGTGATGAAGGTATATTGCTGCATAAGTAAGGGAAGCTGACGATTGAAAAGTTAAAGTCATCACGTTTATCATAAAGCTTGGTTGTTAGATTACCATTAACGTCTTTTTCAAGTAAAATATCCAAATATGAAACAGATGTGTCAGACTCTGTGGTATCTTTTATCTCAAGCTCACCGGGATATATCGTACCGACATAAGAATGGAAATAACCACTGTTAATTAACAATACCTCGTCGATATATCTAAATGTCCAGTTGAAGGCCACAACAAGTATTTTCTTCTTTTCGCGTATAAGATTTTGGACAAATTCTGCTTCATATGAATACAAAAAAGGTCTGCTAATAACGGAGCGCAATTGATACCCATGGGAATTCCTGGTCTCCAAAACCCACATAGATATTGTCAATCAGAAGCTCAAGCATCTTTTAAATGTCAGCTTCAGAGTACCTGTTTGTACAATCAGAATGTTTTTTAAAAAATAATTTTGCAAATGACCAATGACAAGGTAAGTAAATTTACGAGTTCCATTTTTATTGATAAAGCAGCTGTCAATGATATCAAAAAGCTTGGACTTTAATTTATCGTGGAGAATGGTTGTGTATAAAGTTGAAAAGTCGTAAGTTTTTAAGCTGTTGATTTTGGTAAAATCTTGTGATTTCAAATTTTCCGAAAGTTCCTTGGAATTTTTAAGTATCCACATCTGATTTACACCACTTCTCGAATATATTGTTGCACAGTACTCTTGAAGTTTCTCCTTCACTACTGTTAATATCTTAGGGAGGAGTAAAGAATGAGGCTTGGTTGAACATTTACTGGAACCCGCTATGTATCTTTGTTTGTAAGGATTTTTATGAAGTTTCGGAATCCAGTATAGATATGGTAATTCAAATTCATTTTGGTTGTTTGGAATATTAAACATATTCAAAACTGACATATGATTTCGAAGAATTTCTTCCTTAGAAAGGGAACTATGAGTATAAGTTGGATTACCACTTGTAGAATTAAACCCAAGTTCCTCTAAAATACATTTAATATAATGAGCCTTACAAACAAAGACAATGTTGTTACCTGCTTTGTCAGCAGGGACCAGTACGTACTGATCATGTAATCTATCTAATTCTTTTTTCACTTCTGGATTATTTAATACAGAAGGAAAGATGGTTCTCATATTGCCCCTCGATCTTTTAATGCGCGATTTTAACATACATCTGATACATTTCATCCATTCTGACAAAGTGCCAAGGTCTTCTTTTTCATGTCTGGCCCATCGCCTGGCGTAATCCTCTACAGAATCAATAATATTTATGAAATTCCGACGCCAGTTGAAGGATCGGGGTTCCCTATATTTAGGACATTTTATAATTAATGATCTAAGGTCCTCATTATTAACATTTACGTCACCAGTAATAACGTGTCCAGCAGGACACAAGATATACACATAAGAAATATAAATGTTGTAGCTCAAACCCTTTAAATCGTATAGCTAAAATTAAAGTTTTTCAAAAGTAGGTCAAAATGATTAAAAGTTATTGAAAGGTTAAAGTTTTATCGGACAAACAGAGCAAAAACTATACACCCCGATTCTTCGGTTACGAAGGCATCAAAACTTTTGGAATTTAAGTGGGGGAGAAAACAAGGTAAAAAAAAGGAAAACTCAAACACTTCATTATCAATAAACAAATTTACAGACACCACGCCTTACTGGACTTTTGCGAGAAGCGCTGACTTTACAGTCGACGGCTTACTTTGACATTTAAACTGCGTTATGTACGGAGGTAAGGAATTGATAATGGATAAGAAAACATTAATAGTGGTTATAGGTATGGTGTTAGGGGCGCTTATATGATTTACCTGAATACAGTCAACACAAGAGATGATGGGATGCAGAATAACATAACTTAAAATGTGTTTTTCGTGAGAATAGTATCTCCTTTCAAATTCATTTGCTAAAGGAATTAAATAAGGAAGAAAAAACATTTTGAAAGGAAAACTTGACAGGGGTTGGCCAAGTTGGAAAGGGAGGGGGTTGCAGATAGGATGGTTGCAGATCCCTTCCTAGATGACATAATATGTGCTTTGAAACTGCCCATTATTATCTTTTAATTAATTATTCAGCTAAATATTTATATCGCAAAAGAGCTTCCGTATATGTCTTAGTGTAAAGGTAAGCCGTCGACTGTAAAAGTCAGCGCTTCTCGCAAAAGTCCATTAGTAATTTATATTTACATTTCTTTTTTTATCAAATGAACTAAAACAAGTTTAGTTTCTCAAATCTACATTATTGACAAATCTGATTTTTACGTATTTCTTGTTTGTTGTTCGTTGTTGAGTAAAAAGTACTTACCTGACAGAGTAAAAAGTACTTACCTGACCTAGGATATGTTGCTAGAATTATTGCATCCTTTCCTAATTGTAGGTCTTTTATGTACTGAAGAGCTTGTTTTGCATCTCTTAAGAATGGTACCAGTTTTGGAAGGTACAAATCTTCATAATTTGGCCACTCGAGATCACGTACGTCAGAATAGGCCATGATTTTTTCATCTATGATAAGTGGGATGTATGGTGGCATATTTTTGTTATCAGTTCAACTTATTCAGCATAAGATCAAGATAACTATCTCGTCAATTAAGTCAACTTACTGGTTTTGTCGAGATATACCAAATACTATGTCGTTAAAGCTGAACATGATTCGTAAAAGCAATGTGTCCGCCATTTTTGTTCGGATTCTCGCTATATCTGAGGACCCCTATATAAAGGGCCAGACTTGGACACTGTTCAGTATAATCAGTCGACACCGGTGTAGACGGACGTATGCTATACAGCACTCGGTAGCGACAAAAATAACTGTAATACCTCGTCAAATGCAGGGAAGTAAGATACAAAAGAAACTTACAATTATAGTTGTACAGGTCAGTGCAGTATACAAACAAACACAGATACACGTAACTAAAATAGAATGTAAACAAAGGTAATGCAAGAAAACCAGCACGAACACGGGTCGCCATTCCACGCCGATACCCGTGACAATAAAGCAGTCAGGTGTAACGAATGCGAAGAGTATACCCTTGTGTTGATGTATCGTAGATATACGAGGGTTGTCCGGTAAAATCGTGGACAAGTTGTCTAGATTGAAAAATAATCATCACTGCATTCTAAAACTTTCAGTACTTTTAATTACATTTTTCATCAATATATATAGCAAATTTCAAATAGATATCTGCTCAAATAAACAAAATATGAGACTTTATGTCATGTGTGGTATCGCCTTACGGCGCACGGATGATAAAGTCAAAGTGTCTAAAGCAGCGTCACGTTTCTTCTTTGCTTAATAAAAGTTAGATAAGCCCTACTTAAATTCGGGGATTTCATTGATGCACAAACTTGATTTTCCCTTTATTCCTCCATAAACAGTCGATAAACCAATCCTGCACACATATGGGACCTTCTGAAGATTTATAAGTAAGTTATGGATAGTACTCTAACTATCATTCAACTAAATAGGCTATCTTATATCGACGATCTATGTACAGTGACATCGTCTTTTGCTATTGCCATTAGCTGTTTGTCCGTATGTTTTGTACTACCCGGGGACCCGATCAAAAAGCTTCCGCTTAGAAAACTCCCATTTCACTGTGTGTTCGATGTGTACTACGTTTTATGAATAACTGACACTTAAAACTCCTTTTATTTCGTGCTAGAGACAAAATATAAGCATTTTAGCATTTGCAGGGTCGCTAGACGAATCCTGAAGCTTCCCTTTATTCAAATTAGGGATGCATTTGTGCAAATGTGTTCATCCAGTGACTTTTTATCCGATATGTATACAGGTCTTTTTATCGCTCCGTATTTCAATTTCTTTCCCTAGGGTTTCTCAATTGGAAGTTTGCATTTGTGCACTTATAACAAACAGTTTATTTTTCTAAAGATATGATGAATTAGTGTTTATCAAATAACAGTCTATAAAATTAATGACAGTTTTAATGGGAAAAAAACTTTTCTATCTTTAAAGAGTCAATGAACGCAGCGCTGATGTATATTGAGGAAAAAAGGCAAATGTAATATATATCCCCACAGTAATTTGAATTTCAAAATTCTGTGAGACACAAGAAGTAAGTGCAAGCTATATCGATGCTACAGGTTTCCAATATAGATACCAAAAAAATCAAACAAAGTCGACTGAAATAGCGTTTAATAACAAGTAAATAAAAAATCTTAGCACATCTTAATCATAAATAAGTTTTCTCTCAGAATTTTAATTACCCACTTGAAAAATGATTTGACGATCGATAGCTCGCAGACACCTATACATGATGTCGCATAGGTGTGATCAAAGCGCGAAAGTGAATAGATTTGAGTCACGTGTTTAGTGCTTTGTTATTCATGTGGACAAAGGCGGATTGACATTTGTAAACAAGATGCCTTTACTATAGAGACAAGTACCCGTGAATAAATGAGCGCAAGACTGTTTCAATTTCTTTCATGAATGTAAATGACTAGTATAATTCTTTACATTGACCGTATTTACGAAAACTTGAAACATCCATGCGCTCATATAAAAAAAAATTGGCTTGCAAAATGGGGGTGTGGCCTAAAGTCTATGAGAAATGGATGTAAACAAAGTACCCCTGCTATATTAATCAGACAAATACCTAATTACAGCGCATGGAAGTAAAAATCGAAATTGAAATTAATAAACTACAATGTTTGATGGAAAGATTGAGGTAAAAATATGTTAAAAAAAAAAAATCTTTGATTTAATTTTTTTGTAAATTATCGGGGGCCAGATTTGGACGTTTAAACGGTTCATTCTTTGTTGGCATAGATCATGGTCAAAGTTTTAGTTACTCCCTGTTTGTATTAGAAGTCACGTGGGACTATTTTGGATCATGTGGAGAGTTATAACATATAATACAGGTTGTCGGCAGACTTTACATGGTAAATCTACGAGAACTGTAGAGTAAAGGCTGAAATAGACACCATGTGTTGTGTTAGATTTTAAAAATGTCGAACGTGTCAAGTCTAGAACGAAAAAATTGGATGTTATAAGGTATGGCATGTCAAACGTTGCAATATTCGATCTTTTCCATTTGCATTGTATAATTTTCCATTTGTATTGTATAATTTTTATTTGTATTGTATAATTTTCTATTTGCATTGTATAATTTTTCATTTGTATTGTATAATTTTTATTTGTATTCTATAATTTTCTATTTGTGTTGTATAATTTTCATTTGTATTGTATAATTTTTATTTGTATTGTATAATTTTCCATTTGCATTGTATAATTTCTTATTTGTATTGTAAAATTTCTTATTTGTATGCGATAATTTTTCATTTGTATTGTATCCGCGGACTGTTTATTTGTTTCGTTACGAAGGATTTCATTGGTCAAGTTTCAGCCTGTATCGGGTTGAAGATGTTCCGGATGCTCAAAGCAAACTGAGCTCATATGTATTTGCTTGATTAATTGATTGATTATTGTTTAACGCCGAGTCGGTAATATTTCAGCCATATCTCGGCGGCATATGTATTTGCGTGCATGTTAGACGGTCATTGGATTCTAAAAAGGGAGCGCTGGTAGATGGCAAATAAATAATCTGTCCTTAGAAATGCTGACTGAGAAAATAAATAAATTGACCTTGAGCGGTGGTAACTATCCCCACCCCCCAAAAAACTGAGTTTTCGGGTTTGGGCGGATTTTCTTCTTTTTGTTTTTCTCCTTGTCTCTGGTCATATTGGAAATAAATATTCTCTCCTGCGAGAGAATGAAAATAAATAATCGGATTCGACACCCCCCGAGAATCAAATGGTCGTCCCTTAGAATGCACCGCAAATAGAGGAGCCGAGTTTGTGTTTGTAGAGAGTGCGCGATCGGAATTGTGGGGAGGGTACCAGACTAAGTTTGTGATGGGCACCTGAGACCTTTATACAGACTAAATTTTATGACCAATGACATCCTTCGTAACGAAATAAATAAACAATCCTCGGATACAATACAAATGAAAAATTATCGCATACAAATAAGAAATTGTACAATACAAATAAGAAATTATACAATGCAAATGGAAAATATAGAATACAAATGAAAAATTATACAATACAAATGATTTTTTTACAACACAAATGGAAAATATAGAATACAAATAAACATTATACAATCCAAATGGAAAATTATAAAATCCAAATGGAAAATTATAGAATACAAATAAAAATTACACAATACAAATGGAAAATTATACAATACAAATGAAAAATTATACAATACAAATGAAAAATTATACAATACAAATAAAAATTATACAATACAAATGGAAAGTTATACAATACAAATGGAAAAGATCGAATATTGCAACGTTTGACATGCCATAATAAGGACTGTGGAAAATTGTGATATTTTCAAACAAAGCACAGGTATTGGGTGGTCAAAGGAAAAATATATATTTAGAAAAAGGCCAATGACAAATTATGAATAAAGCACCAATATGCACAACGTATTTGGATCCGCGCCAAATTACATACAAGCAGTTATGTGAGGAGTGTACAAACGTTCTCATAAAATCATTATTACAGTGTGACAAATATTTTATATAAAATGAATCTTCTGTACACATTTTAAAGAATAAGCAATCAATTCTTTATATCCATATTGGCATTTACAATGTGAAAATAAGTTTTGTACAAGAAGATCGTTGTGTAGATGTCTACAGTAATAGAAAATAAAAATAAATAAAATCTGTCCCCGATTTTTAAGCAAATTAGGATGACAATCTAAACTTTAAATTTCTATGGCATTAAGGCCAAAAGCTGAAAGGTCAAAGGTCACCTTTTTCCTTTCTCCATCTGCAAAATTTTTCCATTTATTCCCTCTTTTTTCTGAAGCGGGGGACATAAATTCTCTGTATTAGTTTGTTGAAATAATTCTTCCACTTCATCTCTGCTATGAAATCAATTTAGTTTTAGGATTTTCATATAGGAAGAACTTAAGTTTTACAGATAAAGATTTTCATATAAACCGTTTCATATACTTTCTCTGTTAAATATGAAGCAAAATAACCCATTTACTAAATTCAAAATTTCCATTGTGGGATCTTTTCTGAGTTACAGGCATGGCATATCGTGAAACAATTAATGCATAGTCATTCATTTCTTTTAAACTGCCTATAATAATATCAAAGTCAAGTATTTATCCCTGACAAAGAAAACAAATCGTTAATTAAATTGAATAGCAATTCTATTGAATTATTAATTGCAAGATTACATGTAATTAAGTAAAAACGCCTTTGTTTAATTTACTCGTATTTTATTTTACTGAAAACATAAAACGGTTTGAACACATTTGACCAACTGAAATTCATTGAAATTAAGCGTACAGTACTTACTTATTAGAGCAACAACAGAGGGGAACAGCGTATTTCATTAGAAATAGGGCGAGGCACGCCGTAGAACGTCATCTATTTATATACAGTTATCGTGACTGCAATTCTGAAGAGGTAGTGTTTGATTTATAAGTTATTTAGATTCATGTTTACATACAACATTCAATATATTTTTTAACATGCATAGTTTATGTAATAAGATAATCTTTTTGACCTTTGGTTCCATTGTATTTAATTTTTCAAACTTTATTTAGTGTAATTATCATAAAGGAGAGGACGTTCTAAGCATTAAGAACTTGTGTGCGATCCTTGTGGTATAACACCTAAACAATATGTTCAAATCAAATCACTTATCGAGATAGTGATCTTGACTTGACGCGATTTTCTATGTTGTCAAAACATTGTAGATGGCATAAATATGCCACCATACATTTTACTCCGAAATGCCTGCACCAGAATTCATATTTACTGCTCTAATAATTACATCAAAGTACTCAGAAGTACAGAGAGTCGGGATAATTTATTTATTTAATTTAAACATACAAGAAATAACTGTTATACAAGAAGTTCAGAAATGTTATTTTGTGATATTTTATTACATGCATTTAAAAAGTTTTTAAAACACAAGGAAAGCAGGTTTTTAATCACCTCTGTATAACACTGCTTAACCTCAGTTTCAGGCGGCTGGTTTCAAGATATCGCTTTACATTACGCACATTTCATTTAATTGGAACAACATTCTCCAGATTATTTTGTATTTTTAACTTACAATTCACAATACTATCACTTCATTTATTGTTACTTTGATTATTTTCCCTTTTATTTATTATTTTTTTTTTTTTATTTTAAGGTATTCAATGTATAACGACCATATTTTGTATCTAATAAATGAATGGTCCCATATTTGTAATTATGGTATCATTTTGAAGGTGTTATGAAATAAAAATACTTCACCGAAGGAATTTACAAAATTTTGATTATTGTCAAATTAATTGCACTTTGAATTTTACATTGAAGTCTATGGGCAATGCATGTGTTATAAAGATATTGCAAAAAGTAATTTGAATGTCATAAAAAGCTTTTGGTGAAAATATGCATACACCCTCTCTATTAAAATATGAAATAAATTTAATCATTTACCACAGATATTTTTACGAAATTGAAATTTTCTCCTTTGCATCAAGGGCAGATAACTCTTCAAATTTTTTTAAAGTGCAAAATGACCAGTTTCTTACATGTTATCAGTCATGTGAATTTGGTTCATTTCACTTTCATCGTTATCTAGCAATGTATTTTTAATTAGTTTAAAATGATTCAAAATTGTTCAAAATGCCTTTATTATACATTGAATACCTTAATTTAATATGCTAAACATCGCAACATTTACCCAACAAGGTTGGCTGCTTGACATACCTACAAGCGCATTACTATGCACACCAGCGAGGCAGTGAAGTTACTCTTTGTCTCACAAAGTATTAGCTTTCCTTAAAGGTGCTTAGACACAGATTCGAAATTAATATTTACTCAAATTTTCTGTATAATTTCATGACTTATATGTTGTTATAGCATTGATAAAAATCTTATTTTATCTGGAAGCTAATTGAAACTTCGAATTTCTGGACGCGTTTGATAGACCCATCCTTGCACATTCACAAATTTTAACTTTATCCTTATTACTCTAGAAAAGTAACAACTTTGTTGTTTATTAATGAAAAATATTAAAACTATATTACAGAAATTTCAGAGTAGAAATGTAGAAAGCAAAATCCTCTCACCAGTATTGTCAGTCTGTGCTCAGTGGTGTGTGCAGAGTTTAACAATTGAACACACCCGGTGAAACGTAAACATTAACAATAACAGAGCTCGTGCCCTGTTTACAAAAACAGTTTACGTTTCACGGGTGTATTCAATTTGTTGAACTCTATACACAACTACACAACACTGAGCACGGGCTGACAATACTTAAGCGAGTGGGTTTTGCTTTCACATCTTTTTACTCTGAATTTTCTGGATTATAGATGTAATATTATTCATTAATACACAACAAAATTGCTACTTTTCTTAAGTATTAAGGATAAAGTTAAAAATTGTGAAAGTGCAAGGATGTGTTAATCAAACGCCTCCCGAAATTCGTAGTTTCAATAATTTCCAGATTAAATAAGTTTTTTATTTTATTTTCATGTGATATGTTATAGCAACATATAAGTTGTGATATTATACAGAAAATTTGAGAAAATATAAACTTCAAATCTGTGTCTATGCACCTTTAAAAGCCTTCCCCTTTTTTAATGAGTGAACATTTTCCATAGGTAAGGTGTCAAAATTGACGAGAGGTTAAATTGTTTCAATGTTTTTTTTTGTTTTGTTTTTTTTTTTTTTTTTTGTTTTTTTTTGTTTTTTTTTGTTTTTGTTTTTTGTTTTGTTTTGTTTTTTTTTTAATTTAAACCAGTCTTTTCAACCAACATGTACTAGTTCTACCCCACTGATTTGATTTCAATGTAGTTAGACCTAGATCTTTGGTAAATTCAGATATTAACTATTTAAGGATTTAAAAATACTGCCCCGTCGCATTGTCATATCTATCGCATTCGACGTGATGTTACGTTACAAGAAAATGACGTTCCTCTTGCATTTTTTCTATCAAAACACTTCCCATCTGCAAAACTTCTTATTAAAAAAGTATAATAAATATCGAAAACAGAAAAACGGTTATAAAAAGCTTGAAGACTACACTATGTGCAATGAAATTCATGTTAATTTTTGAGATGAAGCCAATTTTGATGGTTCGTGGGCCTTGCTTTTTATATAACTTTAACCCAGCGTCATCAACATGAATTTTCCGAGACGGGGAACTGGTTTAATTTGAAAATGGTTTAATTTGAAAAACGTAATGTTTATATTGGCAGTTGTTGGGTTACCATCCGATGATTAATCCGCTCATCCCGGCGATCCCGTAAGCCGGTGTAACGTTGAATTTTGACCCGTGTTTAAAACTGACCCGGGGGGGGGGGAGGGGGGCTTTTTTTAACGTTGAATATTGACACCATCAGCGTAGAATTCAGACACTAGGCTGACCCGGGGGGGGGGGAGGGGGGCTTTTTTTAACGTTGAATATTGACACCATCAGCGTAGAATTCAGACACTAGGCTGTTGAAAATTGAGCCGGATTGTTGAATTCTGATCATAAAACCTGGTCAAAATTCAACAGCATAAAAACACGTTAAATTAAAATGACGTTTACAATTATGATTAATTTATTCAAAAATTATAAGTATATCTACATATAAGTATATAACATATGTAGATATTTAAATTTCAGCGTGTCCGTAGGAACCAGGTGAAGGGGGGGGGGACGGGGTGACTGTTCCCTTTAATACATACGAATAGGAAAGCTAAAAAAAGAAGTCACTCTGTTGAACTTTCTTTGGTCATTTTGCTTGTCAATGAACTTTTGTTCAATTGCCCTATTCAATATGCAATCAATATTGTACTATTTTTCACTAATATGTAGCGAACGTTTCGCATACATGTATATTCACCATAGACAGTACTAGTATTTTTATATAACGGTGAAGGGATATTCTACAAAACGTAATAAAAAAGGAAATATAATCAGATTCATACTTATTGAATACTATTTCCAGCTTGAAAATTGAGAGCTACTTTTATTAATTTTACACAACTGCTTTAGCCCTTGTATATTATTAAGACTCTCCATACTTAATGCACCCCACGGTTAAAAAAAATGACACCTAATTTTTATTTTGTTATTCCATAATTTCTACCCTTTCTCGTTTACTTCTCATTAATTCATCATATAAAATTTTTTGATGTCCTATGACTGCCAAAACATATTAAATGAAATCAGAAATGACAGGGCACATGGTCTAATTAAAATACTTTAGATGTGAAATTTGGTAATCTTTCTCTATGAAATGAAATAATTTAAAAAGAAGTAACCCTTTCCACGGTATATTATAAGTTGAGACACGGGTTAGATCAACCTACTGAATTTTCCTTACAAGATATACCGGTATGCATAATTTTCAACCAAAATGAAAAAGGTGGAAATAACAAACAGTGAATGACCTCAAAATTCTCAAAAAGTTTTTTTTTTTGACAAATTTTTCAACAAGACGTAAAACACGGACCCCTGGAAACTCCAGAGATTGAATCAGATGCCTAAGAGTAGTAAGCATTCCCTGTCGATCGGTCTCACCC
Organism: Saccostrea echinata; assembly: GCF_033153115.1. Lineage (NCBI taxonomy): Eukaryota > Metazoa > Mollusca > Bivalvia > Ostreida > Ostreidae > Saccostrea > Saccostrea echinata. The sequence continues at coordinate 1,604,021 of NW_026889757.1, read as the reverse complement.
GCCATGAGCTCTATGTATTGATCAGGTAGAGTTTTAGTTACTAAACAATGGCCTAACAATGGGTATGAAAAAGTATAAGCAATAATATAATCCAATGAAAGATTGTATTCGCAAACTATGACATTATAACGCCCATATAAAATTTGCGAAATGCTGACTTTAAATGAGGATGTTGAAATTCCTGAAACATCATCTTATTTGCCAGTACCCTTCCTCTCAGAGCATGCTGTTGCGTATCAAATACGTTTGGATGCATAAATACTATAAGCAGGTGATTATGGAATAATAGTAAATAAATAAGAAATGTTGATTTTTCAACACTTTACACAACCAGTCCCCGTGATAAATAAAGAAACCCAGACTATTTGACATCATAGACAACTGCTTCTTTAATAAGAATGAAACAAGCAAATGTTCTCATTGACATCTACAAACTTACTTTTATCGGATTTGTGTCTCCCTGGTGATTCGATATACAAGAGCATGTTATATTTTCGAACAAATAAGTTGATGATATAAGGGTATCAATGATCTCATGTACAGTCAACATTTTGCAAATTCTATGGTCGATACAATGACTTTGTTTGCAAAAACACTCTGTCGTTTGGTTGGTTGATTAACGTCTTTCATACAAATTGATGGGCGAATTTTTCATACTGAACTGACTGCGTATTTCTTCATTTACACGATCATGACAAAGGACACGTGGCGGGTGTGACCTCTCGACAGGAAAGCTTACTCCTCCATGTCATCTGATCCCACCTCTGATGTTGTAAAAGTTTGCTGACAATTTGTATTGTTTAATTAACCCTTCAACATGATTACTGTTCGTTGTCTTTAATTTTCATGGAAAAGTTGACGTCATCTCATTTATCATGCAGTTTAGTTGTTAGTTGGCCATTATCGTCTCAGTATAGCACCCAAATATGAAACAGATATTGTGAACTCTGTGGTGCCATTTATTTCGAGTTCACTGGGATATATCGAGTCAACATATGAATAAAAGTAATTATTGTAAATTGGTAAAACGTCGTCGATATATCCCTGTGAAAGTCCACTACAGGATTTTTCTTGTTCTCATGTAGTAGTATTCGAATAGTTTGCTTCTAAGGATTATAAAAACATACAGGTCTGCTAATAAAGGAGGATATTATGTCCCATCAAAATTCCAACAGCCTGTTGGAAGACTTGGTCTTCAATGACTACATAGTATTGTGAACGAGGAACTTCTTCATATTTCTAACAATCATCACAGAGTACTTGTTTGTAGAAGCAGACTTTTTTAAAACAAATTAATTGTATAATGACTAGTTACGAAACAGGAAAATTCCCAAGTTCCATTTTTATTGAAGAAGGTGTTTTTTGATATCAAAACACCTAATCTTTATTTATCGTAAGGAATGGCTACATAAAGTGGTGTGAAATCATGCATTTTGTGTTTTTGACTTTGAAAAGTAGTGATTTTAAATGTTTCAAAAATGCAAGAGTTCATAAGATATTTTAAAATCCATAATTTAAATGATTTACACAATTTTATGAATAGGTTGAAGCATATAGTGCGTCTTAAGTTTCTCCTTCACAGCAGTAAATATTTTTGTGAGAAGTAAAGATAGGGGATTGGTAGAGAATTTGCTGGAACCTGCATGTATCTTTGTTTGTAAGGACTTTCCTGAAGTTAAAGAATCCAGCATAGATAGAATAAATCCAATTCTCTTCCTGTACTGAAATGTAAAGACCATTCAAAGACTGAAGCGTGATTTTGAGGAATTCCAACCTTATAGAGTAAACCTTTGAGTATAAGTTGGATTTCCGGAAAAAAAATAAATATAAGTTCTTCTATCATGTCTATAGAAGATCGCTAATTAGATGTCCTTGAAATGTGTAGGAAAATCAAAGTTGTGCATGGATATGAATTCTGCTGTTTTACAGACCTATATCGCAATCAATTTATTAAAATTTAGGTATTAAATAAATGCAGGTTAATATTGTAAAACTATTTTTTTTTGTACAATTTTGCTATTCTTTTGAATTTACCGGGTGGCAGTAAATACAAAATTTACAACTTGACAACTACGTCATGTTGAAAATTTTGTATCTACTGCCATTCAGTAAATTCAAAATTTACAACATGACAGTATATTCAGCTGTATAATCGATACAGGAAAAAAATTCTACCACATCTTGTACCAAATTTGGAGAAAAAATAAACTCATACATTTTTATCCAAAAGGGTCCTTTAGTTGGTCATTCTAGTACAATACGTAGTTCTTCTTAAATAACATGTCAAAGACAACAATGAAAATAAGATATAAGGTGTATTGAACAAAACCGTATTTTCGGTATGATTTCAGTCCGATATCGATCTTATTATTATGCTAGAAGAAATTCAAATTATGAAATTGATAAATATATTAGTAGTTACACGTACATATAAATCATGTATAACAACATCCAGATCGAACAAAGGACAAAACGCTGTAGTCGGGGGTCAATATTCAACAGGGTCAATTTTCAACGCGTTTATGTTATAAGTGCCGAAAAAATAAATTACCAAGATGTTGAGAAATGACCCCGGGGATAAATACCACGACTTTTGGTCTCAATTTTCAACGGAGAAAAGCACCCCGGATTCAATATTCAACTTTGAAAAATGAACCCCGGGTCAATATTCTACGTTACACCAGGCCTTAGCTTACGCTGTAGTGGATAGACTTATTAGATAGCTTACAAATGCCCGGCCTGGTAGTATAACTCTGGTGGCAAAATTAAAATGCCCCAACAATTGTAAAAGTTCTAATTTTGTGCATGACTTTTTCTTTAAAAGATCATGAATAAAATTGGCAATGCGCTGTACTTTCTCTTCTGGTAAAATGGCTTGCATTTTCTCTGTATCCAGAATAACACCGAGATAAGTAAGACGAGTCGACGGACCTTCTGTCTTTTTCTCTGATATAGGAATTCCCAGCTTCTTAAAAATCATTTTTAATATCAGCATAGTTCTTTCTCCATCTCCTTTGGGCCTGTCAATTGTAAGAAAATCATCCAACAAATGCAAAATTGTATGGATACCATAGTTGTGCTGTGCAATCCAACACACTGCTTGAGAAAGATTATCAAATATCTTAGGGCTAGATCGAGATCCAAATGGTAATCTTACACAAAAATAATAGTTCTTGTTCCATTTAAAACCCAGAAAACGCCACTGTTCAGGCAATACAGGAATTTGCTTGAAAGCGTCTTGAATGTCTGTTTTACACAAAATTGACCCTTTTCCATATTCTTGAATGTGTCGAATAGCATCATCAATTTTAACATTTCTTGTTTAGCATTTCTCTTTGTCAATTAAACTGTTGATACTTTCATGATTTGGGTCATTATGTGGTGAAGATAAATCTAAAATAAGCCTTTTCTTTCCTGAATATTTTCCAACTGCTATTCCCACAGGACTAATTCTATGTAACATGAATGGAGAGGATGTAAAAGGGCCTATGACGAAACCTTTCTCCACTTCAGCCCTTATGAGACTATCAACTGTCTGGGGGTCTTCGCGAGCTGATTTCAAATTCCTACATTCTTTACTGCTACAAATTTCCTCTTGCTGTATCAGAATGTCAAAACCGTTGGTTAGACTATCAATCAAATAATGTACAAAGGATTTATCAGGATGTTCTTGTAATTCACTTCCCAACCGATGAATATTTATTGGTGTTGAAGCTTTGAATTCTAGTCATTTTGAAGGCTGTAATTCTGCATTGTTCTTTCCACTGCCATGAGGTGAATTTTCTATTTTCTTCCTTTTACATTTCATAGCACTATGTGCCTGGAAGCAGATAACACAGACATGCTGGAACTTGCATTCTGTTCTCAAGCAGCCCTTATCGCTGTTGTAATTGTTGCAGAGTTCTTTTCCCTGGTGATATCTTCTACTCCTTCCATGCATGTCGACATCTCTGTTCATTGTCCTTTGAATTTTCTGTTCTTTAACATTACACATCAGTGTGCTATGAACTGTCAAACCACATCTTTCACACTTCGTAACACTAGATCCTGCACAGACTCTCATTAATAGGTCAGGGTCCCCCAAAGCCCAATCTACTTTAATATGGTACTGTAAGAGGGCTGCTGAAGCTTTGGCAGAGAACAATTTATGATACTCGTAAAATTGTTGCCCCCAAGTGGAATAAACATCAATGATGTGTGATAGATATCCGTCTAATTCTCTACTTCTTTGAGGAAAGGTTTCGACCATGATTGATTTATATATGGTGAAGGCCTTTACAAATTCGCCGATGGATAGTGTTCTGTTAAGACGTTCGTCCTTGTCTTCTTCTTTCTTTGTTTTAGGGGCTACATAATTTGACAACAGGAGTTTACACATGTTAACATCCTTACCCGAAATGATTTCTTTCCGGATTGTAGGTGATACTGCCATCACGTGCTGTAAGTCCGCAGAAGGGAAGCCGCTCGCACTCGTTTCTTTCATGGTACTTTTGAACAAATTCGGGTGTAGTTGGGTAGCCGCTAAATGGTCTGGAGATCCAGCTGCGAATGGTGCACTACTTCGGTTTTCATAAAATTTGCGTAATGAATAGTCTTCTTCTTCTTTATCTTTATGCGTCTGTTGTATCAATTTTACTGTCTCCTGTAATGCGAACGCCGTCGCCATCAACATAGAATTCTCAGTATTTATGTTTCTCTCCGGAACTATGTTTGGTTCCGTTGGCGCATGCGCATTTACATTGGTGTAAGTAGGGGCTCCTCCATGAGGTACAGAAGTTTCAGCAAAGGCTGAAGCGGATAGTTCGTCAATTCGTTCCGTTATATTGGAGGTTCTTTGAGCTATGTTTTCATTCTCATTTCTTCCTGCGCTTGGTCTCTTCTGAGCAGAGTCAATATATATTGTTTCCCCAACGGTACATAAATCTTTCTTGCCTTTGTTATCTAACCATAGTTTCACTAGTATTTTGTGGGGAATAGAATGGTTAATATCGATGCCGCACAATTTTAGTTCATTTTTCAATTTATCAATTGTCCAATTGTTAGGGTCGTCAACGTCTACTGTTGCTGCCCTTCTAACCCTGGATAGTGATCTAGTGCGATTCATAGCGGGGTCAAAATCCAAAGACACGGATCACTAATTCATAATCACAACAATAACACATGGTAAACACATGTAGTAGTCACGTAAAAAGTCCAGTAAAAGCAGTTAGTCCAGTGGAATAAAAACGCCAGAAATAAAATGAATGTCGAGTGAATAATTTTTATAATAGCTGTTGTAAAACTAATGGAATCGAGATGCTGCCAGCTATGGGGAAATCTTCCACCAAGGGCCACATTAAGGAAGTGAATGAGTTTGTTTGTTTCCCTGGTATAAACTCAGTTTATAATACTTATAAACTGTAATATATGATGATGTCCGTAAACTATCAAGATTTCATTATCGTAAGTTAAATTAAAAGTTTACTTTCGCTTTCGATAAACAGTCGTGAAATAGAAAAACAGAGAGTATACGTTGGTGGGTACAGTGGTGGATCTACGATACTGGCAAAGTTTGATGAAATTGACAACAAACAATCATTTAGGATTTTATAAAACGTCAATAGTGAAATATTCAATCAAAACTTGATTTAAGTGACAAAGAACACATAAGTTGTGATCACTGATTTAAAAGCAAAATGTACATATCAATCTTGTCAGCATCGTCGGAAACCCACGGTCGGTTACCCCGGAGCTAAGAGAAGCGAGACCGACCGTGGGTTTCCGATGAGGTAAGAGAAGCGAGACCGACCGTGGGTTTCCGACGATGTCTTGTCAGTCCCCGATCATATTATTGATAGAGACTTCCAGAGTGTATGGCAAGCCCGATGTTAAAGAGAAAAATGAGTCGGCGTGTAATAACTACATGAAAATAAAAATAGCTTTAATGAACACGCATGTAATTTAATTGTATAACAATTGATACTTATAATTTTGTAAAGAAAGACTATTACTGTACAATTTAGCGAATTAGTATATTCGCTTCTTATCCTCGAGCCCGCGTGGCGCAGAAGTTAGAGTGTTTGCTATAGAATCGCGGAGTAAGGAGTTGATCCTTACGTCGCGAGTTCGAATCCTACTGTGGGACGTGGAGACCGGTCCTTCGGTTGAGACCGTATAAACCGAGGTCCCGTGTCGCAGTAGGTGCTGGCACGAAAAAGATCCCTCACTGCTCAAAGGCCCTAAGTGGCGAGTATAGGTCAAAAATTTGCAGCTCTCCACCGGCAAGTGAAAAATTCTCGAGAGGGACGTTAAACAACAAACAAGACAAACTTATCCTCGATGGAAATGGAAACAGTGCATCATGAAACGGGCCCAAAGTGCAACACTAAGTCCGACCTGCATCCAGTATCAGTCCTACCAACAATAGATGAAGTAACAAACTATTCCACAAGCATATTTAATTACTACTCCCCTCGCTTACTCTTTTTTACTCTCTTAAAATCATTCTTCAATAGCATCTTATCCTTCACAACAAAGGAAAAATAACAATGTCAGTCCGCTCAAGCTACAAAGATTTAGGGAATTATATACAGTGTCAATACAATGGATAATTATAAGTGAAAAATAGACTGTAAAGTATTATACGGAAGTATTCGTGATAAATCTGTGTTAATGGATTCTAAATATCGATGGTGATACTCTTTTGCACAAAAGACCACGAAAAAGGTTAGGAAATCCAATTTTAAAGACTGATATCATTACAAGAGGCCCACAGGCCACATCGCTCACCTCAGCACATTGGCTAGGAAAAGCAAAAATCAGTTCAGTATTGAGAAGTTTGAATGGGGGGGGGGGGGGGACTTGAATTTTAAACTACCTGAGGATGCTTCCATATCAATATAACAAATGACTGCTGTTCTTCAGCAGAAGATTTTAAAAGATTTTTCCCTATATATTCCCTTGTTAAAAATTTGATCCCCCATTGTGGCCCCTCCCTACCCCCCTGGGGGGTCATCATTTGATTAGACTTGAAACTTCACTACCTAAGGATGCTTCCATATCAATATGACTAAACCTGGCTTTTCTGTTCTTGAAAAAATTTTTCCTATACATTCCTATGTAAAATTTTAATCCCCCATTGTGGCCCCACCCTACCCATGGTAGTTATGATTTGAACAAATTTGAATCTACACTACCTGAGAATGCTTCCTTAGCAATAAGACTAATCATGGCTTTGCTGTTCTTGAGAAGAAAATTTTTAAAGTTTTTTTCTATATATTCCCATGTAAAACTATGATCCCCCATTGTGGCCCCACCCTACCCCTGGGGGTCATGATTTGAACAAACTTGAATCTACACCACATGTGAAAACTTCCATATCAATATGACAAAACATGGCTTTGCTGTTCTTGAGAAGATTTTTAAAAAAAATTTCCTATATATTCCTATGTAAAACTTTGATCCCTCATTGTGGCCCCTCCCTAATCCTGGGGGTCATGATTCGAACAAAGTTGAATCTACACTATCTGAGAATGCTTCCATATCAATATGACTTAACAAGGCTTTGTTGTTCTTGAGAAGAAGGTTTTTAAAGATTTTTTCCTATATATTCCTATGTAAAACTTTAATTCCCCATTGTGACCCCGCCCTACACAACGGGGTCATCATTTGAAAAAACTTGAATGTACACTACCTAAGGATGCTTCCATATCAATATGACCAATCATGGCTTTGCTGTTCTTGAGAAGAAGATTTTTAAAGATTTTTTTCCTATATATTCCTATGTAAAACCTTGATCGTCCATTGTGGCCCCACCCTACCCCCGGGGGTCATGATTTGAATAAACTTGAATCTTCACTACCTGCGGATGATTCCACATGAGTTTCATCTTTCCTGGCCCAGTGGTTCTTGAGAAGAAGATTTTTAAAAGATGCTATTAATTTTTCAGTAATTTGTAATTATCTTTCCTTGGAAGAGGGCATGGCCCTTCATTTGAACAAACCTGAATTCCCTTAACCCAAGAATACTTTGTGGAAGTTTGGTTGAAATTGGCCCAGTGGTTCTTGAGAAGAAGTCGAAAATGTGAAAAGTTTATAGACGTACAGACAGACGGACGCCGGACAAAATATGATCAGAAAAGCTCACTTGAGCCTTCGGCGCAGGTGAGCTAAAAAGCAGAACTCTGTAGTTATTTAAAAATTCTCATAAGAAAATATTATTTTCATAATGTTTATTGGCTGTTAGAACGTCAAGGAATATTCGTACCTTTCTGAAATCAACACGAAAGCGTGATCACTGAATATGAAAAACAGCTGTGCCAAAATCGAAGTTTTCCTCGGTTCAATAAGGATAAATGGTTCAAAATACGAACCATCTATCCTTCCATTTTTCACGAAATTGGAGGTGAAAGACTAAATGAACAATATGTTGTGGTCCTGCAGACAAGGCTTGTAACAATATAGTCTTTGTATGACTTATTATTAGAACTGCATTTTAGAAGAATTTAGTTTTTATTCTATGTCTTGAAATACTTGCAGTTCATTTTCGAAGAATTAAATTCTTCATTATCACATTTCAGTGTTTAATACTTTTAACATTCCATGCAAGCAAGGTGAGGTCCAACAAATGATCTACCAAGCCCCTGTCTTTAGTCCCTACAAAAATATTAACTGCTGTAAAGAAAAAACTTCAGACATGCTGTGCTAAAGCATATTCTAGAAGTGGTGTAAATCGGATGTGGATTCTTAAAAACTTGTGGAAACTTAAAAACAAAACTTAAAATCACCATTTATTTCTCAAGTCAATATCATTACAAAACGTACGAGTTTTTTAACTCTTTATACAACCATTCGTTGCGATAAATTTAAATTAGGCTTTTGTTATCATAGTCAACCAAAATGAATTCAGAAATTTTCGTATTTTGTAATTAGTCATCAAAAAAATAACTTTGATCACTCTGATCTTACACAAAAGTACTCTGAAGTTGATTTTAAAAGGATGCTGAAGTTCCTCATTGACAACATTCATGTTACAGTCTTCAAGGGCCAGATCTTCCAACAAACAGTTTGAAATCCGATGGAAACTAATTGTGCTCCTTTATTAGCCGACTTGTTTTTATTTCTATTTTATTTTTATTTTTATTTTCTTATGAAGCAGAATTAATTTTTTTAAAAACTTTTACATAGAAACAAGAAAGTATTTGCTGTGTCTTTCAACTTGACATTCAGATAAATTGCCGATGTTGTATCAATTAAAAAAGAGTTACCTCCATTCATATATTGACTCGATATATCCTAGTGAACTTGAAATAAAACACCCCGCAGAGTCTGTCACATCTGTTTCATATTTGGATGTTTTACTACTATAGACGATAGAAGCCAACTAACAACTAAACTGTATGACAAACGAGATATCCAGTTTTTTCCATCCTCAACTTTCCTTATTCATATAGTAATATTCCGTTATCACCTGCATATGGCGTTTTACTCTCCCAACCTATTCGATACTCAAGAGCATGCTCTGAGTGCGATCTATTTTTACACCAAGACAGGCTACTGACAGATAAGTAGATGCTACAGTGATTTCAATAACCCTCTAAATTCTATAGTCGTCATAAGGACATTATAAGCAAATATGACCTATCATTTGGTCATATTTCGACTGATATATTTAATACCAATTGGAAGACCTTTGCTTTTATACTATATTTAACTATAGATTACTCCGTCTTCCTGATTAATACATAGGGATCACGGCGGGTTGACCGGTCGACAAGGGATGCTTACTCCTCCTAGGCACCTAATCCACCCTGGCCGCATCTGTCAATAAGGGCACCTTGAAATCCCAATCGAGTTTGGAATCTGGAATTTCCGTGGGTTCCTGTTTATGCCCTGTTTAAAAATTTGTATTTGAAGTTTCTTAGAGATCGACCACTGTTCTTCATCTTCATATTTTTTTTTCATTTTGATGTTTTTACTGTCCTTCTGGAAGTAAGTAAATGATTGTCCATTGATTCATTATTAATCGGATGATCGGGAATACTTATTCCGCCATCACACCTGATCCCACCTCAGGTGTTTCAAGGGGTTCCTTCCTTGGACTGTGAGCTCGATTATTGTTATCTTCACAAATTCATTTAAAGGTCATCTGCTATCACTTTACAATTTTCTAAATAAGTTCTTTCTTTCCCATAAAACACATCTCACCCTTGCTGGTATATTTTTTAAAAAATATTAGCAACACAGTTGAGGCTGCTATCTGATATTAGTTACCCCACTTTTTGATATGTCTTGCACAATTTGAGGTTTGAAATTTAAAAGTGATATTATTACCTTTTAACCTCTTCTTTATTCAATTGCAAGACTTAAATTCTTTTCAATCTTGATTCAAAAAGTTTTTGTAAATTTTGTAAATTATGTAGCTATTATCACTGAGCACATGTTTGCTAATTGCTCTTTCTTTCTCTTTAGTAATATTTATATTCTTTTTTAACCCATTAAGTTCTCAAATTTTGTATTTGGTCATTTCTCCACTTCTTAACTGAGATTTCCAAGGTTATGTCCGCGCATGAGGATTTCATATCCTTTTCATGTACTTGGTCTGGTTTAAAGGGAAGTAATTCAACCTTCCCTGATATAGTGTATTGGTTGCATTTTAATGATTTTATATACCTGTATACCGAAGACTGACCGTGCCGGTCAGTAACTGTACTTACCTTGAACTACAATATATTCGTACTTTCACACTCGAGTAAAGAAAGAACAGTTCGTAGACCTTTGTATACCGGTCAGATATATACACCTTAACAGCAACAGACTATATATTGACATAAATCAGTTTTATTTTCCAGATACGTCACGTTAAATATAAAAACATCACGCACCTCTTGAAAAAGTCTAGTTGGACGGGGAATGAAGGGATAAAAAGGAAATAAAAATTAAGATGAACTCTTCTGTCATACTACACATATTTCCTAATTGAATCCACAATGTCCTATCTTCACTAGTTTTGGATAACACGTTTTGTGTAATGGGTAATTATTTAAACATTATAAAACTAACACTGTTAATACAACATTCAGTAAGTTGTACTATTAGATAGGAAGATAAAACAAAGATTAAACCTCTTTCTTCAAAATTTTCTAAATAATTGTGCTTTCCCCCCGGTCTATTGCATAAATTTTGCATTATTTAACGAAAGCAATCATCTATTTTTATGTGTTCCGGGACTTTGGCCACTCTTAGTTTTTCTCGCATTTTTACATTTTAATATGTATACATGTATTTAATTTATTAGTCATCAAAGGCTTGAACTTTTAAGATTAACAATCATTTAAGGCAGCTCTTTAGAAATGATTAAACTGCACGGTCATTGATTGCTAAGTGACGAATTGTTGTTAACAGCATTTCTTGACTTAAAAGATTAAAAGAAACAAGCATTCTGAGAGTATTGCATTAGCAATACTAGTCCCCTACCGGCAAGTGTAATCTGGTTGCCATTAAAAATTGAAAATGCCATAATTCAGTCAAAAATCATTGAAGCGGAACGAAATGCAAACTTGATCTATAAGTAATCAAGGTAAAGTCACATACCAAAAATCAGCTAAATATCTCCAAGCGTTTAGAAAAAAATCGCGGAAAACCCTTAAAAATTGAAAAGGTCATAATTCCGTCAAAAATCAATGAAGCGGAACGAAATGCAAACTTCGTCTGTAACTCATCAAGATACACTCGCATACCAAAAATCAGCTCAATATCTGCAAGTGTTTAGGAAAAAAGTGCGGAAAACCAAGTGGGACAGACAGACAGACGGACGGACAGACTCAGAGGAAACCTATAGTCCCCTCCGGTTTCACCGGTAGGGGACTAATAAAAAGGTGGTTATGCTGGAAAGAAATAATCTTAACTTTTTTAAATAGTTTGTTTTTACTTTCCTTTAAATTCAGACTGATTATACAACAAGCGAATGCATTTATCACTTTATGAAAACAGAAAATTTGCGATATTTTTACTCTAAGTAACGCAGTAATTTGACTAAGTTTTTATTTGTATGAAATGTATACACAACCTACACTTCCTACTTTCAGAACAATCCTTTTTTCCATCATATTTTTGTCCATTCTCGACAGCTTTCTTTTTCTACTACTATGGAAAAGGAAGAAACCGAGAATTCTTAATGTTTTAAGAGTCGTTTTTTTTTTATAATGAGAAAGGTGAAAATAACGAACAGTGATTGATCTTTAAAAAAAATCTATATACAATATAAATCTGTGAACAGGGAATCTATTTTGTTGAAATACACTGAAGCAATTATACTTTTTAGCCAATTTCATAAAAATACCATTGGTCATGCTTTTATGGCTACGGGTCACTTAGTGTCGCAAATGGATCGGAAATTTTTATAACCCCATTCCAATTTGTAGTTGACCCTAATGATACTTTAGACATGGTGATTCTGTCAGACACACAAAATAAGAGCCATAACTGTGACGTACCATTTCCTTTTTTCTAAATTCTTCTATGCTTACAGAAAATGACTTTTAATTTGCTCTTTTTCTTTACATACAAAACTCATCACCAGCATTTGAGTCGCCCGGTCGCGTGATGCAATGGTAATAGCGTCTGCTCTAGAGTCGCGGAGTACGGAATTGATCCTTACGTCGCGGGTTCAAATCCCACTGTGGGACGTGGAGACCGGTCCTTCGGATGAGACCGTATAAACCGAGGTCCTGTGTCGCAGTTGGTGCTGGCACGAAAAAGATTCCTCACTGCTCAATGGCCCTAAGTGCCGAGCATAGGTAAAAATTTGCAGCTCACCACCGGCAAGTGGTGGCGTCTCCATATGAGTGAAAAATTCTCGAGAGGAACGTTAAGGATAAATAACACAAACAAACTTTTTTCAGAGATCAGCAATATTTCTCATAGATTTATATTCAAACTGGTAAACTGAATAATGTTCACCAGGTATAGTAGGAGAATTTCATAAGATTTTGTCATAAGGTTAAAAAAATTGTGCGCGATACAAAGTCTCGTATCTAAGCACTAAAGAAAACTTACGATATCTTCATATTTTACGGATTTATTATTTATGTCATTTCAAATCAAAATCAGTCAAAAAATATATATCAATCCATGCATCAAATTTTTGTTTGTGTTAAGTACCCTTAAACAACAAACAAACAAACCACCATTTGAACTGAGAAGGCAATATAGACTTTAGGGAATGTTCTCTTCTAAAAGTTGGAGGGAATAGAATAGTTAAGTATTATAGAACTATCAGTTAATCGACGTTCTTCTCTGGGAAGAAAAAGGTTCTTCTCAGTGTTATTTTTAAACTTTTCCTCGAGATCTAATCGCCTTTATTCTTTTAATTCTGTCTTTTTTGAGACATGGATGATGAAGTCATTTTATACCTTTAAAGCGGTTATCTTGTGAATCGATGCTTGAGACATAAAAACCCTAAGGGGAATACCCAAAAGTGTACTGGAATAAAGCATTTAAATTCATAAAGCTCGACCTACTAAAGCTGTGCCTTGTTAACCCGTCTACCGGGTATATATATACTTTTATCATCACTGATGTCTCTTCCTAGATACACTCTACATTGTTGATTTTTTTTAAAGTTTACTTTTATGAAAACGAAAAGTTCTTATCTCTATTTCAGAAATTGTACAGTATTATTGCATATTTTCGTAAAATCGACTTCTATAGATCAGCTTTCATAAAAATACTGTGTTTTTAATGGAATCTTATAATAAAAAACAAAAGGAAAATTATATTTGCAACCATATTATCGGTAATATTTTATATAACAAATACAGGTACATTATTTCGATTCAGTGAACATGAATATATGCATACATTAAAACAATATAACAAATACCGGTATATTATATCAATTCAATGACCATGAATGTATGCATACATTAAAACATAAAGATATACATCTAAATAGCGATGAATTAAAGAAGCCATTTTGTATCTGACACACATTGTACAACTGAGATCAATTAATGAAAAGAACAGATAAATTGAGCATTTAAATTACACTGTGTGCACTCCGAGTCTAATGACTAGTAAAAGAAACTGGGTTGATCTTGGTAAGGTTTGCAATTGTGGTGACTTATTCACGATTTTTCCGTGTTTCACAATGCTGTGCTTTTATATTTTTCATTATCAATTTTAAAATATACAATTATATATATGCATATACATATTTTTTGGAGAATTCATGTAAACATATGGAAGCTTTTTGAAAGTTAATTAAAATATTTCAAATACAGTAAATACCCATTATTATATCATGAATCATTTTAACTAATAAAATGAAGAAACATCACAATACATAGGACGGGTTACATGTTTATGGATGGTGTACATAGTTAATATTCATACATGGAAGCAATGATATTTTTACATTTGATGTACCTCAATTCAAGCGAAGTAAAATGTATTGCAAAGCTTACATACAAAGTTAAACGTCCACTCAAGAGATTAAGGTTGAATATTGAAAGTACAAACATATATCTTATGCAATTATAATACTGGCACTTTTAATTCTCTTGCAGCGTTTTGTCTCGTCTTGAGCGACCATTTTATGGTCGACAGTTTTTGGCACATAGAGTTTGTCACAGAAACTGACATAAAGTGTTTTATCACAGATATTGTTCAATGCACGTGGATTTACGTGCCTGAAAATGCCATGCTGAGAACATGACGGTATTCTTCCATACTCGGCTTGCTTTCCTCGAACTGCAAACAGCCAGAGTTGAGTATGTTTTTCATTTAAGAGAAAGCGTTCCTTATTTAGACAACAAGGATACAAGGAGGTTCAAAACTTCCGTGTCTGCCTCTGCAGTCATAATTTGAAGACCCCAAAATAATTTTCATGCTTGTATTTCTCGTCGTACTGAAGCTTTCCCGTGTCGGACATTTTCACTCGGAGCTCATCACCCTTCTCCAAATATACCACTCTCTGAAGGAAACTACTGTGGACAAAGGATGTTTTAGTGCACTGGACTGACGTAGATTGTACAGATTTGTATTTGCTCGACATATTTCGACTTTTTTCTATGGTATGCTTGATGTCTTTCAACTGCAAAAGTTGCCTCTGTTCTTCGTCGAGTGTAGAGTTGTATTTGAATGTAATACGACTGTATACATAGTAATACCCGCTGGACGGGATGATAATGGTCCCTCGTTCACTGTTGAAACTCAGGCCCGACGAAATGGGAGAAGAACTGTCTTTATCTTTTATCCATTGCTTCAGGAAGCAATCTGAACCATCTAAATCATAAATATATATCAATTGATATGGCTTTTTATTGACTGAATCAGATTCTTTATCTAAAGGTTTTTTATAGAAGTAAACCAGAATCAAAACTCTATAGATAATAATAAAACATATTAGAGATTTTTACCTGTTTGTGGCGTGCCTTCAGTCAAATGCAAGACATCTATAACAAAGAACAAAAAAAATTATAAAGCATAAAAACAGTTTTGTTGATCAAAATCAATATTAGGGTCAATAAATTTTACGCAATCATTTATCAAACTTTTTACCAAATTATTTTTATCATATTTTACCGTTGTACTCTCTTGGCTTCAGAAATTTGGCAATCGAATCGACCATTTCCTCAAGTGAGCACATATCTTCGCTGTCATAGTTTGAAGCATTTAGTTTGTGCTTGAGGATAGAGCACCTGATTTTGGTTTCTTGCTTTTTCTCTTGAAGCGGGAATACTTGGTGACGAGCTTCTGCTTTACCGGGTTTCATATCATTTTCATTTCGCTGAGGAGTTGAGAACACATTGTCTAAGCCTTTACTGTCATTTGAGAAACGCATGAAAAAGACAGCGAAAAAGATACACACGAGAAGGATGATAATGACGTTAACAACACACAATACGCAGAAATAAATCTTCAATTTTGTGTAGGACTTGTAAAGATCGTCTAGTTTCTGCTGATTGGCACATTGCGTAAAAGTTGAAATACAACTTGGTGTTCTGTTCATTTTGGGGATAAGTTCTGTGAGACTGTCCCGTGCCTCCTCGGTATAATACCCCTGGCTGTATTCTGTCTCCCCCGACCCGTCACTAGAGATAGAAAACTCTAACCTCTTTCTCTTCGGTTCGCCCTCTGTTTGCGGCGGATTCATTATAAGTGCGAGATGACACAATATTTCCTCTCGATTGCGGTAGTGTAAATTGTGGTTATTCTAGAGTAAGTCTTGTCTCATTGAAGATTTAAATAACTCAGTGACGTGTGTGTAAAACCCTCTTGGCAACCTCTGACCACAATAAAGACCTCAGATCGGATATACTGTTCCGGTAAAGGAATCCCTCGTCCATGAAAATGTTGAATCACCTTTAATAAAAGGAGAGTTCTGATTAGTGTAAATAGTATAGCTTCCTAGTCTCTCAAAAATCCCAGGTCTGCACTTTCTTTTCACCCTTGAAGAAGAGTATGATTATTTAACCTACTGAATATCACTGAAAACAACCCGAATCAGGGATCACAGACTAATTAAACATTTAGATCAAATTATTACCGATATAAACCTGCAGGTGAAAATCTTATCTGCTTTTAAATGGCAACATTTCAACTGATAGTGACGCCATTGATCGTCTGCTTTATAATGCATCGTTTACCTAAACAATTTTGAATTTCTTGCATACAAGACAGAAATTGACGCAAAGTCATGCATTTTTTTTTATCTTACCTGAAAGATTTATTACAACGAAGTTATATACTCACTGCATAGTTAAGCTTATTCTTTCGTTTCTTTTTCGATGAAGACTGTTTATGTTTTCTTAAAGTATAAACTTTTAAATTGGAAAAATAGGTCAAGGATTCTTAAGTGCAACGTGATTTATTTTTGAACCTCCTTAGACTTTAAGGGATTTGATCGAGCGGTGTTCTGTAAGACTCTGCTTTGTACGTTGGACAGTTCAATTTCAAAGATGCAATTATCTCCCTGTTGGTATACGCATACTTTGAATGACGCCGCTACTTTCTTAATATAAAATCTTATTTTGCATTACTTTAATCTTGATATGTGTGATAATATAAAATACAGAAATTATACAATTAATCTCTCCCAAATGAAAGAAGACCCCCACCAAAAAATAATGTAGAGAAAGAAAATGTTTTCAAAATAGAGACAAGTAAATATCAATGACCCAAATATGAATTGTTGTTATCATATAGATAGTGTACAATACACAGTAATCAGTGTGGAGGTCAATGATGGTACTTAGATGTCGACCTATAAATATGACGAGGTAACGGGGGCTTGGATTTCCGTAGCTCTCGTCATATGCATACACTCAATATTTATACAAAACAGAAACAAGGATGTGAGGGAACGTCATTTTTATTCTGGAGATATGATTCCACGACTCAAGTTTATAGTAATGAAAATATTCATTTAACATTTCAGGAAGTTATTTCAAGTTTACAGATTTGTTTTTGTCACCAATTCTTTTAATTTATAACATTTCTATCACCATATAAATGTATCTTCTATGTAGATTTTAAACGGTAATGTGTGATAGGAAATGACAAAATCGTTAAAAGTGAAGGGTTTTAATAAGTTTAAGATACTTGTATGTTGAATGTGGAAAAAAATCCGTGTATAGCAGAAAAATATAACATGTCACGTAAAAAAATATAATGTTAGATAAACATTATAAAATAAAACATTTATTTAACCAACAAGTTAGAAAATAAATAAAAACTAGATGTGTTTCTTGTTGCTAGGGCAACAAGTGGTCTTCCGACCGAACTTTTCTCCAGAACGCTATGCTATCTCACTTCATTTAATACTTTATTGAAGGTATTTTTCGTTTGCGTTTATGTAACACAGTCTTTCAACATAGATCATAATTATCAAAGGATTTCTGTAGACTCTCTGTTAACAAAGCTTTAAAAAATAAGCAAAAACTATCATACATGTCTTGACGGAGTAAAATATTAATTACAACTAAAAAAAGAGAGAAACAATCTCCTGTCCCAGCAGGATTCGAACCCGCAACATACGAGAAAGTTAGGTTCGGTCATATCTTTGCAATAAATGCATCAATCAAAATGATGAAAACATATATAGAATTCTTAGAAGACTCTCTATTGACCCTATAAATTTCAAAGAAAAATACTGAAAAACAAAAAAGTTGCAAATTTAACATTTTTGAATTCACTTCCGTTCGCGACCGGAAGTACGAACGACGAAAAATAAAGGTCGATCAGCATATCTACATGTGATGTTCTATCATGTCCGTGAGTTTCACTTTCATATCTTTCATCGTTCTTGAGAAAATTAAGGGACAAAATTCCATTTCAAAAAATACAAATTTCCCCAAAAAATGCGAACGGAAGTGAATTTCAAAAAAATGAAAAACACGTCTGGAGATATTCTCATGATGCATCTTCCCTGAAAATGTCTTTGAAATCCGTCCACTCACAGCTGAGATATCGGCCGTACTATGAAAAAAGAATAATAATAATAGGAAACAGACGAAAAACAATAAGGTCTTCCGAAGGAAGTCGGAAGACCTTAATAAATTGTAAAAATGAAAGGAAAAAAGTGTTCTTGTCTTGGAATATTTTGTTCCGGTCCTTTTTTTTCATTTTACAGGTAACCTATGCCGATATATCCTCAATTAAGATTAGGAATGTTCGATAGATTCAAATATGTTTTGTCGTACATGTAAAATTTGTATATGTACAATCAGTACAAATATATACGTATTCATTTTGTCAATGACATTACATTACATATACAAAATGTTAGGTTTTACTATTTTATTATGCCCCCGGATCGAAAGATCCCGGGGGTATATTGTTTTTGTCCTGTCTGTCTGTTTGTCTGTCTGTCTGTTGTCAACTTTAACCTTGCCCATAACTTTTGATTGGTTGGAGCTATGACTTTCATATTTCACATGTGTATTCCTTGTGACAAGACCTTTCTTTGGGTACCATCATATTTGACCTTTTGACCTTGACCTTGGAGTTTGACCCACTTTTGCAAAATTTTATGAGACTTTAACCTTGGCCATAACTTCTGAACAGTTGGAGCTTGGGGTTTCAAACTTCACATGTGTATTCTTTGTGACAAGGCCTTCTTTTGGATACCAACTACTTTGACCTTTTGACCTTGACCTTGGACTTTGACCTACTTTTGAAAAACTTTAACCTTGGCCTTAACTTTTGAACAGTTGGTGCTTAGGGTTTCAAACTTCACATGTGTATTCCTTGTGACAAGACCTTCCTCTGGATATCAACCACTTTGACCCTTTTGACCCTGACCTAGGAGTTTGACCTACTTTTGACAAACTTTAACCTTGGCCATAACTTTTGAATGGTTGGAGCTAGGGCTTTCATACTTCACATATGTAATCCTTGTGACAAGACTTTCCTTTGAATACCAACGACTTTGACCTTTTGACCTTGACCTAGGAGTTTGACCTACTTTTGAAAAACTTTAACCTTGGCCATAACTTTTGAATGGTTGATGCTAGGGCTTTCATACTTCACATATGTAATCCTTGTGACAAGACCTTCCTTTGGATACCAACCACTTTGACCCTTTGACCTTGACCTAGGAGTTTGACCTACTTTTGAAAAACTTTAACCTTGGCCATAACTTTTGAATGGTTGGTGCTATGGCTTTCATACTTCACATATGTAATCCTTGTGACGAGATCTTCCTTTGGATACCAACCACTTTGACCTTGACCTTGACGTTTGACTTTTATTTAAAAAAACTTTAACCTTCACCATAACTTTTGAACAGTTGTATCTAGGTCTTTCAAATTTCACAGGTGTTTTCCTCGAGACAAGATCTTTCTTTGGGTATCAACATTTTTTATCTTTTGGCCTGGATTTTGACTTGCATTTGAGAAACTTTAACCTTCGACATAAGCTGCCATACGGGGGCATAGTGTTTCACAAACACATCTTGTTTATTTAATTTTCCTTTCATAATTTATTATTTCTTTTCTTTAATTAAAATAACAAAACAAAAGAAACTGGCACTGAAAATCAGCGAAAATAGCTTTGATTGAAAATCACTGCCAACTACTTACTACATACCTATCTGTTTATCTAAATGGCCAAGAGGTTAACAAGAAATAAAATTTGTTACACATTTTATAAGCATTTTTGAGAATTGAAACTCTGACTTTCGTTTTCGTTTTTGAAAATTTCTATTCATTTTGAGTTATTTTTAAAACGCCAATTGAATGAAGATTTGTTTCATTCTACATTATTTCGTATATTTTTTCCTATTATTTGAAAATAACTATTCATATTCCGCGGGATTTACGAGATTATATTTACATGTATATATACAATTGTTTTTGGAGCATCGGAAAATTCGCAATTACAGTGAATTCATTCATTTGTGTTACATAATCGATTCAAAAAAGTTCATACAATCTCAAAGTTTATGGAGTATAAATGGGAATTAGAAATAGTCGCTTTCATTTATTTAGTATGAACCACGGGTTGGAAACATTGCTTTTAAGGATATTTTATCATTTAAAAAAAGTCATTTTTCATTCATATGTCGACTCAATATATCCCAGTGAACTTGAAATAAAAGACACCATAGAGTCTGCCACATCTGTTTCATATCTGAATGCTTTACTGACTATAGAGGATACGGGCCAACGAACAACTAAACTGTATGACAAACGAGAAGACTTCAGCTTTTCCATCGTCAAATTTCCTTATTTATGAAGTAATATTCCGCTATCACCTGCATATATTGTTTACGTCTCCTTATTCGATACTCAAGAGCATGCTCTGGGTAAGAACAATTTTTAAAGCGAGGCAAACTACTGACAGGGATTTCAACCTTCGTATAAAGTCTGCATTTCATAAATTCTAGGTTCGTTATAATGACCTTGTTTGCAAATATAACCTATCATTGGGTCGTATTTTGAATGAAGTGTTTCATACGAATTGTTAGGCCTTTGTTTTTATACTAATTTGACTACAGAATTCTCCGCCTACCTGATTAATACACAGGGCTTATGGCGGGTGTCATCGTCGACAGGGGATGCTTATTCCTCCTAGGCACCTGATCCCACCTCTGGAAATCCTGGGGTCCGTGTTTTATGCCCTGTTTACAGATTTGTATTGTTTGTAGATTTTTTTTTAGATCGATCACTGTTCGTTATCTTTTTCATTATGACTGAATGCAGGATGCTTGGTAAAAATAGATATTTTTTTTTTTTTTAAATCCATGTAACCACGAAGATTTTAAAAACATCTTATTTTCTCTTTATTCAATAATGCGCACACACATGTATATGTTGCTTCAAAGTTGTTAAAATTTGAATACATGTCCTTTTACGATAATTAAACAAACACAACACTGGTATAAGACTTTTTATTATTTGAGGTAGCATAGAAAAAAAATCTCAATAGTAAGTAAAACAAAACGTAAAAGCGTTGTTTAAAAAACTAAGAAAAATTAACAATGTCAACAATGAATGAGAACACCCAAAGTTCAAAGCAATCATAGTTTGAACATGCCGATATAATTCTCGCTGGCATCACTAATGTCATAATGCACTTTTCCAGCTCTAGACACGGTGACTTTTAACTCTTCGCCTTTTCGAAATTTCGCCACCCTTTGTATTAAACTGTGAGTATTCATGTCTGTACTGGTCGTGGAAGTCACTGTCACAAATTTCTGAAAACCTTGATTGGCTGGTTTGATTCTGATTGAGTGCTTAATGGCTGTCTGTCGTGACCCCGTTCTTGTGACGTCAGAGGTAAAGGTCAATCGACAGTACAAGAAATAGTAACCATCAGAAGGGATGATGATGGACGAATTTGTCGCATTGTACACAACTGAAGAATCTGTGTTCTTGTCCCGAGTCCATTCTGAGACTGTGTATTCTAAATGTTCTGCAATAAGAATAAGATTACGTGAATTTTAGTTGAGAATACTGTTTAAAATAGTGCTTCACTTAACCCTGAACGTGACAAAGTCCAACGTTAACATCCTGTTTCCAGTAATGATATAACTCTGTGTGTCAAAGTGCACGATTTTTCTTGGAAAATCTAGTTTACAAAAGCAGGTAACAACATAGTCTTTATTTGTAAGGTTTATTATTACAATATTTACTGCATTTTAGAGGAACTTGGATTTAATTCTGCAAGTGGTAATTCAACTTATACTCACAGTTCCCTTTCTAAGGAGGAAATCCCTCAAAATCATATGTCAGTTTTAAATATTTTTAATATTCCCAACAACCAATTTGAATTTGAATTACCACATCTATCCTGGATTCCTAAACTTAATAAAAATCCTTACAAACTTAAGATACATATCAGGTCAAGTAAATGTTCTGCCAAGCTCCTTTCTTTACTCCTCACAAAAATATTAACAGCATTGAAGAAGAAACTTCAGGAGCACTGGACAACATATTTGAGAAGTGTTGTTAATCAGATGTCTGCAAACTTATTTTGTAAAACAACAGTCTGAATCTATGCACAAGTACTCCAAGGTTGATATTAAAGAGATTATTTGAGTTTCTCATTGACAATATTAATAAAGTTTTTTTTTGGAGACCAGGTCTTCCAACAATTTCCATGGGTCCTGATTGTGCCCCGTTGTAAGCAGTCCTGTTTTGTATTCATATGAAGCAGAATTTATTCAAAATCCTCTTTATAAAAAGAAGTTTCTTGCTGTGGTCTTCAATTCGACATTTAGATATATCGACGACGTTTTATCAATTAACAATATTCAGTTTCATACCTACGTTGATTTGATATATCCCTTTGAACTCGATATTAAAGACACCACAGAGTCTGACAAATCTGTTTTTAGTGGGGATGTTTTACTGGAGAAACACCTAGACAACTAAACTTTATAATAAACGTGATGACTTCAATTTTTTTCTATCGTGACCTTCCTTTACTTATGAAACAACATTATTATCACCTGTATAATTATAGATTTTATGTCTTCCAGAAATGTCCGTCGGATGAGACCTTAAATAGTGCCCCGTGTCAAGGATTGTAACCCCTTGGCACGCTAAAGATCCCTTTCTCTGGTTTTCGAAAAAGAGTAGGCTCATTGGGGGCCGCCAGAGAAACCCAAAAACTTTCAAAACCGTTCATACAGTATTTAAATTCATACCGCCGAAATATGCTAAAATATTGCCGACTCAGCGTAAAACAACAATAATCTATAAATCAATCTTCCAGAAGTTTCGATACGAAAACATGTTTTACGTACGCACAAATTCTGAAAACGACGCTGGCAACTGACAAATAAGTTGATGATACAAGGATATCAACAATTTCGTTTGAAATCAACAAATTCGCAAATTCTAAGATCAATACAATGACTTTGTTTGCAAAATAATACAATCTGTCGTAAAATCGAATATTGACAGACGTCTTTCATACAAATTATTATGCCATTATTTTCATACTGAAATGTCTACCAATTTTTAGGCCTTTGTTTTTATACTAAATTTGACTACGGATTGTTTCGTATACCTGATCAATACATAGGACTCACTGAGGGTGTGACCAGTCAACAGGGGATGTTACTCCTCCTAGGCACCTGATCCCACCTCTGGAATTTCTGGGGGCCTCTGTTTTCATAATTTGTATTATTTAAATGGGATTTTGAGAATGGTCACTTTTCGTTATCTTCACATTTCATTACAAGAGTTCATTTATCAAGCACACTTTAGTTTGGGATTAGGATGGGATGTAGATGCATGTCATAGTCTTTCTTCTAAAAGGCATTATCTGTATTATATAATTACAGCTGAATATTTAGAGTTTAGATGCTTAAATTCAATCTGGATGTTCATACAATATCTCTTAAGTATAGATATCATCTAAAACACTGAAAAACATCATTATCATACACTTTCTAATGATTTTGGTAATATAATGATGCAATATAAATACATTTTTGAGAAAATGCTACCGATAATATTAACAAGACACTTACCATTTCTTTCTTCCTCTGGTATACCACCAATTAAATGTATTACATCTGAAAAATCAATAAGGAATGCATTAAAATATCTGGCCAATAAAATTTCCTTTTCTGAATTTTAAATCCAATGCATAAGACGAAACATATTTTCAATTCATACCTCTGTATTCTGTAGGTTTCACAAACTGAAACCAAAAAAAAAAAAAAAAAAAATAAATAAATTGACAAGTTTACGTAAAAGCATTTAGCTATCATAATATTTATTTTTTCTTTATACATTTATAAATGAAATAGTACACATGATTAGAATTAATTTACCTTGATCAGAGCATCAATCAAGTCCTCAAATGAACAACTTCCCTCGGGGTCCACGTCTGAAGCGTTAAGCTTATATCTAAGAGCTGCACAATTCACATCCTCCGTTAATTCTTTGGAAATTTTGGTTTTAAACAATCGTTCGGCTTTTTTACCTATCGGTATGTTTTCTTTAGCTTCCAACAGACGGGTATTGTTCTTGTTCATATCATGTTGGGTCAAATTACGCGAGAAAGAGATGTATACAAGAACACTAATCGCGACGAGTAAGAAAATATTCGCAACCAACAGTACATAAAAATATATTCTTAGTTTTATATTCGATCTGTATAAATCCTTTGCCAGAAATTCATTTTGTAGAAAAGAGGCCTCAGTAACACAACTCGAGTTGCGATGCATGCATTTTGGAAATAGCTGGGATGTTGATGAGGATCCCTGTATCCCCCTCTCTGCATCGAGATTTATCTTTGACATGATTTCGTGAAACATACCTTGTCAAAAATATTTTAAATTATACACGACAATGCCAATTCATCTATATATAGAACCTAACTATATGTAACACTTCTCGATTTATTTTCCTCATGAAACACAATTTGACGTTAGAGGAAAAATTTCCGTTTCAGCTGGTATAAAAACAAAATCTTCCTTTTAAGGCTTCAAAAGTTATGTATAATAATAGATTAATGCTCATTAACAGACGAGTTATTAGCCAACCTACCTGAACAAAGTGCTGTTTCCGTTTCCAATATGCATTCTAAGCGTCCTGAGAGCTTAAACTTGATTGGTTCATTGGATGCACCAACACAAAACCACGTGTCTGTCGTTTTTAAGGTTTTTTTTTAAAATGTGCTGTCTTGGTTTTTCTTTAATCCACGATTTTCTACTTTCGTTTTTTGTGTAAACGTAAATAATCAATCCACCTTCAGCTAACTATAGTAACCTTAAAAAAACACAAGGATGAATTAATAAATATTTTTTGCTTTAACATTGTTTGAAAAACTCTAGTGTGACTATACGATGTAATTAACAAAACCACACACTTTATAATAAAAGCAAGTAATACTTTATTTGAATAATAGCTTTTCGTTTAAAGCGTAGCTGTAGATTTACTAACAGATTAAATATGGATCCTCGATGTGTGTCAATAGATAAACGATAATTTGCATGTTGACATTTGTCAGTAAGTTCATGAACTTAGTTTAATGTATTCGGGAGTATAGTGTGAGTTGTGGTTTCATAACACTGATAAAAAAATTATGTTTACAACATTTATTTAACTTGTATAATTATGCTTTGAAATGAACCAAAAAAGGACAAAATTCCTTGAGGCGTTGTCTGTAATATAATATATTCAGTATTCGACCCATTTTGGACGGTGAAGTTAAAACTTTCGAAATACATACTTACATCGGTATTTAGTATTCATAGATATGCAATGGTTAGAAGTATTCTAGCAAAACGCCAATATTAATCTGTCTCGTGTGATTGGCAAACTCAGTCAGTAAAGTTAATCTGATTTCTAATAATAAATATATTGTTCTAATACTTCCGTCAACGATACACATTTATTATTTTTGAAAAAAAGATGCTACAATGTATGTATAATGAGTTGAAGTAGGATGCTTCTAATGAGTATTCACACATTGCTGTAAATAGAACAAAGAAATATCAATAATCACTAAAACCCATATTTTATTATTTTGCTACTTCCTTGTCCTTAGAAAGTTACTTGTCCTTTTTTTTGTTGTTTTTTGTTTTACAGCTTCCCAGTGTTATTCTCTCTCTCTGTCCCTCTCTCTCATATGACATGTTTCACAACTTCGGCAGGTGTTATGAGGTGAAATACAGAAAATAGTGAATTCAGTGATATTATGCAATGGTAAATAGTTAATAATACGATAATGTAGGCCATATTTTCTTTTGATGATTATGAATCCTTGCATTATTATTTTCATTTTTTTTTCTTTTTCGTGATAAAATTCACCTGAGCATAATAGATTTCATTTGTTCTGGATCAGGTAAGTAGCATGAGAGTGCAGGTAGAAGATTTTTGGCACACATTCGACTCAAGGCCTTGAGAAAGAGAATATTATTTATATAGTAGCTGACGTGTTTTATACCCAATGTTCCTGTATGGGTATTTAATCTTGTAAACATTAGAACATGTCAATAACTTTGCTGTCCTGATTTTTCTACTGGTATTGCGCAGCAACAATTAAACAATAATCAGATCGAACAGATTTAAAGGGTAAAAGTGACCCTAGATTACCCCTGTTAGACAAGAGGGTCCCAGAAAAGGCTCCCTTCCTTATGTCAACTGTATTTTTTCTAGGAAAATTCACATCCTATCCTGGCAACAGTTTAAACAAATGGACGCAAGCAAAACGCAGCTTGAAATATTATGAACTTACAATTTACAATTGATTGATTTTTATCAATATAATTCTTGGGGGAAATTTAATAGTATATATATATATATATATATATATATATATATATATATATATATATATATATATATATATATATATATATATATATATATATATATATTAAGCAACAACATGCTATAAAACGCAGAAATAAAATATTTATTTAATATATGTTATTCGCCATGTTACTGAATTTCAGAAAGGGAGTTTGTAAACACTGACACACGCATCAAAAGATAAAAAAAATAAGATATTGAGCCTATAGTTTGTGTACAAGTCAAGGTGCACGTCTGACAGTTTCAGACTGACATATGTGTCAAGATTAAATGTTAAAGTGCATACGATGAATCATTTCCTAAATGATTTATAAAAATTGACTTTGTTGTGTCCTGTTCTCCATCTGTTCACCTGTATAGGATAATACCGAACAAAACTGGTCAAGCTTTTTGGATGGTAATCCCTTCAAACCAAAAATGAAGTTTTGAAAAATTAAAAAAAAAATTAGCATTGGATTTGATCAAGATTTTTTTAAAGTTTTATTGTGTGTATTAAAATTCTTCATTGTTTTGGAATCTTATGCCCGGAAACAAAATTATAAAAAACTAATACTTATTAATTTGAGTATTCTGTAACATGCGAGATAATTTATTTATTTATTTTTTGAAATAAGAAAAAATAAAAACATATATGCTATGGATACTTGTACATGAATGATTCTAGAGTATATTCTACAAAACCTTCATTAAGTTAATTTAAGTCTTCATTTTACTAAGCTTAATTGAAAAGATTTAATTGTGAAAAGTAAACTTAAATATTTCACAAAGTGTCAATTATGACTATTAATGTATAAAGAACATTTAAAATCTACATTTTGGACAGAAACTTTTTTAAATGTAAAAACAAATAAAAAACGAGGAATCGAAATTAAAATTAATATCTTTCAAGTGTATACTTGAAGAATGAACACTTAGCCCGGTTGAGTGTGTGTGTGTGTGTGTGGGGGGGGGGGGGGGTCTACACTGTTAGGTCATCGAAAATTAGAGACTTTTAAAATTTACCCGAAATACAAAGCAGTTAATTTAGATGTTTTATCTAGAATTATAATTTGAAAGGGAGAGAAAGATTAAATGCTGACTTGATTTTTCCTCATTGGTTATCTTTAAAAAATTATTGTTGTAAAGGGGATGGGGTTACCTTCTACAAACGCAATCAAATATTTTCTCACAAACCGTTTAATTCCTATTTGTTTGTGGGGGTGTACTACTATTTAAAATACATGTAAAAAGTGTACATATTTCCTCACGTGTTGAATTGTCTCTTTCTACCAACACAGACAGCGAATAGTCTTATGCAACACGTGTATTCGGAAATTCTCTATTTCCTCTATGTGACATGACACAGAACATCAATATTGCCACAAAAATAATATTAATATTTGACACATTTTATAGGGATATATTTAATATACACAACACAATACACTTTCATTCAGTTCGGAGAAGCTCTTTCTAAAAACTAATAAGGATTTCACTGGAAAAAACCTGCACTTTTAGTTTTATTTAGAGTTATTATTCATAAATAAAGCTAAAGGAGAGAACTTTTTCTTAATATTTCATCCATTTAGTTTCGGAAAGAAAGTGTTTAACTGGCCATGATTTATTTAGAAGTTCGTCAATAATGGAAGCATTCTTTTATTCAACTATATGTAACATTTTTTTTTCTTTTTTGAAATGTCAAACTAACTTCTTGGAATGTACTTCTTTTATGAAATTGAGCATTTAGAAAATCACGCTTATTTACACAAGTATTTAAAAATTTTAATTCCACCAATTGAATGCTTTAATGTTACTTGCGGAAGAGCATAGGTGGAACAAATTGCAGCTTTAGATTAGGCCTCTATATCTGGGGGGGGGGGGGGGGTGTCGTGATGGTGTGTTGATCCAGAGTACGTATAATCTCTTCGTAAATAATGATGAATTTTATTATGATGTGAGGAAAACTCAGTCGTTGATATTTCTGGAATTTATGAAGAGGAAGAAATTTTACGAAATTATGAAAATTTATGTCGATACATATCTGCAATACAAACCTTACTGCAAAATACATTCGAAACTACTTAATATTCCTAATCTTAATATTGGGGAGTTAACTACCAAAGACCTGCAAAATGAGAAAGGGACTTGAACAAAGTTTGCATGTCTCCTTTATTAATGACTACCTATCACCGCGAAATTGTTTTAACACGGATTTTCTCCTCTGTTTTATAAAAATAGGGTATCCTTACATCCAGACGTCTTCAATTTCTTAATTAAGATTAATTTTTTGGAACTGGAATTCACGGAAGGGCATTTTGGGAAAAACGTGGAAGTTCATCTGAAAACATTTAATCCGTGAACTTTAACCTTTACAAAAAGGACTACAGCTTCTTAGAACTATGTTATTATCGAACCTTAATAATAAAAAAACATAGCTTTTCTTAACTACGAAACGGTAACACACAGGAATATTTTACACTTGTAGTTACCCACTGTTTTCATCGATTTCTTAAAATTAATTTGTATTTCATTTCAGACACGCTTTCTTGATTCTGTACTAAATAAACAGATGTACATGTTAGCACAGCGGTGCCATTGCCGACGTAACGCGAACTATAGAGTTTCATCACACTGAACTGAGATCCCCCTCCCCGTCCAGTGCAGCTCTCTCTATCTATTAATAAATAAACGATTCATTGATATAATGAACCGATGGTTCAAAAACTAATTCTTTATATAATAATATCTACATCTTTATCTTTAAAAAGATAAGCTTGTAATACATATAGTTTATATATATATATATATATATATATATATATATATACACACGAAGTACGATCCGACAGACCCGCCTCATCATTGGTCCACCCTATGCAATATCAATTATTCTCAGTGGATTTTATTCGATTTTAATTTTGATCTTATAATCAACTCGCATATATTCTTGTGTCTTCTATAAGGGTTATGAATGAATTGTTCAGGGACACAAATTTACAGAGAGTGCATTAAACATCTGAGGAATACCACCGCTCAAATTTAACAAAAAAATAATTTTTTTTAGGATTTCAAAACCCATTATGAAAGAAATTTAATATCAACAAAAATTGAACCTATTTTGCGATAAGTTGAAGAATCGAATTTTGAAATATTGGAATGACATACAGCAGGAGATTCATTCGCAACCTGTTCTGTCCTATGGTTGCATACAGGTTGCAATAAACACAAGAACCTATGTAATATAATCATTAGCCCAAAATCAAATGAAATCACGTGAAATTGACTGATCTTTTGTAAGGTGGACCCTAGATGAGGCGGGATTTACTACCTGCCTTAACCAAAATGACATCCTAATAATACTGCTGAAACATATTGCTAATTAGTAGTAATATGTAAGCAATTCACCACATGCTATAGAGTTCCGGGTTCTTATAAGTTTGAGACATGTCTGAATGTTACGATAGGATGCCATTGTTTTATAACACAAATGGAAAATATCCAAGTACATGTAATCCGTAGTCAAAAATAGTATATAATACTAAAAAATATATGTCTGAATGTTTCAATAGGATGCCATTGTTTTATAACACAATTGGAAAATTTCCAAGTGTTGCAGGAAAATAAGATATCCTGGGCGACGCGCTCTGACAGTAAAACTACTCTCGTTGTGTAAAGTGGTTATTTAAACCAGAAGTCTCTGATGAGACTGTAGCTCTACTGGTTGTACTTATAAAGGAAGATAAAAGTAGCACTTGGACTTGAACTTTGCAACAGCAATAAATAGAATAATGATCCTTGGTTTAGTCTGTTTTTGTGGCAAGATTTATTGCAATCAGAATAAAACTGTAGCAGGAGTAGCCTTTTAAAATAATTTTACAGAAATTTCGATTTAAGTAACCATGGCAACATCATTCAACAAAATCAAAAAAGCAATAATGACAATTATTATCTCAGTGTAGTCTACTTGTATGCCAAGTTATACTGAAATCAGACAAAACATGTAGGAGGAGTAGCATTTTGAAAGTATTTCAAAAAAATTTCTATTTTTAGTAACCATGGCAACACTGTTCGTCAAAAACAGATATACAGATTTATGTATCTTTGTGTCGTCTACTTGTGTGCCAAGTTATATTGAAATGAGATCCAAACTGTAGGAGGAGTAGCATTTTGAAAGTTTTTCACAGAAATGTCTATTTTCCGTAACCATGGCAACACCTATCATCAAAATCAAAAACTGATACACAGTATTATGTATCTTAGTATAGTCTACTTGTGTGCCAAGTTATAATGAAATCAGATCAAAACTGTAGGAGAAGTAGCGTTTTGAAAGTTTTTCACAGAAATTTCTATTTTTAGTAACCATGGCAACACTGTTCATTGAAATCAATAACCGATATACAGAATTATGTATCTTAGTGTAGTCTATTTGTGTGCCAAGTTATATTGAAATCGGACAAAAACTGTAGGAGGAGTAGCATTTTGAAAATTTTTTTACAGACGGACAGACAGACAGACAGACGGACGGACGGACGACGGGCACCTCACTATCGCATAAGCTCTTCTGGTCTCTGACCAGTAGAGCTTAAAAAATGAGACATGCAGGATTTATTTCACTGTTTTGTTCCAGTCGTTTTCAGCTACATTTGTTCATATTTGGATGTTACTGATTACTGCAGTATAGACATAAATAGCAAATTATATTAAACAAGCATTCTGAGAGTATTGCATTAGCAATACTAGTCCCCTACCGGCAAGTGGAATCTGGTTCCTGTTAAAAATTGAAAATGCGATAATTCCATCAAAAATCAATGAATTTCGAAGCGGAACGAAATGCAAACTTTATCTATAACTCATCAAGGTAAAGTCACATACCAAAAATCAGCTCAATATATGCAAGCGTTTAGAAAAAAAATTGCGGAAAACCCTGAAAAATTGAAATGGTCGTAATTCCGTCAAAAAGCACTGAAGCGGAACGAAATGCAAACTTGATCTGTAACTCATCAAGATACACACACATGCCAAAAATCAGATCAATATCTGCAAGCGTTTAGAAAAAAAGTGCGGAAAACCAAGTGGGACAGACTGACAGACAGACAGAGGGACAGACAGACCGACAGACGGACGGACAGACTCAGAGGAAACCTATAGTCCCCTCCGGTTTCACCGGTAGGGGACTAATAAACTATATAACAAACAGAACGACTTCAACTTCTCCATCATCAACTTCCCCTTTTTATATACATGTAGTAATATTCCACAATCACCTGCATATGGTGTTAAGGTTTTCCAACTTAAGAACAGGTTTATGAGATTGATCACAGTTCGATATCTTCACCCTTTTCACAGATAATCTTTGTCAGTTGTGTTCTCGTATTCCGCAGGAATATGGCTGAAATACTATAAAACAGTAAGCAATCAATCAATAAATGCCAAATTAAGCTTAGGAATGTTAAGTAGTTTCAAATGTATTTTGTCGTAAGATTTTTACGGATATATGGTACAACTATATTCGTTTTGTCTTTGAAAGAACTGTACATGTACACAAGTGTTACTCTTTTTAGACTTTTTTTTAATTTTCTGTACATAAAAGGTCATTGTAACTTAAAACTTATTTAGCTACTCATATCGGTCATCGTACTTAGAACTAATGTACAAGTTCCTGTTTCCCACGATTACATCTCACCCAAAGATTTGAAATTTATTTTTTAAAAAAACCTGCATAAATTCTCATACATACTGTCTTTTTATATGTCGGCTTTAAATATAAGCGGTTATGTAGTAATCTTAATAGATTGATCACTACGTCCGTGTTCCTAGACTTTAATCAGATATCGATTTTATCGATCTGACTTTTAATCAACCAGGAAGATACACCTTCTGCGAATGCAGCGGAAAATCAACTCTTCCGTCCTGGGTTACAGGAAATAAGCAATGGCGGATTTAGAAAGCAACCCCCTTCCACTTCCTGACTTCAGATATACTTAAAATTGATCAATCATTCTTTAATTATTACTACAGATTGTTTTTGTTATACCTAAAATACGTACAAATGCTTTTAAAGAAAATTCTGAAACCTGGGAGCTTCCGGGGCTTCCCTGGGAGCCTTAATGGGACACCCAAACCCCCTCTCTATTGCCCCCTCCCTTAAGGTATTCCGGATCTGATTAACTAACAATTCTTTTCTAATTAATTATTTACAAACTATATGCTGCAGTAAATCGAACAGAAACTTCATGCATAATCATCTTCAGAGTGCAAATTAAAAGACATATAAAAGCAATATTGCTTTACTGTATTAAGTACAGGAAAGTGACAGTGTTATAATTTGATCTTTACTAGGGTTAAAGATTTTCCAGTTTTCCATGTAACCCGATAAGCGTTCTATATAATACTTATCAAATTAAACTTGGCCTCCTAAATGGGTTTTCCAACGATAAAATAGGTCAAAAAATGATCATGCACACCTCACCTCCATGATTGTGAGGCTAAAAGTACTATATATACAAGTAGTGAAAGTTTCATCTTGCACTCGTTACATTTTTTATTAAGTTTTTTGTAAATATTGTACATTTTTTAATTCTTAAAAGCAAAGTTATTGAATGTATTCTTCCATTTAAAATTTTGTTCAGTTCGTTTATGTCATTTATCTTTGTATTTTGTTTATGAAAAATAATCGACGTACACTTTAAACAATTATTTGAATTGTCTAAAGCCATTAGTATTTTAAAAGTTAGCAGTACTTGTTAACATTTAATGTCAGTCCAAAAAAGCATGATGATGATGATGTAAGCACAGATATATTTTGTTTGTAACTTTATCTACATTCCATTCCCACATTATTGACCAGTGATTTTATATTTGACGCCAAAGTTTCTAAATATAATTAATTTCTGTCACTATTGGCATGGGTTCCATAAAGATGACAACAGACAAAATACATGTCATTTGTTTCTGTTTGGTCTAATTGGTATTATCAATGAAGTTTAAGCTATGTTTCGGTACAAAATACAGATTGGTTGCAATTTGGTAGATGCTTAAAAAAAAGTTTTGAACACAATTTAATGCTGAGAAATGCCAAACTGCTTTGGACAATTTGAAATTGTTTACTTGGTGCAAAAAATCACAATTATAAAATGTAGTATACAATTTTACTCTATCAGATATTTAAACAATACCACAAATAAAAAATCAAGACCATTCATTTTCTTTTCATACGCCCTTTTGTAAAAACAGAAATGCAATCTCATGGTGTATACCACAAATAAAGAAATATAAACCTGACTGCTGGGTCATGTGGGTCAAAACGTTGAAGATCCGTTTATCTGTTTGACAATATTATGAAAATGTATGGGGAAAACCCATCTTTTCTTTATTCGGATGTATTAGGGCAAAGAAAAGAATATTGTTATTAAATCTTTTATATTCACTACCATCAAAGTCTTAACAAAAAGAAAAGATATAGAAAATGCTTTAAAGTAACACAAAGCTTAAACATGTCGCAAAACCTCGGCTTCTTAATTATTGGTAGTGCATATAGACGTGTCTGGAACCGGCATTGCTTTAAATTTATTTTCGTTTCTGACATCATCCAAAACGGGGGATAAAAACAAATTTAACACCGGGTAACATATTTGATTCGATCTGGTGAAAAATCCGTAAATTTTGTGGATTGAACATATATTTTAAAAATCCCATTTTAAAATAATTTTTATTTTTAAGAAATGGATAAGGAAGACAAATTCCTAATCTCTGCATTTCACCTAATGACGAAAGGAAACGACATAATCAATATTTAAAAATACAAACATTTTTTGTGTCGGAATGCAATCTTTTGTTTACAAAATACAAAAAAATGATAGTTCCTTTTGAGTTTGAAAATCTATAAAGCGAAGCTTCATTTCAATGATATACGTGTAAAAAAAAAAATGTGGTGAAAGAGCTTGCAAGGTCTTTATCAAGTAAATTTATAAGTAATTGCCATTTTCTGATTTTGTCCTCATCTTACGTGAAGTTGTGGAACTTGTACTTTCAGTTTTTAAGATGCATGTAATTAGATGGGTTTTTTTACAGCTGAAATTTACATTTTAGGAGGGATTCTTCTCTGGTTTCTGACTAGATGAGATATTCAAAGTAAATTTGCTTATATGTTTTATATATTTAGATGTAAGAGATTTAAAAAATCATATTTTTCTTTCCTCATCACAATTGTACAACTTTGAATAGAAATGATAATCTGAGTTTGAAATCTAGCAGGGACTATATTTTTTTTTTTTTTGGCGGAATGGCGGCGTATGAAAATATCTTCTTTTCTGCCTCTGAAAATTATTATAGAACAATGAATTTAGTTTTAATTTTTACACAATCAAAGACTTGAAGAAATTTTGAAATGTAACTTAAATTAATAATAAGGGACTAAAGTTTTAAAAATATATCAAATAAATATGATTTTCCAAACAAACAACAATTATGTTAGCTTTTAAAAGCTTCCAATCTAAGTATAGATTTGAGCCAAAAATCCGTAATTGTTTTTTTTCTCTCTCTTATTAAACGATCAAAACTTTTTGTTTTTATATCATTTTGTATCTTTATGTGACGGCTTTACCAAATGTGAAAATAACAAAAATTTGAATATAGGAAGCATATAAAAATAACTAAAATATCCTAAAAATTCAAGAAAAAATAGAGAAAATTCGGATTAGCCAATATCCATTTTAGTTAAATTATTTATGTTAATTTGGTAATATCATCTTATAAACCCTATATAGTAATATCTCTTTATGTAAAAAGAAAAACATTTAATCTCTTGAAAAAGAAATAGGCATCGCATGATTGGCAACAGTAATTTTTTTATTCTTAATGTCCAGGGAAAAGGTACTGACCTTGGCCTGACCTTGGTAATATAAAAAGGTCAAATTTAATCTAACTGATACCATCACTTAGTGGTATTGTCTTCTTGATTCTGTGAAAATTTCATTGATTTTTAAATACTAGAAATACGAGAAGAATCCCTCCTTATAAGACAGAGTTTAGAAAAATTGAACTGCAATTCCAGTGGGGAAAATGCAGTTGTTTCTGGACTGGGGTGATATTGAATTTCATTGTTGTCATATGATGAGGATATGAACAAAACATTACTTATGTTTCATATATTAAGATTGATAATTTAATTTTTTTCTGAAAAATATCACAAAAATGACGAATATTCATTAACAATGGCCACGTTGTCATTAATCCACGAATAAGATGTTCAGCACTTAACCATACGATGTACTTTGTCCAAATTAAGTTAAATCACGACAAATATTGGTGATGAGAAAATTAATGGAGCAACATGTATATCAGGAAGGAAGATTAAATGGTGACTTGGATTCACAATATACATGTTGTGAAAAAGGAAAAGGCTTACCATTTTCAAGTCTAAACCAATAGCTTATCATTGGTCTTATATTGTCAAAGTGTAGGGGAAATGTACCCAATTCAGAGAGTATAGCAAAATTAGTTGCATATTTATGTACACCAAGTATTGATGAATTTGCAAATTTACTGTTTATCAAGGAATAATTTATTTCACACTGTGTTTATTGTACAGCCAGGGATGCTAATTTTTTTTTTTATCAAGTTGGTTAAAATAACCCCAAATTTCATATGCCAACAATAAAATAGCGGTTAAGAGTTAATAGAATAGTCAAAAATGTGAATGGTGGTTTTAATGTCTTTATTAAGGGAAATTGAATTTTCTCTGTTTTTAAGAATTGATTTTCATGCTTTTTGATAAAGCAGAGGAAATCCAGAACTTGACAACACGGCTTTACTCGGCACATCAGGACTTGTCAAGGCTACAGGATAGAATAGAAGAACGAGCCGCAGAAATCAGATGTCTCAATTTCAAGAGATCAATTCCCTCCATTTCACCATAAATTCTTTTAAAAACTCAAGAGATTGAAAATATCTTCGATCAAATCGAAGACCAGTACCATGAAATAGAAAGCTATAGTGTACACCATTGATTGCGAGAGACAAACCAGACATAAACCCGTATCCCACGTTCAACAACTTTCTTGGACAATGTCAATGCCTACAGTGCTCACCATTTTATTAGGGGTTTTCCTTTCTAAAACACGAGGACGTGTTTTACCGAAGGCCGAAGGATATTATCACGGAGAAAAATAAACATTTTTGATATAAATAACCTTCAAATATATTTATATATAATTATTTTCTTCCAAACGTTGATTCGATATATCCCATTAAACTCAAATTATATTTGGATAGTTTGCTAGAGAAAAACACGATGGCAAATCAACAATTAAAGAAACTGGGGGGATAAGCCGAGCCATATGCCTACATAACGATCGATAAAAAATCAATAAATTCATTTTACAAAAATTTCACTTTTTGTTGAATTAATGTAATGCTTATTACCATTTGCATATAAATTTGACAAAACCTGAATACTGTAACAGCGAAAATGATTCTGATTAACACAACAAAATGGCATCACGCTCAATTTTCACAGAAACTGACATAAATTGGATGATATAACTATGTACTCGTACATTTTTTAAATAGAGTGGGTCATCGTACCATTTTTTTGAGAACGATTAATGAAAGGCAATGGAAAGATGTTGCTTTTTACACTTCCAAAAATTTGGTATGAAGACCCACTCTACATAAAAAATTAAGTTAACTTACTTAAATTTTCACCGTGGTCTTAAAAAATTCTAAGTCCAAAAACGCTTGCTAAATATAGAGAACTGTATGCTATTTAAAATGAAATGTTAGTGTGACTCCGTGGTCTATTGGTTAGCGATGAGCTCTTTAAAGGGACGTTTATTGAGGAAAGTGTTCGAGTCATGCTCTGATTTTTTTTTTTATTATTATTATTATTTTTTTTTTTTAATTTTTTTGGTTTTAATTTTGTTTTACTTTATAAAAAATGTCTATAGGAATAACATATTTTTCACTGGAAATAAAATATATACATGTAGTAATGAACTTATTTACAGTAAATTATTTAAAATGCCGGATAAAAATTATAATAGATATTTGAATACTTTTATTCCCGTTTTATTTATTTTAAATAAAACCGCTTCTAGATCACCATTATCATTATATACGATGTTAACATTTTTATAATATCTCCACAATAAGTGTAAACACTCAATATGCAGATTAATTAATAGAAGTCCTTACCCATGTTAGACATTTGTGACAGTAATGAAAGTCAACTGTTTAGCTTGTTTAGAATATAAATATCATTTTTAAAACTACGGTAAACATTAAAATGCTTAAGTAAATTCGAACAATTGAGAGATTTTTTCCAATAAATGTTCTTGCATAGCCGAAAAATGGCTCGTCTTATCCCCCCAGATTCTTTGTGAAAAAACATGATGACTTCAAGATTTTTAGCGTCAACTTCTTTTATATACTGAAAGGAAAAAGAAACGCAGGGTAAACTTTTTAGGTGAAATAACTTCAAATAAGGTTATATATTTCATACATATTTTCCAGTTATCCTATCTAATATTGAAAATCATCTTTAATAAAAATGTAAACAAAATCTCATTTGATTTTCCCCAATAATACATGAGTTATTGAAACTCACATGACGGTACCTCCCAAAAGTGAAAAATGAAAATTCTCATTATCTCACATGTCTCCCTCGAGCATCTGTCACAGCCTTAATTCTCCAATGCATGGAGTTCACCAGTGTGTTTATCCTTCTTATAGGGATATTATTCAACCCTTCCAAGAAGGCAGCCCTTAGTTAATTGAGACCAGTTCATGAGTTTGGACATTTAAAACCCTATCGTCCACGTAGTCCCACAGACGTTTGATGCGAAAAAGATGGACTTGACAGAGACAAGTCAAGTGGATAAATGTGATTGTTTGCGACAAAATCTTGACAAACCCTGGCAGCATTGGGAGGGGGTTAACATGGCCCCAAAAATAGGAAAACGACGCACGCATGCGCGAGTTAGAGGAACACTTACGTAAAGTCGACGAGCTCACAAATCAAAATCGCGCTATCGATTTCCTTCAGTTTTGGGGTGAATGTAACGATTATGATAGTCTGCTGTATTAATAGCAGTTTAAGGGTTATGTGATGATGATTATACAGGTGGCAGGATGAACAGCCCGATCTTGACGTGGCGCTGTTACTCGTCAACGTCATCGTCAAGGTTGGGCAAACCTTTCTACGCCCTCTCTGAGGACGGGTAAGACGTTCTATTGTGGAAAAATTCACAACAAACTGCACAGAAACCTGTCGTTGTCTTTGTCCTTACTTAGGCAATGCAATAGCCAGACCCCATGGTACTTCCGTCAACCGTACCTTGATTTCAAGAAACGCAAATCGACTGTTAATATCGAAAAACGATGTGTATAACTTAAGTGCACCAAATGATGTGTTGAAAAACATGTCATCATCGATATGCACGTGTTTTCGGCTTTTTACCAATTTCCTTATGTGACGTCATACATTTCACGGTTGAGTAGTTCTGAACACTAATTTTAATGCACAGTAACCAAGATATCCCTCTGACCAATTTTCATAATTTTCGGTCATACAAACAAAAAAAATTCGTATATTATTTTTACCCTGCGTTTCTTTTTCCTTTCAGTATATTTGTATAGCAGTATACTATGATCTTCTGCATATGGCATGTGCGTCTCAACGTTGATGCCATACGCAAGAGCATGTTCGTATAAACAATCTCTAAAATGAGGGGTTTATTGACAAACAAGTTGATGATACAAGAGTATATACAATCGCAAATTATACGGTAGATAATATAACCTTTTTGCATATACAATCTGTCGTTAGGTCGAATGTTGCCTGACGTCTTCAATACCAATTGTAAGGCCATCATTTTCATACAGAATTGACTACGGCTTCTCCGTTTACCCGATCAAAACAAAGAGCACACTGCGCGGACATGACCAGTCGACAAGGGATGCTTACTCCTACATGGCATGTGATCCCACCTTTTATGCTTTAAGAGGTCCGTGTTTGTCTGCTCACAATTTGTATCGGACTTTTGAGCATGATTAATTGATTGTATGTTGTTTAACGTCCCGTTCAAGAATTGTTCACTCATATAGAGACGTCTTTTGAGCATGATTACCGTTTGTTAACTTCATATTTCATTAAGTAGGAGCAAAATTGTGCACAAGGTCATGACCTCTGTATCTTGAATTGATATGAATTTATCACCTTTTCATAATTAACAATATAATGCCAAATGATAAGACATCTTTTTATTCTCATTGAACAATACACATTTCGTAAATTTACATATCAACTAACGTAGATATATATACATGTGTTTATTGTAGATAAGGTACGTATAAATAGTATAAATATGATAACATCAAAACAACCTTATTTTATAACTGTTGGTAAACAATGCATAAAACTATGTCACCGGGTCATTAGGACCTAATAAAAACTGCTATTATTGTTTGCAATACATAAAAACAAAAATCTTAATTGTCAATCTAATATTAGATAAATAAAATGATAAATATTTTCATTGCACTGTATTTTGGAGACAAATTCATGTATATGACACATGATGGTCACATGTAAAGAGTCTGAAACAATCATGTCTGTATACAAACGTCATGACAAAAATGTAAACAGTTCACTGGGGATCATTCATCTGACATAATTAATATGGACGGCTATATTTGATTGAAGTATACAAAATAAAAGTTTATCTGCATTGTATCACTAACGGCGCCTGTCAAGAGCACGTAAAATTCAAACTCATTGTCAGTGGTTGTGTGTTTTAAAATTTGATAAACAGTTTCACGGGTACAATACACTGAAATAAATACTGTTTGATTCTTCAAAACATAAAATAACAATATAATAATGAATTCAATTATTAATATCACCAGTGATGTATATACATGTAACTCATTTAGGGTACCTCATACGCACTTCTTTTACATGGACTATACTATAGTATGTGAGGATGACGAAATCTTCGTCTTGCTATTTTGGGAACTTGTCATGGGATTTGACATTGTAATCTAGATACCATTCCAACATAATGGTATTATGCACTTCATCCTAATTTAAACATACCAAGAAAAGTTGCTTTAGGGTCTTGAGAAACCTGGCTAATATTTGAAACCTTAACATAGATTTCGTCACACACATTTAATCGAAACACACCGCCTGTGAAACTTGTGTAATCGTCATATTCTTTATTGCGCTCCCAGCACTGTGTCCTTACGCTTTTGAGGAGGAGTTCCTCGCCGCCGTTTGGGTAAATCACGTTGTATCTGTACACATAGTGATAGAGCGTTGTGGCGCCAGAACTTTTCCCGCCAAAGTACTGAGACAGGAAGTAAATTTGACTGTATATATAGTAGAGTCCTGAACTGTTGACACGAATCCGGTCGTTTCCTAACTGTACACCTTTGACGTGCGCTATTGGGTCAGCGGTCAACCAGTTTCGCACAGCTGCTTGGCCCACTTCTGTAGTAGAAAAAGAGATCTGAACATTTATTTTGTAATTACCTCTTTTTTAAGTAAGTTATACTACAATTAATTCTTTTTGTGATATCTCTTTTTAACTTTTTTTTCTGTTGTTTATGCCTGGTTCATAACAGATCTGTTCAAAGACATTCTCTACGATATTGATAGCTATCTACCGGAACTCATGACTGGAAATTGAGGACCAATTAAAAGGTGTGCAGCGACATTCCCTTGGTTCCTTTGAGTTGCATTGCCCTGTGATCTCAAACTTTCTTGTCCTTGAATCATGGCTGTAAAAGAAGGTAAAATGGCTTGTGTGTGCTTCGTGACATTTCAATTAGTGCTTACCTGGTAATGCATATTTCGGAACAGAGATATTAGTATAAATGGCTGAAAATCAGCAGTCACCCAGCATAACTATTTAAAAGACTTCAATCTAAAATTGACTTCCTATACAATATACATACCTTTTGCAGACGTGACATTCTTCTTTTTCTCAAACACCTACAAAAAATCACATACAAGTTTTTAGAACGAACCCTTCTTCTACTTTATTGTTTGTATGAACTTTATTAGGAAAAAGTCGAGTACAGCTATGGAATAATAAGACATACCAATCCCAATATGATCGACGTCTGATTCGGTGTATTTCCACAGCAAACTTCAACTCCGTTAATTATCTTTCTTTTAAGTTTAGAGAGATGAATGTTATCCTCGGGAAATGGTCCAAACTTAAGGTCTGCACAAGGAACACACATATGCCCGTCGTTTTTGTTTTCGATTTCATTGGCAAGTTTGTTTCTGAGATCAGATATTAAAAGAAACAAAGAAATGACGGATGCTGACAAAGCGATGCAAAGGATTAACAGTAATAAAGTGACAGTTCTGTATAATGTAGGATAAGTACTGAAGCTTCCCGAAGACAAGTTACTCTTTTCAGAACTGGTGGAGTCAGAGCTTCGCGGTCTTTTGATGGAACTCTCACTTGCTGAAGTTGTCAGCGTAAAATGAACATCCGGGCTTTCGCTGGGGCAAGGTGATGGGGGAACCAGAGCTGTAACTGAGCTGCAACTGCATTGCTTGGTGTTCATTGTTCAATTTCCAATCACTGAAATTATTCAAGATAGGAAAATATTGTCAAGACTCATTAAAGACAGATACGGTTTTGAAAATCTCTCCTTTTCGTGCGATATACCGGAATAATATAATTATCCCTCTTTCGTGTGTAAATTGCTGGTTTGAACAATGTATTTTCAAATTTTACATTTGACTATTGTGCAGCCAAGCAGTTTTATTAAAAACTGCGTTGCTGACGTAACCAGTGATCGAAGTCAAAGGGTTTTCAATTATACCCGTAATAGAATGAGTCACAGCTGTTTGAAACTAAATATTCCCACAATTATTTACTTCTTGGTATTATCTAAATTTTTTGGAAGGAAGTCTACATTTACTGATGCCGCATACAACTGGGTGACCTTAGCCATTATCTATACTGTTAGGTGAAACAATTTTCATGCCATTATAACTGTCATTTGCTATCAAAAAGCATTTAATAAGCAAAGTAAATTGCAAATCTTGATATTTTTTATCACTTGTTAAGATAATGGCGGAAATACCGTCAATCATTTCCACTTGCCGGCGTTAATCTCTGTTTGAGCGCGAAGTTTTCTTAAACTTTAATTCCGTTAAATTAATCTTTTTTAATATCATGATATATACAGAATATGGTGAAATTAAAAAAATTATTTGGGTGAAGGGGTCTTCAAACGCGAAAGTACCTGCA
Organism: Saccostrea echinata; assembly: GCF_033153115.1. Lineage (NCBI taxonomy): Eukaryota > Metazoa > Mollusca > Bivalvia > Ostreida > Ostreidae > Saccostrea > Saccostrea echinata. Next base: position 1,561,010 of record NW_026889757.1, on the reverse strand, counting down.
GAACTGTAGCGTTATGGTTATATATTTTAGTCTTTGGTCAAAGACTAGGGTAAAAAACCATAAAGCTACAGTTCTGCAGCTAACGCTAAAGCAGCTTTTGATGCGCATATACGTATAAGTGAAATGTGTAATTGTGAATGAATCCGTCAAAATGTAATTTATTTGGACTTAGACATATATTCCAAAAGTCGATGTTATTGTGACATACACTTGACATTATTTTAACAGGGCACGCAAGAAACAATTCATCTAGTTAATCTCTTAATTTTTTTAAAAGTGTTAGGATAAGTTTTTTAAAAAAGTATTTTAAATCTCAAAATTCGTTCTGAATATAAAATTTTCTTGAGGCATAATATTTACTAAACATTCACTTTTATTAAGATAGCAGATCATAAGGTGGTCGTAATTTCTTTAAGTGAGATCGTGAAATATTAACAGGAAAGACATTCCCTCCTTAAACAAGTCAAAAATATATATAATCAACTAAAATAATTCAATATATATGATGAAAACTTTTTTACTTTATGATGCAGGTTTCATTTTCACAAAATACAATTTACAGACTCATAATTTAAATTGTACACGTTAAGAAAAAAAATTCTTTAGAAAAATTTCTGTCGCTAAATTTCTTAATAAAAAATATAAAACAAAATGTGAATGTTTTCTACTGTTTGCTAAACTTTCAAATTTTTTAATCGGTAAAAAAAAACTTCGAATCGTGCGAAGTTCAAGAGAGACAACTTCTTGTAAGAAATGCATGGATATGTCTCTTGCAGTACTACTTAATGAAATTTAATCATGTAAATACATACCTATCTGTTTTGTTTGTAAACAATTCTCCGCGATCAATATGTGATGTTTTGTTAGATAATCTCTCCCTATATATTTTTACTCTGTCCCAGTAACCTCCAGTGATTGGTAGAAATAAACGCAACATCGACCAGGAGTAGGCGGTTAAATATATCCATGGAATATATTAATTACAGCTCACACAAATTAAAATTATCCATCACATCAATTCATGTAGGTCACTGCACCGCTTCTTCGATCGCTGAAAAGAAAAGAAAATCTTGTGACATAGAATTGTGAATTACTCCTAATGATACACGCAGTGTGTAACACCTCTTGATGAGTTTAACAATGAAAACAGTGTGAAACTTCTAATGCCAAGTAGTAATTTAATCATTTCATCGGAAGTGGCTATTGTGTCAAAGTAAGGTATATTTTCTTAAGGGTTTTAGAAACAAGGTGCAAATTACCTACTTTAAGAGGTGTTTGGAAGGTGTGTTTTCTTGAATGCACTTTTTAAAAAATAAAAGTAAAAAGCAAGATTGGCGGAACGCTGTACCCTAACTAGCTTAGGCCATCTTGATAAGGGGGTCGATGATCTTAAAACAGGTGCTGGGAGGAAAATGATATAAAATCCCGAGTGTCAAACTTACTTATGGAAACTTTTTTATGTAGTGATCATGAATCATAAATTTAACAATCACTGGTCTTGAGAGTGAGGTCAGGTATATTTATTTAAGATTTAGATTAAGGTAATGCAATCCCATCAAGAAGTTTATATCTTTATTTCTGAAAAGGGTTATCAAAGTACATGCACAATTAATAAGACTGCAACTTTAAAATTGTTTATATTTTTTGCACGAAATGTCAAATCAAAATTTAAAAAAAAAATGAAAGAAAGAAAGAAAAGAGATAGAAAGAAAATGCAATGCCTTATGACATGACGTAATTGACCGAGATCATGCATTGTTCTAAGAATTCAAATAATCTGGCAGAGTCAGAACTTTCAAAGAGAAAATTAATCATAATTCATTTAATTCATTAAAAAGATTAATAGTAAACTAACCCATACCTGAAATTTTATTGATGTTACAAATAAAGCCTTGGAACTCTCTCTCTCTCTCTCTCTCTCTCTACACTCGTATATATAACATATAGAATGATAATATTATTTTATCAATGGCTTTATTTGCAACTTATTGATTAAATTTCAGTAGCCTGTGGTACATTGTACATAATTAATTATTTTCATTACTTACTAAAAGAAATTACCAATAAAATTTAATATATATTCTCTCTCTTTCTCTCTCTCTCTCTCTGAATCTTTACTGTAGGTTAAAACAAAACAAAACCAAAATATACCACCAATACTGAAATAAATTCTTTGTCACTCCTAACTAATTCAGTGTGTAGAAGAAGTTAGCGCAATAGAGAGCGATCCGGAAGGGGACTTCCCATTATCTGACTCACTTCATTCCCGTGTCTTATTTCGACAGCTAGAAAGCCTCCGTCTTTGTTTGCTTGATAAATTCATCCTACATATGAAAATAAAATTAGCTCTGCGTTATAGTTTTTGTGACCTAAAAACGGTATCAAAAATGGATTAAGCATAAGTGTCATTCTAAAAAGATAAATATCCATTTAGAATTGATTCCTCGTTTTCGGTTGAGAAGGAATCCAACAGTAATATACGGTTATCAAACACTAAATTGCGAGTTGAAAAAAAATCATTAGGAGTTTATAGTTCTTATATGAAACAAAAAAGTTAACAGGAAAAGAAATTAAAATAGTTGCAAATAATTTAATATAAAGGCATTCTCCTTGATAATTTCTTTTATATTTTAATGCACATATAATCGAGTAAACCCTTACCTCTGTCGAATGGGCACAATTTGTATAAGACTGTTTACAATGAAATGCACGAAGGTTGGTATTTATTTTATAGATCTAAATGATTTACCAGTAAGTAATATCCTGTATGTATAATTAAGATCGACGTACTGTAGTAAACAGCTTACTTTTTTAAAGTCATCAAGAATTCGCCAGGAAATAGCAGTTGAAAGTGTTTGCCCTCTCTCTCTCTCTCTCTCTCTCTCTCTCTCTCTAACTCTTCAATATTAACAGGACACCTTTTTTTTTTATTATTTCCAATGCACATATAAGTAAACAGATATAATAGTTACATAGAATTGGATAATAAATGAGTGAATTGCTTTTTGAATTTCATGAATAATTGTTGTTGACTGTAATAAGGATGTGACAATATTAACATTTTCATTGACAGGAATATTTATAAAATTTGCACATACTATGTCTCCTACTTCTGTGGGGAGATAAATCACAAAATGTTAAAATCAATCAATTAATATATTTTTCAATCGGCACAAAAATTTATTACAGGTTAAATTATTACTGCCTAACACCAGACCTCAAATAAGTTATATTAATGAACATGCAATGAATGTATATATGAAACAAACCTGTGTTTAGTGTATCTCAGTTCTTCTGTAGATATTTACAGTTGTAACCATTTAAGATGAAAGTATAGTATAAGTTGTTGGAACTTTCGAACCTTTTGTATAATATTTATACCAATAAAATATATTCAAACCAAACCGGTCTTTGTGTCCTCTTTTTTTTGGGGGGGGGGGGGGGTAACCAAGCCAGCATGCAGCAAAATGGCACCTCTCTAATCACTACCATTTCTACATTATCCTAGCTCTTTTAGTACTTTGCATAGGTTATCAAGGATAAGTAGGCTACAAATGCTTAAAGCCATTCGCGAGTATGATCGGGAAAAAAGTTAACACCCCTTTGCTACGAAACTAGTCCTCTTTTATCAATATTTTGAGTGTTTTAATTACACAAAACTTGTTTCAATTACACAAAACTTGATAAATGTATCATTGATGTTTTGTAAAACGGAAATAAGACACCTGCAGCTATGCAGAAATATGCAATGCACAAACAACAAACTAAATATAGATGTCAAACATAAATATACAATATGTACACATTTTTTTTTAGCTCTTTACCATATTCAATGAACTACCTTATTAAAAGTTTGTGGATCCATCATGCACTATGCGTGTGTGTGAGTGTGTGTTTGTGTGAGGGTGAGGGTGTGTGTGTGTGTATAAATTTACGTATACAGTTGTTTTAAATATTTATTTATCTAATTTTCTGCGCATGCGCGGATCTAGTGGGGGTGTCAAGAGGCTCCGAACCACAGGCACTTGTTTCGGTAATAAATTTTTAACCCATAGTATAATAATAACACAGGCACATGTTTCGGTAATAATTTTTTTAACCCATAGTATAATAATAACACAAGGTATCCAACTCCGAATTACACGGAGTACCCCCCTCCCCCAGAATCGCACTCATTTACACTTTCAGAGGAAATACACTGACAAACTGTTTATACCTTTGTTTTCTACGATAATTTATCTATACAACCATATATGGCATGCTTGTCTTTATTTTCTTTAGTCTCCGTAAACAGCGTCAAAACGCTGCTCGTCGAGTGGAAAAGTCGAATTCAACCATGAAATGTATGGAACGCCAAATTAACATATATTCAAATATTTGTACCTATCTTCAAATAATTGTACCTATCTTCAAATGAATTGTACATATCTTCAAATAAATTGTACCTATCTTCAAATGAATTGTACCTATCTTTAAATCAATTGTACCTATCTTCAAATGAATTAGAGATAGGTATATAATTCAATTATACCTATCTTTAATTCATTTGAAGATAGGTACAATTGATTTGAAGATAGGTACAAATGCAATGAATTGAAGATAGGTATAATTGATTTAAAGATAGGTACAATTGAATTGAACCTATCTTTAATTACTAAGATATTGGCAATAATAACTACTCCCTTCATTATACGTCATTTCCGTTACGTCTACCGATCTCCGACATCTCTCAAGTATATATATTTTTCAGCTCACTTATTGACATACATGTGTATTTTAATAAGTATGTAATGCTTTTTGCACATTTTAACATATCTTTATTTCTCCTTTCATCCTCGTTGTCGTCGCTCTGTGTGTTCTGTGCGTTTCCCTCCATGTTCAATATTGTCTCCTAGGGAGCGTTCATTATTTTCAATAACACAAAATGAATTGAACCTAGGTATAATTGAATTGTACCTATCTTCAAATCCTTTGTGGATATGTTCTAATTGTACCTATCTTCAAATCAATTGTACCTATCTTCAAATCAATTGTACCTATCTTCAAATCAATTGTACCTATCTTTAAATCAATTATACCTATCTTCAAATGAATTAGAGATAGGTATAATTGAATTGAACCTATCTTTAATTGAATTGAAGATAGGTGTAATTCCGTTAAAGATAGGTATAATTTATTTGTACCTAGGTATAATTATTTAGAGATAGGTATAACTATTTACACCTATCTTCAATTCAATTGTACCTATCTTTAATTCAATTGTACCTATCTTCAATTCATTTGAAGATAGGTACAATTATTTGAAGATAGGTACAATTATTTGAAGATAGGTACAAATATTTGAATATATGTTAATTTGGCGTTCCATAGAAATGGTATGTGCTAATCCCGCACAGAGATTTTGATTGGCTAAAAATCTGTTTCTAAAATTACATCGGATAAACATCGTAATGTTTTCAGGGAAAATCAGACGTAAACAAGTTCTATTTACTCATGCAATATTTAAACACTGGAATTGAATTTTTAAACCCACTCATTTTTTTAATTTTGTTCTCTGTGCGGGATTAGCACATACCATTTCATGGTTGAATTCGACTTTTCCACTCGACGAGCAGAGTTTTGACGCTGTTTACGGAGACTAAAGAAAATAAAGACAAGCATGCCATATATGGATGTATAGATAAATTATCGTAGAAAACATAGGTATAAACAGTTTGTCAGTGTATTTCCTCTGAAAGTGTAAATGAGTGCGATTCTGGGGGAGGGGGGTACTCCGTGTAATTCGGAGTTGGATACCTTGTGTTATTATTATACTATGGGTTAAAAAAATTATTACCGAAACAAGTGCCTGTGCTCCGAACCTCTAATTAAGGAATTTTCTCAGTTTTCAAATTTGTATGGTAAAATAAGGAAAATGTGACCCTGCCCCTGGTAATTTTGAATAATACAACATTAAATGACAAAATTCCATCACATTGAAGAAAAGAAAATATTTCTTTTAAAAATATTCACATTTTGTTTATGTCATTCAAAATTTAGAGTCCACCCTGTTACTTCTATCATTTATCTGTAAAATTCGTTATTTCAAAATTTTCTTCAAATAATCTTTCGTATTATCATTGACAGGATGCTTGATATTTATCCAATACATGTATATGAGTGAAAACCTATTTAGTAAAACCATGAAAACATTCAAAGCAGAAGCAAAATTTTAGGGTTTCTCTTCATGACAGCCTTTTGACAGGATGTTAATAAATTTTAAAAAAAAATACTTGTATATTATTTAGGTGATTAGAATAAACAATTATAGTAACTTGATCGAACAGGTGTTTTGCCGAAGCAAATTAAACAATCAAATTGTACTGGTAACAGTAAGGGCTCGGGGTTACAGGAAGGACAAACTGCCCATCCCCTTGCAAAAGAGCATATCAATTCTGATATTACTTGCTTAACTTTTTTCACGCACTCCCCCCCCCCCCCCACGAGCGTTACTATATCCTGCTATTACTATATACGTTGCGAGGGGATAAATTTTATTTTATTATGCCCCCGTAATCGAAGATTCGGGGGCATATAGTTTTTGCCCTGTCCGTCCGTCTGTCTGTCTATCTGTCTGTCTCTCTGTTTGTCCATAAAAACATTAACCTTGCCCATAACTTTTGATTGGTTGGTGCTATGGCTTTCATATTTCACATGTGTATTCCTTGTGACAAGACCTTTCTTTGGGTACCATCATATTTGACCTTTTGACCTTGACCTCGGAGTTTGACCTTCTTTTGCAAAATTTTATGAGACTTTAACCTTGGCCATAACTTTTGAACAGTTAAAGCTTAGGCTTTCAAACTTCACATGTGTATTTCTTGTGACAAGACCTTCCTTTGGGTACCAACATTTTTGATCCTTTGACCTTGACCTTGGAGTTTTACCTACTGTTGTAAAAACTTTAACCTTGGCCATAACTTTTAAATAATTTGTGTTAGGACTTTCATATTTCGCATGCGTACTCCTTGTGACAATACCTTTCTTTGGATATCAACAACTTTGACCTTTTGACCTTTACCTTGAAGTTTGACCTGCTTCAATTTTAAAAAATTTTAACCTTGGCCATAACTTTTGAACAGTTAGTGCTAGGGTTTTCATTCTTCATATATATGCATTCCTGTTGAGAAGGCCTTCCTTTAAATACAAACAACTTTGACCCTTTGACCTTGACTTTGGAGTTTGACCTACTTTTGAAAAACTTTAACCCTGGCCAAAACTTTTGAACAGTTGGTATTAGGGCTTTCATACTTCACTTGTATATTCCTTGTGACAAGACCTTCCTTTGGATACCAACAATTTTGGCATTGACCTTGACCTTGGAGTTTGACCTACTTTTAAAAAATTTAAAATTTGGCCATAACATTTGAATGTTTGGTTCTAGGGCTTTCACATTTCACGATCATGTGTATCACTCGTGACAGGCCTTCCCTTGGGCACCATTTGACCTTGACCTTGCCGTTTTACTTACTTTGAAAAAAACCTTAACCTTCGCCATAACTTTTCAACGGTTTTCTACTAGGGCTTTCATATTTCACAGGTATATTTCTTGAGACAAGACCTTTCTTTGGGTACAAAAATTTTTGATTTCTTGACTTGGAGTTGCATTTGAGAAACTTTAACCTTCGCCATAAGCTGCCATACGGGGGCATCAGTGTTTCACAAACACATCTTGTTTTTTTTTTTAGTTATTTATTTATTTATTTATTTATTTATTTATTTATTTTTTGCAGGGGAAACACGATTTTACTTTTTATGTTTTACTTTTTATAAGCTGTTTTTAAATATATCGCTTTCGATTGGTACATAAAAAGAGAGAAGGCTTGCAATTCTTTTCTCGTCGTCTGCCTCACCTCGCTTAAAGGATTTTTATCACGTCTCAAAATTTTTTGATATGACAAATTTTACATGTTATTAAAATCATATACTTAAATATCTTTGCTAGAAAATTAATATTGTTGATGTTTCAGCGATTCAAAGTTTGAATTTTGTGATCGCCGATGCTACGTGCCATTGCTCTGACGTCATATGTGTCAATCCTGGTCAAGCAAGGTACTAATTGTGTTTACAAAATGGCTTATTTGTGATTATTTTTCTAACGCCATATATAGCTTTAAGTGCCACCGATTTGTAAATATTTCGATTAAATCACTCGCATCATTTTGTTGCTGTGCACCAGCTGGTCACGGAAGTACCCAGTATTCTCAGGCTTCATTATCATGTGTACAATCGGCAATCCTCGGCTGACTCTGTTACGCTCCATACAAAGTGTGCTAGGCATGAGCCAATTGAGGAGTTTCGAGTGGTTTCAAGAGGGAAAAATATCCCGAATTTTCTCTTAATATTAACGGTACGTCCCGTATAAAACCAGATAACTGTATCTAGCTGATTCTGATGGATGAAGATTAACAATAAACATCCGACCTTGTCAATCAGGTTTCACATATTCCTATTACAAGGCTAGGAAAACATTTTAATGCAAAACATTGTAGAGAATTCAAAAAGTAAGAGTTACCAATATTGCACTTCCATGACCGTATCGACCATAAAACCTGCAAAATTATGACCTCAAACGAGACCGCCGACACCCCTGTCTCATCGACCTGCTTGTCAACAGCTTGCCTTATTTAAGAAATATCTCATAAGTAGAGCATGCCCCCCGTACACCGAACCAACCGGGAGACAAAAACCCCACACGCAGGCGAGAAGGGTACATTGCCACACAGATGAGGGATTGATTGATTGAATGTTGTTTTTCGTCCCGTTCGAGATATTTCTCTTTCATATAGAGACGTCACCATATGCCGAAGAAGAGCTTCAAATTTAGACCTTTACTCGGCATTCAGGGCATTGAGCAGTGAGAATTCTTTATCGTGCCAGCGCCTACCTTGACAAGGAGCCTCGGTTTTTAAGGCCTCATCCGAAAGACCCGCAACTTTCACTTAACAATGCCGAGCACTTGGAGAAGGAACAGTTGCTACCTATTTTTTATCGACTTAGGTCAATCGCGGCCGTGATTCGAACACGCGACCTTCCGATCACGGAGCAAGCGCTCTACCGACTGAGCTACCGTGATGGCCACGGATGAGGAAAGTTGACGATTAAAAAATTGAAGTCATCACGTTTATCATAAAGCTTTGTTATCAGGTTACCATTAAAGTCTTTCTCCAGCAAAATATCCAAACACGAAACAGACGTGTCAGACCCCCCCCCCCCCCCCCGGTATCACGTATCTCAAGCCAACCGGGACACCAAGTCGACACACGAATGGATGCAACTATTGTCAACATTAACACGTCATCGATACATCCAAACGCCGAAGGCCACAGCAACCCCCCCCCCTCCCATGCAGAAGTCTTTGCACAAACCCTGCTTCATATGAAGACAAAAACAGGTCTGCTAATAAGGGGGTGCAATTGGTACCCACGGGAACTCCAACAGACTGCCGTAAGACCCGATCTCCAAAACCTACATAGATACTGTCAATCAGAAACTCAAGAATCCCTTCAATATCCACCCCAGAGCACATGCGTGCACAATCAGAATCCCCCCAATAAAACAAACCCCGCAAATGACCAATGACAAGGTAAGTATATTTATACGAGTCCCACTTCCACTGAAAAAGCAGCTGGCAATGATGTCAAAAAGCCTGAACTCCAATCCACCGTGTGGAATGGTTGAATAAAGTGTTGAAAAGTCGTACGTTTTAATGTTATTGATTTTGTTAAAATTTTGTGATATCAAATTTTCGAAAAGTTCATCAACTTCATCAACATTTTTTACCTTTCCTTTGACCTTGACTTCACTTATCTTACATTTGTATTTAGCTAAGTTTTAAAGAAAATATTCAATATATTTTAATCAAACTTTATATGCTGATACTTCATCAACATTTTTGACCTTGACAGTTGTTTGACCTTGAGCTTGCTTTCTTAAATAAGAAATTTTCTCAATTTCAAAGAAAGATATTTTTATCAAACCTTATATGCTTATATATAGTGATGAGAGGTTCTTCTGCATCAACACTTTTCCTGTGACGTTGACCCCACTTTTCTTGAAATAGTGTTAAGCTCAGTTTCAATGACTCTATTTGAAATATTTATCAAATCAAATATGCTGATACATAATGGTGAGAACTATTCAATTGCATCAAACTTTTTTTGTACCTTGATCTTTCCTTTGACCTTGACTTCATATTTGTGTTTAGCCAAATTTCAAAGAAACTCTTCAAGATATTTTTATCAAACTTCATATACTTATACAGATTGATGAGAGCTGCTCAACTGCATCAACATTTTTTACCTTGACCTCACTTTTCTCAAAGTGTTTAGCTCAGTTTCTAAGAAGCTATTCAAGATATTTTTTATGTAAGCTTATATACTGATACATTTTTGGTGAGAATTTACCAGTTATGTCCAGTTCAATTTATTTTTACCTTGACCTTCTTATGACCTTTTGACTTTACTATTTATTCGGTATAAAATTCAGTTTTAAAGCACAGGCACTTGGGGTATGGACCCCCCCCCCCTTTCCATTTTTTTTTCTTTTTAAATCTGGGGTCGAGTCACCTTTTTCCTATTTTTGTATTCTAATATACACTGTATGTTATCAATAATGTAACTCTTTTGTCTCTATAAGCTGTTTTTAAATATATCGTTTTCGACTGATACATAAAAAGAGAGAAGGCTTGCAACTCTTTTCTCATCGTCTGCCTCACCTCGCTTAAACTTCGCCTGATTATTTATCGAAAGCATAAGAAAACATGGAATATGCATACATCAATAAATTCGTTATACATTCTTCTTCCTTTTCATATTTCCATTTAATTTTTATGTGCCCCCGATTTGTAAATATTTCGATTAAATCACCCGCATCTTGGGTAAATTTTGTTGATGTGCACCAGCTGGGACGGAAGTGCCCGGTATTTTCGGGTATCATCATTACGTGTAATGTCATTCGGAACATTAAATGCGAGAAGGAATAAATCCCGAATTTTCTCTTCATATAACATGTAACGGTAAGTTCTGTGAATAAAAAGATAACTGTAACTAGCAAATTCTAATGGATGAAGATTAACTTTTAACAGACGACCTAGACAACCAAATTTCACAATATTGTTATTGCAAAACCTGGAATTTTTTTTTAAATGCAGAACATTTATAAAGTTAGAGTTACCGTTATTGCACTTCCGTCCCAGCTGGTGCACATCAACAAAATTTACCCAAGATGCGGGTGATTTAATCGAAATATTTACAAATCGGGGGCACATAAAAATTAAATGGAAATATGAAAAGGAAGAAGAATGTATAACGAATTTATTGATGTATGCATATTCCATGTTTTCTTATGCTTTCGATAAATAATCAGGCGAAGTTTAAGCGAGGTGAGGCAGACGATGAGAAGAGCTGCAAGCCTTCTCTCTTTTTAATATATTCGATCAGTGCATATTATCTATTCAAGATATATTACTAAAGTCAGGTACTCTTCACACAATTGCTCCCAAGAAAATAGTTCCATTCATGATCAGTAGATACAACATTACAACAAATGTTAAGAATAATGATGTATATTTAATACGTTAAAGAAAACAAAATTAAAGTAAAAAGATTTTAAGAAAATCACTTTTCCCCCACTAAAGGAAATAAAAAGTTTTCATATTCCTACGCTCGCTGCCTCCTCAGTCTTTTTCACGAAAATATATAGGTCATCCTTCAATTGATAGTGATAAATCTTTTCACCAATTATATAACTGTCATGATTATTGTTCGTTAATTGCCGTATATTTTCTTTTGAGTGAGAATATTAATCATTAACTGTGTGTGTGTTTTTTTCTCTTTTTTTAAATAACGGAATGGTTATTATGTGGTTAAACACCTGCAATCGTAACTTCTCGGCAAAGCAACGTGATTTGCCGTGATTTGCCGAGCTCGTCTGAAAGGATCTTCGCACGTGTGTAAACCTAGTCTATTTGGTCTTGCAAGCACAGGTATGTGCACCGTTCGCTAGTGACGCTTAGATCATGTAGAGTGGGTATCAGTATTTGCTACGGACATGAAGAAGAACTACACACCAGTTTCATAACAAGTGCAGGATTTTTACTCAAGCCCTAGACCTGCCTAGACTGGGCTAGAGGGGCTGAGTTACCTAAAACGATGCTAGGTTATTGATCTACTCAGTTTAAAAACACGAAAATATACTATTTTTGTAAATAAAAACATTTCTAGAAACAAAAATGAAGTTTATCTTCAAAACGTCTCTATATTCAAAATCTATATAAAGTGTTAAATGTCGGATTTTATTCTATGACGAAGGAGTGATGCTCCACAACCGCAACCGATCTCGCGCTTTCCTTTGCGTTTAACAACGGCCGTCAATGCATCTCTAGACAAGTTCATTGATTACTCTTGTTGACCCATCTTTAACATCTGCCTATACTTTGAGTGATAGCACTTTAATAGTAAAAAATTAAAAAATAAATTAAAATCTATCCTTGATAGATCTATAGTTTTGCTATTTAAAAAATTGGGCTATCTTTGATCTTTGCTTGGACTTGTTTCGAATTTTTACAGAAGATTCTATCATTGGAAAGTTAGATGGTACACATGTAGCACAGGCCCATAGTACGCGGGATTTTTTCGGAGCCCCCCCCCCTCACTTTGAACCTGTAACATGCTATTTGGGTTAAATATTCCTGAAAATGAGTGAGCTGTTAAATACATTTTTAAAATTATACGGTTAATTATATTTAGTCTATGTTCTATGTGAAATTAAAACTATTTCTGTAGGCATCTGCAACGTTGTGATAATAAAAGTCACTAATCGCATGTAACGTTATATACATGTTATGTACATGCAGTTTCCTTAGTACATGCATATTTTATTCAACAAAAGATGTTGAAACTCAGTAGCCTAAATATTATGTCATTTTAGGTTATTTATGGCCATTGTATAGTTGACTTTCTACAGCTTGAGTATCTCTGACGTTTTATCAGTAAATCAGTGGGTTTTTTTTTAATTAGAAATCATCTGAGCACAATGAAAATTCGAATAAATTAAAAGTCGAATATCTTGGATATGGGGTAACCCATATCTATTCTTGTTAAATATATCGTTTTCGACTGATACATAACAAGAATAGATATGGGTTACCCCATATCCAAGATATTCGACTTTTAATTTATTCGAATTTTCATTGTGCTCAGATGATTTCTAATTAAAAAAAAACCCACTGATTTACTGATAAAACGTCAGAGATACTCAAGCTGTAGAAAGTCAACTATACAATGGCCATAAATAACCTAAAATGACATAATATTTAGGCTACTGAGTTTCAACATCTTTTGTTGAATAAAATATGCATGTACTAAGGAAACTGCATGTACATACATGTATATAACGTTACATGCGATTAGTGACTTTTATTATCACAACGTTGCAGATGCCTACAGAAATAGTTTTAATTTCACATAGAACATAGACTAAATATAATTAACCGTATAATTTTAAAAATGTATTTAACAGCTCACTCATTTTCAGGAATATTTAACCCAAATAGCATGTTACAGGTTCAAAGTGAAGGGGGGGGGGGCTCCGAAAAAATCCCGCGTACTATGGGCCTGTGCTACATGTGTACCATCTAACTTTCCAATGATAGAATCTTCTGTAAAAATTCGAAACAAGTCCAAGCAAAGATCAAAGATAGCCCAATTTTTTAAATAGCAAAACTATAGATCTATCAAGGATAGATTTTAATTTATTTTTTAATTTTTTACTATTAAAGTGCTATCACTCAAAGTATAGGCAGATGTTAAAGATGGGTCAACAAGAGTAATCAATGAACTTGTCTAGAGATGCATTGACGGCCGTTGTTAAACGCAAAGGAAAGCGCGAGATCGGTTGCGGTTGTGTAGCATCACTCCTTCGTCATAGAATAAAATCCGACATTTAACACTTTATATAGATTTTGAATATAGAGACGTTTTGAAGATAAACTTCATTTTTGTTTCTAGAAATGTTTTTATTTACAAAAATAGTATATTTTCGTGTTTTTAAACTGAGTAGATCAATAACCTAGCATCGTTTTAGGTAACTCAGCCCCTCTAGCCCAGTCTAGGCAGGTCTAGGGCTTGAGTAAAAATCCTGCACTTGTTATGAAACTGGTGTGTAGTTCTTCTTCATGTCCGTAGCAAATACTGATACCCACTCTACATGATCTAAGCGTCACTAGCGAACGGTGCACATACCTGTGCTTGCAAGACCAAATAGACTAGGTTTACACACGTGCGAAGATCCTTTCAGACGAGCTCGGCAAATCACGGCAAATCACGTTGCTTTGCCGAGAAGTTACGATTGCAGGTGTTTAACCACATAATAACCATTCCGTTATTTAAACAAGAATAGATATGGGTTACCCCATATCCAAGATATTCGACTTTTAATTTATTCGAATTTTCATTGTGCTCAGATGATTTCTAATTAAAAAAAAACCCACTGATTTACTGATAAAACGTCAGAGATACTCAAGCTGTAGAAAGTCAACTATACAATGGCCATAAATAACCTAAAATGACATAATATTTAGGCTACTGAGTTTCAACATCTTTTGTTGAATAAAATATGCATGTACTAAGGAAACTGCATGTACATAACATGTATATAACGTTACATGCGATTAGTGACTTTTATTATCACAACGTTGCAGATGCCTACAGAAATAGTTTTAATTTCACATAGAACATAGACTAAATATAATTAACCGTATAATTTTAAAAATGTATTTAACAGCTCACTCATTTTCAGGAATATTTAACCCAAATAGCATGTTACAGGTTCAAAGTGAGGGGGGGGGGGCTCCGAAAAAATCCCGCGTACTATGGGCCTGTGCTACATGTGTACCATCTAACTTTCCAATGATAGAATCTTCTGTAAAAATTCGAAACAAGTCCAAGCAAAGATCAAAGATAGCCCAATTTTTTAAATAGCAAAACTATAGATCTATCAAGGATAGATTTTAATTTATTTTTTGATTTTTTACTATTAAAGTGCTATCACTCAAAGTATAGGCAGATGTTAAAGATGGGTCAACAAGAGTAATCAATGAACTTGTCTAGAGATGCATTGACGGCCGTTGTTAAACGCAAAGGAAAGCGCGAGATCGGTTGCGGTTGTGGAGCATCACTCCTTCGTCATAGAATAAAATCCGACATTTAACACTTTATATAGATTTTGAATATAGAGACGTTTTGAAGATAAACTTCATTTTTGTTTCTAGAAATGTTTTTATTTACAAAAATAGTATATTTTCGTGTTTTTAAACTGAGTAGATCAATAACCTAGCATCGTTTTAGGTAACTCAGCCCCTCTAGCCCAGTCTAGGCAGGTCTAGGGCTTGAGTAAAAATCCTGCACTTGTTATGAAACTGGTGTGTAGTTCTTCTTCATGTCCGTAGCAAATACTGATACCCACTCTACATGATCTAAGCGTCACTAGCGAACGGTGCACATACCTGTGCTTGCAAGATCATGAGTTTACACCGCGAAGATCCTCAGGACGAGCTCGGCAAAATCACGGCAAATCACGTTGCTTGGCAGAAGTTACCATTCAGGTTTAATACCATTTTCCGTTAAAAAAAAGAGAAAAAAACACACACACAGTTAATGATTAATATTCTCACTCAAAAGAAAATATACGGCAATTAACGAACATAACATATTAATAAATGGTGAACAGTTATATAATTGGTGAAAAGATTTATCACTATCAATCGAAGGATGACCTATATATTTTCGTGAAAAAGACTGAGGAGGCAGCGAGCGTAGGAATATGAAAACTTTTTATTTCCTTTAGTGGGGGAAAAGTGATTTTCTTAAAATCTTTTTACTTAAATTTTGTTTTCTTTAACGTATTAAATATACATCATTATTCTTAACATTTGTTGTAATGTTGTATCTACTGATCATGAATGGAACTATTTTCTTGGGAGCAATTGTGTGAAGAGTACCTGACTTTAGTAATATATCTTGAATAGATAATATGCACTGATCGAATATATTAAAAAAGAGAAAAAAACACACACACAGTTAATGATTAATATTCTCACTCAAAAGAAAATATACGGCAATTAACGAACAATAATCATGACAGTTATATAATTGGTGAAAAGATTTATCACTATCAATCGAAGGATGACCTATATATTTTCGTGAAAAAGACTGAGGAGGCAGCGAGCGTAGGAATATGAAAACTTTTTATTTCCTTTAGTGGGGGAAAAGTGATTTTCTTAAAATCTTTTTACTTAAATTTTGTTTTCTTTAACGTATTAAATATACATCATTATTCTTAACATTTGTTGTAATGTTGTATCTACTGATCATGAATGGAACTATTTTCTTGGGAGCAATTGTGTGAAGAGTACCTGACTTTAGTAATATATCTTGAATAGATAATATGCACTGATCGAATATATTAAAAAAGAGAAAAAAACACACACACAGTTAATGATTAATATTCTCACTCAAAAGAAAATATACGGCAATTAACGAACAATAATCATGACAGTTATATAATTGGTGAAAAGATTTATCACTATCAATCGAAGGATGACCTATATATTTTCGTGAAAAAGACTGAGGAGGCAGCGAGCGTAGGAATATGAAAACTTTTTATTTCCTTTTCTGGGGGAAAAGTGATTTTCTTAAAATCTTTTTACTTTAATTTTATTTTGTTTTCTTTAACGTATTAAATATACATCATTATTCTTAACATTTGTTGTAATGTTGTATCTACTGATCATGAATGGAACTATTTTCTTGGGAGCAATTGTGTGAAGAGTACCTGACTTTAGTAATATATCTTGAATAGATAATATGCACTGATCGAATATATTAAAAACAGCTTATAGAGACAAAAGAGTTACATTATTGATAACATACAGTGCATATTAGAATACAAAAATAGGAAAAAGGTGACTCGACCCCAGATTTAAAAAGAAAAAAAAAATGGAAAAGGGGGGGGGGAGGGTCCATACCCCAAGTGCCTGTGTTTTAAAGAAACTATTCAAGATATTGCACCAAACTTTATACTAATACAAATTTTCCTGCTGCATTACTAATGATCCTTTGGCGGGGCATTTATGTCCTATGGACATATTTCTAGTTCATTATGATTTGCATGATTTTTAACAAATGAAATTAAGCTTATATTACCTAGAAAAATACAATTTATTGTTTTTATTGTTAAAATTCACGTTATGAAGTTCAATTATCTCTACTGTTACCATCTTAATGGTAACACAAGTGACAGTAAGAGGAGGGACTTTTTCTAATATAAATCCACTGTTAAATAGTATAATGAAATCTTTTTCGGTCATTCGGATATTGAAACCATTAGTTTGTAACTTAGTTCAGGTAATTGTTTTGGCAGATTGAAAATTCAAAAGAGTTCTTCATTGTTATTAAGTAACATATAGGACATACTTATTTTCATTACACATTTCCAATCAGACAAACTTTTCGACCTCTATACTCTTTCTTTATCATTATTCTTAGGGAAAGTAGTCCCGGAGAATTGACACTGTACGGAGTTTGCATGTTGGGGAGCATTTCATGTAACACCTTTTTATAAAACCATAAGTCAATAAATATCTGATGAGAAATGAAAAACAAATTGAAACGTAATTACAAACATCTAGACTTAATTAGTATTAAACACATTTTAAAAACTAATTTATTAATAATTTTTATGCATCGATGTTATCAATACGGAATTATTCTATCGAACCAATGAAAAATAAATCTCTTTTCCCCATGTGCACATTCTAACTAAACACAACCACAATTAAATAGATCGGCCTCTCCATTGAAGGCCATGAGAAGAGTTCCTGTGAAATGGGGATAACTGTTATTTAAGGTCAAGATCTAGTAAATGAAAGGAACCTACAGATTTCTCAAATTTGAGAAATAAATTCCTCAAGTTTAATGATGCTTTATAACTACAGCTTGGTTGAATAAGGTGTATCAGGGCATAATTTGTAGTAAACAAAATATAAAAAAATTATTTTAAACTATCATTTGCAATGAAAATGAAGAAAACTAGTTATGAATATGGGCGTTTTTCCGTATCAGACAAAGGAAATGTATCCAGATTACCCACAGTCTCTCAGAATACGGAAATTTGTATGTTCTGAGCCTCTTCTTTAAAATAATATTAAATTGAATATACGTATCGGGGTTACTCTTCACGTGATTTCAAATTAAATTCCATGAAAATACTTTATTTTCTACATAATTCTATTAGAGCTGTAAAGTACGGGAAAAATAAAGTTTAAATTGATTATGACGTCATAATGGATCAAGCACCAGGAAGACAGTCTAAAGTCATTTACTAGATCTTGATCTTAAACATTTTCCTTTTAGTAACAGGAAAGACAAGAACTGGTAGGACGGTCACTTCCTGAATGTAATATGCACAGCTGATACTAATATGACTTGGAGGACATAAGTAAAACATCATTATTTAATTAAACAAACTGAAATTGCTTCGTACGGGCCATTTTGGAGAAGATTTTTTAATGCTGCTATTGTGGTTTTTTTAATCTATAAAAAAATAAGTTTCTGAAATGGAAGAGATTTGGTATGAAACGTAAATGTGCATCATATATATTAAATAATTTGTCAGTCAGGTGCGCTACTTTTGTCGCCAAACTTGTTTTTGATAATTGTACAAATTTCCAGACGTTTTCTTTCATTTCTTTTAAGATGCATTAAACTCTTGACTAAATCACAAAACAGAATACACTGCAATAATCTATCAATTAATAGTTCATATAACGTTAGTAATCCTAAACACGGGAAAGGGGGATCCACTACACTGAAAAAAAATTAAATGCTGGAAACATTTTCCCTTCAATAAAATTACAGTTTGATAGTGTTTTTTAATCATTATCCTGAAGAAGAAGAAGAAAAAAAACATGGTTTGGTTGACACTTAAAGCAGTGCACATTCCATTCAGTATTTTCGGTACTTTGATTTCATAAATCTTACAGTCTGCATCATCTAGACGTTTGCGCACGCACATGTTGACTAACAGATAAACGCAAACGTCTGGATGATATTGACATCTGGTACACTGCCGCAGACGCCATCTAGTGAACTGTTGGAAGAAAACAAAATAAACGCGGTTACACATCACTCACAAAGTGAAGTTTTTTGACTCAAAATGGAGGCAGTAGAGAAGATAGACATGTCGCTAGGTGAATATACATGTTTAAAATGTTAAGTTAAAATCATTTTGTTTACAAAATGTGTATTCCCAAATGCACGAGGAAAATGGGACACTTTCAAACTTTGGCAAGGAGGCTGAATATGATATCAGATCAGAATAAGCAGTGATTGTATCATATACCTTATATATCAACACTTTTATCTACAATGTTATCAGATTGTAGAAATTATTATATGGTCTTGAAGTTTGATGTTAAAAGTGCTTGGACACAGATTTGAAGTTAATATTTTCTCATATTTTCTGTATAATTTCATGACTTATATGCTGTTAAAATATAAAAAAAATCTTATTTCATCTGGAAGTTAATATGTTGACGGTGTGACCGTTAGGGCGAGCACGATACTTTTATAAACTGTATTTAGACCCATCTCTTCAAACCGCACGTGACATATTGTACGTCTAGACTCTGACGTCACAAGACGTCGTATATAAGTTGCATTTTACCAAACCAAAGCCTGAACGCTAGCATGTTTTAATGAAGAACGTTTTATATACTATTTATCGGCAATATATCCATTAAATCAAGACCAGTTTATTTTTTGTTGAACTTTTGTTGTCATTCTCGCAAGAATGTAGCTTAAACAAGCGATGCATTGTGGGTCTAAAGTTACTGTGGAAAAAAATTCTATTGAATGAATGTGCAGTAGTCCGAATTTTCTCTTCGCCCAGGCATTGTCGTTAGAGCTCGCAGTGATGAGCTGTGCTCGCTATTAAAACTTCGAATTTCTGGACGCGTTGGATTGACACATCTTTGCGCTTTCACATATTTTAATTTTATTCTCAATACTTTAAAAAACTGGCAATTTTGTTGTGTATTAATGAAAAATATTAAAACTATAACCCAGAAAATTCAGAGTAGAAATGATCGAAAGCAAAACCCTCTCACAGTATTGTAAGTCCGTGCTTAGTGGTGTGTGCAGAATTTAACAATAGAACACATCCGGAGAACACATCCGGTGAATCGTAAACATTAACAATAACAGAGCTTGTGCCCTGTTTACAAAAACAGTTTACGTTTCACGGTTGTGTTCAATTTGTTAAACTCTGTACACATCACAGAACACAGACTGACAATACTGGTGAGTTTGATTTGTTTTAGAACATTTTTACTCTGAATTTTCTGGATTATAGATGTAATATTTTTCATTAATACATAACAAAATTGCTTCTTTTCTTAAATATTAAGAATAAAGTTAAAATTTGTGTAAGTGCAAAGATGTGTTAATCAAATGCATCCCGAAATTCGTAGTTCCAATAATTTCCAGATAAAATAAGTTTTTAATTATATTTTCGTGTGAAATGCTGTTGCAATATATAAGTCGTGATAATTATACAGAAAATTTGAGAAAATACTAACTTCAAATCTGTGTCTAAGCACCTTTAACTCATCTGCTCATAAACTGTAGCAGCAGTAGTTTGGAAACATCTGTAACAGGTTGGGACCAATCGCCAGAATGGTATAGAATAACCCGTTTAGGATATAACATCCCAAACGGAATATAAATTTACAGTGCAAAAACTGAAAATTTTTATTTTGGCTATTAATACCCTAAAATCACATCTGAATTAACTTTTCGAGAACATGTTTTTCTGTATGCCCACTATTTAGGAGATTGATTCCTTGGAAGTTCCTAGACTTCATGGGGATCAATCTAACAAATTGTAGGGTTGCAGAAAAGCTTGCAATTTAGAATAGGGCATATTAAAGAAGACAGCATTATCTGTTTAACGCAACTGTACATGGGTGAATTTAAAACAGGGTAAAATTGTTGTGTGAATGTGCAAAAAACACAGGATGAACTTGAAAATAACCCTGAATACAGTATTTCATATCAATATATCATGTTATATTGAAAGATTACATGACTTTCGTGGTTGTAAAAGTTTTGCCATCTCATATATTTGTTTCATTGTTTTGAACTTTTGATATTTATGTACGTATTGAAAAGAGGATATAATCAATGTAATCTATTTAATTTCTTTTTTCCTTTTTTTTTAACAGATGACATAATAAAACTTAACAAGAAAAACACAAGGACAGCTGGAAATAGAGGAGGCAGAGGACAAGGCAGAAGGGGACAGGGAAACAGAGGAGGATTTACTAATAGAGGAGGTTTTAGGGGAAATACAAACAGAGGAGGCATGAAAAGGGGAAATACTAATAGAGGAGGCACACAGAGAGGAAAAACAGGCAGAGGAGGTGTAATGTGGGGCTCAGGCCAGGGTTCTGGGGTCAGTAGAGGGTCTAAAGGTGGTAATCGGGGGAAAAGACAGGGAAGGACAAATACTGCAGTGGACAATGTCAAGGGAAGAGGTCCCAACAAATACAAACAGCTGAGGACCAATCTCATGAGGAGAGGAAAGGGTAGGGGAGCTAAAGGTGTGAGTCCACTGAACAGAGTAAATACTAGTCAGGTATGTATGGAGAATTGGTTCTTTTTAGTCATATAAGACCTGTTAAAAAATGTAAATGATGTGAAATTGAAGCAAAAACAAAATGATGATGACACATACGGTTATAAAAAGCAATTAGCATTAACTGGTCTTGTTTGAAATCCTTCACAGAATCAGGAACAAAGGCGACCAAATCAGCAAAAGAACAGGGCATCAAATCTAGGTCAGATCAAGTCCCAGGCGCTCAGTGCTCTTAGACAAGCTAGGCTTACACTAGCTAAGATTTCAGCCCGTGAAAAGAGAGAAAATATTGTCAACCAGCGTAGAGGAATTCAGGTGGGATATTTTAGATAGCCATGTCAATGACTCTTTGTCATAGACCAAGGATCATATTAAAAATTTCTCTTTGATTGGTCTCTCACCAAAATATTTTATTATTATAACATCTCAATTGTAATTCCAAGTATTTTAATTGTTTTTGTAATTCATTGAATCTAGTTTCATGCTTATGATATGTTTCTACATTAAAAGTTTGTTCTGAGTACCAGTAATCATTTTCAAAGTTTTACAATGATAATGTGTTAGCTGATTTATTTCTGTGCTATTAATTATCATATTATGTCCCTGCTAATTGTGAAACTAAAATGTTACTTTAAAATTCCAGACAAATAACCAGAGCCCTAGGAGACAGCAATCATTGAACAGAGGGGGTGGAAGAGGAGGGGGCAGGGGTCGGGGAGGTGGAAGGGGTGGTTTCCGACGTAGATGGAGGCAGCCAAATCAGCAATCCACTGTTGATGATAGTGGTATCATTACAGTCAGTGTGGCGAACTCACCACAAAGTCAAAGGCAGCAAAACAGGTGTGTCATACTGGCACAGTTGCTAGTTTATGATTAGGATATTTGTATGTTTCCTGGTACATGGGTATTTATTCACAAATCTTTAATTTAAATCCACATTTTGCCATTTTCTTTTGAGATTGACCAGCATGTCCTTGAAATTGTTAATATTAATGATATTTTTTTTTTCCTGCAGACCCAGAATCAATAGAAACAACTTAAACACCTCAAATATTCGCCAAGAAATACTTGTAAGTATGGGATTCTCTTAAATAGTTGAACTGATGCACAGTATTGAGCAGGGACAAAATGACTGTACAAACAGTATTCCACATAGATTAATGGAGTTTATCTAATCTGTATAGGACTTTTCTTGTTTCCCAAGACAATAAGATAACAAAAATCACAACTTTCACAGCCACGTGTACGAATATCTCTATTACCTTTACATTCAATTGATGAACTCAACCAGAAACATTGTATTCCAATAATTTTAGTATATTCTGTTAAGCATAAAAAAGATAATGACATTTTGGGTAAACAGAATCAAACTCGAGACATTTTGAGAATGTTGAAACTGATTTTATTAGTCAATGTGCATGTAGTAGTATTGGAGTTATTAATTTATGAATTGTGTTGAGGAAGAGCAAGGATTCTTTAATTATATTCTCTTGGCATGTTCTTTTTAATCTGATTGAAAGAAAGTTTGATGTACATATTTTTCTGTTGTCAATTTTTCAGAACTTGAAACCATCAGCAAGACAAAAATACAGGATGAATAAAGAAATATTTGCCAGAAATGCAGTAAGATATATTTAAAAACTATGTAACAGAATTGTCAGGTTGCCCGTATACATGTAGATATAAGTTGATCATAGACAAATGAGCAGAGCAGAAGAGGACTGTGCCATCTTACAAAAAAATTATACTGTAAATTCATGTGACTTTGATATTGCTAAGATATATAGGTTGAATGTTCTTGCACCTTTTTATCTTAAGAGAAACCTTTGCTTCAAGTATGAATGTATGGACTTCCACAACTTAGGTTTAAAGAATTGTGGTTCAAAGAAAATTTGACTATTTACATGTAGTTCAGAGACATGTGACAGACCTTATCCAAGTAATAATAGCCCAAGGTGATGACCAATCTCTTGAGATCCATTCGTGTGTGCCTTTTGTTTAGTTGTACCCTGTGAAGTATTTGTAAAGTTTGGAGATTCTAGTATACTATATTTTGTTTTTATACGTAATGTTATTTTTTATGGCATCAGCTAAAGGTCAAAAACCATTCTAGGGATCATAACTTGCTTTACGCAACAATTGGCCTGACCCTGCTCTGCTCCATACAAGTGTACGAGCCACACAAGGAGCTCCCAGTGTTTACACAGTCAAGGTGTCAATCTTGGATGCAAAAGAAAATAGAACATATCAATTTCTTTTGAAAATGATCACAGTGAATCTCTTGAAAATAAAAACTGCATTAAGTATATTTACAATAAAATCTTTTACAAAATACTACTTACTACACAGACTACTGAGAAAATTCTAGACATAGAGTCACCAAGGGTCCAAGTGAAATTTATTGTATTGTCAACTATAACTAAGCAGTTTTGATTTTTCAGAAATTCATGGGGCCAAAAAAGCCCCTACTGAACCTTTTTCTTTTACCATAAACATCGAAGAGTTGAGCTCCATTATTGGGTTTTATAGCTATGGTGCAATCACTGAATATGTTGTACATAAGCTAAAAAATATTAAAAAGCAAGCTTAAACATTGACAAGTAGAATAGAAATGAAATTACCTCTTCAGCTGACTGAAAAGAGATGAATTAATTATTCAACAACACGAACAGGCTTCCATGTTTGTTTAGATTTGATGGCATCTGGTTAATCATGTTAATTAATTCAGACCTGTATTAATTTGGATTGTGGCATAAAGCCCCACACACATAATTTCTGAAGTTTTTTTTTTTATGTTCAACACCATTGAAGCCTTACAGGCTATTGATTAATTATGCCTCCTTCAAAGAAGGGAGGGCATATTGCTTTGCTGCTCTCTGTCGGTCGGTCCACCAACAGTTTCTGTTCATTTTCTTTGCAAAAGTTGCACATACTGAAAGGAAATTTGGTATACAGATTCATCATAAGAATATCTAGGTCAACTTTTGTTTTGGGTATGATCGAGCAATTTTTGACAGAGTTATGCCCCTTGGACTTGGAAAAATTCCATTTATTTACAGTTTCCATTAATTTTCTTTGCAGAGGTTGCACATACTGAGATGAAATTTGGTATACAGATTTATCATAAAAATATCTAATTGAAGTTCTGTTTTGGGTATGATCAAGCAATTTTTGACAGAGTTATGCCCATTGGACTTAGAAAAATTCCATTTATTGGGGGGGGGGGGGGGGGGGCATAAGTGTTTCACAAACATCTCTTGTTACATTTTATGTTGTAAACTTTACATATATGTACAGACATAAATGTCAGTGATTTGTTTTTCTCTTTTTTTTGTAGACTGGTGTCAGCCTCAGTGACCGTTTTGCCTCAGAATCAGATGGAGATAGACGCGTTTATCTGTAGATGATGAACATATCCAGTCTTTAAGTTGGAAAATTTAGTGAGAAAGCATGGAAGAAACGGACTTCCTATTATGAAACTTGGTGAAGTCAGAGGGAAAGAGACAGTAGTGATATTGACAAGGTGCTCTGCGACGCATGCATCATCATTCATGTTGCGAGGTTGTTTGATTAAAATTTTTTGCTATTGTACATTTTCAAGACATCACTTTTTAGGTCACCTGAGTCACTCAGGTGACCTATTGCTATCCGTTTTTGTCCGTCGTCGTGCGTCGTGCGACGTGCGTCGTGCGTTAACATTTAAACATTTTCAGCTTCTTCTCTGAAACCGCTCAACCAATTTCAGCTTATTTTGGCATATAGCATCTATGGGTGAAGGGGGACAAAAATTGTGAATTTCATGGTCCCTGCCCCCCTGGGGCCTGAGGGGTGGGGCTAAAACCACCAAAATTAATGCAATCTTTAAAAATCTTCTTCTTTACTCCTGGACATCAAGCAGTCAAACTGTTGACATGATTGTAATAAGCATTGAGCCCTCTACCAAAATTGTGAAATTCATGGCCCCAGGGTCAGGGGTTCTGGTGCTAGGGCGGGGCTATATAGATCATATAGTGAAAGTGCATTATTTCTTTGAAAATCTTCTTCTCTACCCCTGGGTATTATTGAAACAAATTGAATACATAGTTATGATAAGCAAGAGTGACTTTACCAAAATTGTGAAATTCATGGCCCCAGGGTCAGGGGTTCTGGTGTTAGGGCGGGGCTATATAAATCATATAGTGAAAGTGCATTATTTCTTTGAAAATCTTTTTCTCTACTCCTGGGTATTATTGAAACAAATTGAATACATAGTTATGATAAGCAAGAGTGACTCTA